>NC_071113.1:31081666-31410000 GCF_024256425.1 Clarias gariepinus
AGATCTCCGCGCGGCTATTGCTAGTGCGGCTAGCCGGCCTCCCGTCGTGGCCGCGGCCCCGCAACCTCCCCCCCTTCTGATGTTTTCCTCTCTCTATCAGACAAATGGGATGGCACCAACTGGAAATGATTCTAATACCGCCCATTTGTATAACATATTTGCCCGGCAACTCAAACTCACCTTTGAACACCCTGCCGGCGAGGTGGAAACCAAAACCAAGCTCTACCACCTGCGGCAGGGAGGATCGTCCGTGAGCTGGTACACTGCAGAATTCCTTACTCTCACCGTCCAGACCACCTGGGGAGACGTCGCGCTCCGGACGTCCTACTACGAAGGACTGGCTTCCAGGATCAAAGACGAACTAGCCGGGCTAGAGCTTCCCGCCATGCTGGAGGGATTGATTCAACTCGCCATCCAGATCGACCAGCGGCTCCTCTCTTGCCCGAAGCCAGCCCCGAGAACCCTGCCGCCATGTCGATTCTCCACCTCCTGCAGTGGTTAATATGTGCCTGCGTCGCCAGGGAAACACTCATGCCCGGTGAGCGATGGGAGCAGCTCACCAGGCCACCTCCACCTCTCTGCCACGACACCTAGCGTCTCTCGTCTCACGGTCCATGTACACCTCCAGTTTAGCCACAAACGGGTCAGAAGCACTGTGTTCATCGATTTCGGTGCCGCAGGTAACTTTATTGACTCTTCTTATGCCAAAAAACTGGGATTGGAGTTTGAAGCGTTATCCCAGCCTGTTCGAATCACATCAGTCGATGGTCAGCCTCTTTCCTTCAGCCCCATCATCACCCAGACTCAATCCATCACCCTCATCATCGACCAGCACCACGAACCAATCTAGTTCCACCTCACCTCTGTCTCATCACCACCCATCATACTCGGACACCCTTGGCTCCTACGACATGACCCTCTAATCTCCTGGAGCCAAAACCGGATCTTACAATGGGGGCCAACCTGTTCCGAATTCTGCCTGCGGGCTCCGGCTGGGATGTGCTCTAGGTAGTCCAATTTAATTCAATAAAATTTTATTTATATAGCACTTTTAACAATGGTCATCAAAGCAGCTTCACAAAAAATTAAAGAATTTTTTTTTTTTTTTTTTTTTTTAGAAAAGAAAATATTTGGAAGTGTGTATATGTGAAAAAAATGTGTCTAGATAATAATGAGATGAATGAATGATGAATGAAATGTCTCTGATGAGCAAGCTAAGGGTGAAGGCGACAGTGCCAAGGAAAAACTCCCTGAGATGGTAATAGGAAGAAACCTTGAGAAAAACCAAACTCAACAGGGAACCCATCCTCATCTGGGTGATAACAGATAGAAATAACATTATGTGTGTTGTGCAGGTGAAAGTTCAATATAACAGAAGTTGTGTAGATTAACATGAGGTCCAGTTCAGCACAGGGAGTCAGTAGGTGCAGAGGGCAGATGGGGTCTGGATCACTGGGAGCACAGGAGCAGGATGGTAGCTCCAGCCATCATAAAGCAAAATCCAGCTAGAGCTGGTCCTTCTCTGGATGCCTTAGAAACCTCGCAGGGTTGGCCTTTGTCTACTAAAGCTGGCACAATCTCCAGATGCCTCGGGATGGGTAGAAAAATACAGAAAAGATGGAGAGAATTAGCGTAGTTGCCATTCAGGATAGGTGTACTGGAGTATGAGGTTATGGGATGAGTTACACGTATGCCAGATTAAAGAGATGCGTCTTGAGTCTACTTTTGAATTGGGAAACCGTGTCTGCTCCCCGAACACTGTCTGGAAGGCTATTCCAAAGCTTTGGAGCCAAATATAAAAATGCCCTGCCCCCTTTTGTAGATTTAAAAATTCTGGGAATTACCAGAAATCCGGTGTTTTGTGATCTTAAGAAACGTGGTGGATTATAGCGTATCAGAAGACTGGTTAGGTATGTGGAAGACTGGTTAGTCCAAGGCCCCCGATATTGACACCAACGCCATTCCCGCCGCCTATCGGGACCTGGCTGAAGCCTTCTATAAGAGACGCGCTACTCACCTGCCTCCTCATCGCCCTTACGACCTGGCAATAGATCTTCAGCCGGGTTTTGTCCCTCCACGTGGCCGTCTCTACTCTCTGTCCACCTCCGAGATGCAGGCAATGGAGGAGTATGTGTCTTCTGCTCTCTGTCATGGCACCTTACGGCCCTCCTCATCGCCTGCCGCCGCAGGATCCTTCTTTGTGAAAAAGAACGGCGGCGACCTACATCCATGTGTCGATTATCGGGGGCTCAACAACATAACTATTAAGAACCGACACCCTTTGCCTCTTACCAACTCAGCCCTGGACGCCTTCTCTGGTGCCACCATTTTTACTAAGTTGGACCTCCGGAGCGCCTACAACTTGGTGCGTGTCAGAGAGGGTGATAAGTGGAGGACGGCCTTCATCACCCCCACAGGACACTACAAAAGCCTAGTCAACCTTTTGGACTTTGTAATGCACCAGCAGCTTTCCAACACTTCATTAATTATGTTCTAAGAGACATCCTCGCCCGGTGGGTATTCATCTACCTCGACGATATACTCATCTACTCACGCACCCTTACAGAACACATTAAACATGTCAGAGCGGTGCTTAAGAGATTGATCGCCCACCAATTGTACTGTAATTTGGAGAAGTTTGATTTTTCACGAGGACTCCACCATGTTCCTGGGTTTTGTCATCTCACCCCAGGGTGTGGCCATGAACCCACAGAAGCTAGAAGTTGTGCATCATTGGCCCCTACCCAAGACCCTAAAACAACTTCAACGGTTCCTCGGGTTTGCAAACTTCTATCGTCGCTTCTTCAGGGGTACAGTACAGTTGCGGTCCCTTTAACCACTCTGACACGACCAACCTCTCATCACTTTTAACTCAACCCTACTTTTCTATAGTTCCCTGAGCTTTTCTATAGTTCAGGATGCTCCCCTTCCATGCTATTTGAAAAACTTATGATCGTCATACCAGGGAGCGAGTTTCTTATCTTAATAATTTTACTTTTAACTGGAGCTATCTTTTACGGTATAACGGAACGTCAACTCTAAATACTCAGTCGCCTGATCGAGTTTTGTGGGGTCAGACGGTGATCTAATTTACATTTACATTTGGGCATTTGGCAGACGCTCTTATCCAGAGCGACTTACATTTTTATCTCATGACACATCTGAGCAGTTGAGGGTTAAGGGCCTTGCTCAAGGGCCCAACAGTGGCAACTTGGTGGTTGTGGGGTTTGAACCTGGGGTTTTGAATCTAATCAAAGTTGATAACTCTGGGAGATTACTGATAAAACTCTGTGTGGTAGTTGATGTGAATGTACGTTTAGTATGGTAGCGCGGCGCTGTGTGTACTTTATTACTATGACACATTTGAATTGAGACAAGATAGTGATCTGATATAACTTCAGACAATGGACTTGTAAATAAATTTCTTATACTTAAACCGAAGAATATTATTAAATATAAAGTGTGACCTGCTTTATGAGTGGGTCCTACTACACACCGATTTACTCCTACTGAGTCCGGTATGGACATAAATGCTTTACGCACAGGGTCTTCTGGATTCTCCAAATGAATATTAAAATCTCCAGCAATTAACGCCTTGTCTACAGAAACGACTAGGTTTGAGAGGAAATCTGCAAATTCACTAAGAAATTCAGAGTACGGCCCTGGAGGTCTGTAAATGACAATTAGTGGAATTGTTCGTGTATGTTATTCACAAGTTCTGAGGCGTGTCTTTTTGTTACACAGTGTCACTGATGACTCCAGACGTTGATTTCTTTGTCTCTTGTTTTATTTTCAACATCAAAGTACAACGGTTGTTACAGTTTCTTGCATAAATCCACTGTAGTCACGAGAAGTCGTTTGCTGTGTTTTGTAGCTTCAGTAAATTACAGTTACAACAACTTATTTTACTGTATCTTTTAACTTACAGTCTCACGTGGTTCACGGTCAAAAGCTTGTGTACTCCAAAACTTTCTGTATCCTTCCGTGTCTTAACAGCAACTGAACAACTAACATGCGTGATAGACATACAGCTACATAAATGTGGGAAGATGTCACAGAACAACTTATGAAATGATGTCAAAATACAACTTACGAGTATAATACTAAATGCTTAAACTAATACACTTAATGGACTTAGTGCTTAATGCTTAAATAACAGACCTAATGCTTAATGCTTAACTAATAAATTGAAATGAAATAAACACAACAACAAATTACAAGAATGAAATATGGCCCTTACAGGAATCGACTGAGCTGACTTAATATTTGTAGCTAAACTTGTTATGTTACTAAAGAGCGCTTCAAATGAATTAAATTTGTGTCCGGGTTTTTGTATAATAGTCAAATTATCATTGTGAATAACTACGACGCCTCCTCCTCTACCAGTTAACCGAGGCTGGTGTATGTACTGTAGCTGTATCCAGGAGGACTAGCTTCATTTAGAGCTACATACTCGTCCTGTTTAATCCAGGTTTCTGTTAAACAGAGAATATCAAATTCTTGATCCGTGATAATTTCATTAACTATAACTGCTTTAGATGCGAGAGATCTAATATTTAACAGTCCTAGCTTTAAATCAGAGGTGCCGGCTGCGCATTCAGTGTGATCCGAGTTTGTGGTATCTATGTTAATTAAATTACTAAAACAGACTTTCTGAGTCTTTCTACACTTTTGCTTAACTCGGGGAACAGACACAGTTTTAATACAGTGAACCCTGAGTGACGACTCTATGCAGCTAGCAGACGGTTGGTTTAGCCTGTCTGTCTGCTCCCTGGCCTGGGCTCTGAACTGTCACCAATTAACTAGGCCTCTTCTGAGACTATGAGCTATACTAAAGGAAATGAGAGCAGCACCTTCCAGAGTGGGATGGACGTCCCGCCCTAACAGGCCAGTTTTACCCTCAAAGGTCTTCCAATTATCTATAAAGCCCACGTTGTTTTTAGAGCACCACCTGGACATCCAGCAGTTCAACGACCATAACCTGCTGTAAGCTATGTCGCCACGTCTCATTGGGATGGGACCAGAGCATACTACTCCATCGGACATTGCCTTCGCTAATTTAAACACCTCTGAGAAGTTATTCTTGCTAACCTCTGACTGACGAAGGCGTATATCATTAGCTCCAGCATGTACCACTATCTTAGAGAACCTGTGCTGTCCTAGAGCCCTAAGATTACCTGCTATGTCCAGTGCTCTGGCTCCCGGGATACACCTAACCACTGCCGCTGGTGCCCCTAAAGGTCTAGCTAATTTCACGTGTCTCATTATAGAGTCTCCTATAACCAGAGCTCTTTCAGGTTTCTCAGCGGGTGCATCACTGAGGAGAGCAAACTTGTTGGACACGTGAAGCGCAGAAGAGGTGTGCTCCGGTGGGCTAGCCTTAGCGTTAGCTTTGGCTGAACGAGTATGCCGCCGAGTCGTCACCCCCCCGCAGCTGTGAGGGCTCTAATGCCTGAGTCGGGGGCTGGTTATCTCCCCCTGCGGCACCCAGACTGTCCGCTACAGGAATAACGCTGCTGTCACACTCTCTAACCCTCTCTAAAGTCTGGATGCGCTCCTCTAATGCTGATATCTTCTCAGTCAGAGTGCTCACTAACACACACCTATCACAAATAAAATTACCACTAACGACAGAGGAAGAATGTCTAAACATCCTGCACTCTACACACTGAACGAGGTGAATATTATTCATTATATTGTACCTGAGTTGGAGTTTAGTTGTTTGGAGCTGAATTCCGTTTGTTGTTCTTAGAAGAAGAAACTCACGCGTTCTCCAAAAAGCGGAAAAAAGGGCAAAAAAGGCGAAGCCAAATAGTATGAAGATGTAAAAACTAGTTGCTATTAATATTATTATTGTATAAACGAAAAAGCAATATAATTAAACGCTAATACAAATGTGAAACTTTTGCGGCAACGATACAAAAACAGGAATTTACGTCACCAAGCACAACCTCTCGCGGGGGCGCTTTTCTCTGAATACGCTGTGTTCACGACGGTGGGGCTAAGAAACACGCATCTTGGTTTATTAATTTTACCCCCTTTTACAATTACATTCAGGCATTTGGCAGACGCTCTTATCTAGAGCCACTTAGATTTTTACTTAGGGTAAAGTGACTGATGTGCCCAATGTTTTTCAGCAGAGCCTACAGTATGTTTCACTGAATTATTGAAAATGACTTTTCATGAGTATGTCAGACCTCTCGACAACACTCTTTCTTTCACACACACACACACACACACACACACACACACACACACAGCAGACCAAATAGTCATTAGCACGTCCCTCCCCCAAACAGCGCGGCGCGCGTGTGCGCTCTTTCACTTTGCCGACTTTTGATCTAATGTCAGATGAACGCGCTTGTCGATGTGAGAGATTTATAAGAGATTTCTCTTTCCCAGAAATACAACAAACACAAATTTATACGTGTTAAATAAGTGCTTTCTTTGCGGCGCTGTGCAAAAAAAATTATATTTGACTAGCAAATTAAGTTCAATAGCTAACAATTTTATTTGTACAAGGAATGAACTGTTATATAGCTTCTGTTTGTATCGGTTTATTATTATTTAAAAAAATTACATTTAAAGAATTTTGTTTTGCTAAATAATATTTATGCAGTATAATCAGGACCTCTTATTTCTATTAACTTTAGGTTGTTGTTCTTGCAGTGTGCGCTTTGCAATGTCAGACACATTAAAATGCAAATAAATCACCCTTCCTAGGTGTGAATCAGCTGTTCTCACCTTTACACATTTGGAGAAACTATATAAAACAATATAAGACGTGTTATGATAAGGAAACTTTCTATCTCTTCCATTCCAGTGATTAAAAAACGGTAAAAATGTCAATTTTGGAATCCACAGACGCTTAGTGGTCCGAGCACAACGTAATAATGTTTGCATGATAAAATGACTCGTGGCATGAATCTACATGAAGCTGAACTCAAACAGCAAAAGCACATGATAATAATCAAAAGAATAATATTGGTTCTTTTGCTGTTTATGTCCACCACTTAATAATTATTTAATTATCAATAATTAAAGTTACTCAAATCGCGTGCGCTTTCACTTAAAAAGAAATGCAGTGTTTAATCAGCAAGTATATGTCACCTCTCTTTATGATACAGTAGGTGAATATTATGACTGAAACAAATCTGCTCGTGTCGGCTCATATCGGGAGCATTTTGATCAAAGGGGAGATTAGAAGGAGAAAAGTGAAAGTGTACAAACAACATAGCACAATGCATGTGTGTGAATGGCTGAAATGTGGTTGTGAATAAACCTTTTAGTGAATGTAAAATGTTCGCGTGACCACGCGCACCGATATGAGAGATTTATAAGAGATTTCTCTTTCCCAGAAATATAACAAACACATTTATACGTGTTAAATAAGCGCTGTCTTTGCGGCGCTGTGCGAAACGCACGCCGATGTGAGCCGCCTTATCTCAGTCATAATATACAAATGTGTTTTGGCCGTGTAGTAAACCGCGCGCGCACAACCTCTCGTGGGCGAGCCTCTGAATACACTGTTTTAACGGGGTGGGGATAAGAAACACCGCACCGGCAGAACTAGACTAATGATTATGAATGCGTCGGGGAAAACAGCAAGGAAACTGACTGGCGATTTTATTATTTCATTGATAAGTTGATGTCTTTTCATTTCGGCTGTGAGTGGATGCGCTGTACTAATCCACATTTATACGAATTACATAAGCTGATTTTTTTCCCCATTAGTTTATATAAAAGCAGACATTTTGCTTTCTGTAAGTATATATTTTTCACGTCTGTGAGGCGAGTATACACGGAGTTTCGGTTCATTTTCTGATGCGCTCAAGTTCACAGAAACCAATACAGAATAGCGCTGTATCCCTGTTTGCTTTCATTATTTTACATCATCATAACGTTTTGTCGTCATTGTGCGTGCACTTAAATAAAAGTAAAGTCTTATAAAGGCTATGTAGCTTATATAGGTTTATTATATAGTTTTTGCACATTAATCTGACAACACCAGTGACTCACCCACTTTTCCTGATACACACACCCAGAGTTTTCTGGCTACGCGAGTGTTACACATGATAAAGTCTCACTGTGTTAACATTTACTTTGCTTAAATTCGATGGAAATAAGAAACACCTATATTTAAGTTTTAAATTTGTACTGTAATTTTAGTACTGTGATGATAAATTCTTTTAATGTTTCACTTGTATTTTTTTTTAAGGTTTTTGCCGGCGGTGGTAGAGCGCAACAGGGGTGCTGGGATGTAAAAATGTAATTTGTTAAAATGTTATTATTTATTAAAGAACATTATGATGATCATAACAGCCTACTGCATTTACACATCGACATCTGCTGACACAGTAGCACGGCCTGACAATGTTAGAATTTTTGTGGTAATTTATTTTCGTTTATTTCAGGTAATAAATCTACTACAAATTTAAAGAACACAAAATATAAGATGACAAAAAACATACATGCGTAGCTTTTCTAATAACACATAATAAAATCTAAAGGCTCACTGTGTTAATGTTTAAGTTTGCTTAAATTCAATCCTAATAAGATTTAATTTAATTTAAATTCTACATTTGTACTGTAATTTTAATACTGTAATTATGAATTCATTTAACTACAATGTTTCACTTGATTTTATCCGCTACTATGTGCAGCTCTAACGGAGCGTGGCTCATTAATCCTTGAAAAAATAAACTGATTTCCATTTTTTAATTACAAATATACAACACAAACTGCTTTTCAAGTCTTTATTATGGTCCTTGTAATTTTTTTTTTGTCAGGAAAAAATTAAGCTGATTTGATTGAGTTCAAATGTTTTTTTTTTTATTGTTGTTGTTTCAAAAGCATAAGCAAGTTAATTAGATTTAGAAAAGTACAATGATTGTGAACAGGAATGTGTACATTTTCCTCAGAACGTAATCTCCTCATCATGGTTTGCCCAGGTAATGGCTGCTTTGATTCTGATAAACAATAAAGAAAGAAAGAAAGAAAGAAAGAGAGAAAATATTACAATTCAAAAATTATAAATGTAGATGTACATGACAAGAAACTCTTCACCTACCTCTCAATGTTCATCCCAGACTCACACAGATTCACTAAAACTTGCAGGTGTGAATGAGTGACGACAAACTGCACAGAGAGAGAAAAAGAGTTGGCATGATTTAACTGTAAGATTCAGCCCATGGAAGAACACAAGTGCATATAACACAGGGGTGCCCAAACTTTTTTGTGAACAAAGATCTACTTTTTATTTTGTCAGCGTGCCGAGATCTACCAGTCCAAACAGAAAGCCAGTTGCTACTAATAGCATATTTCCATATTTAATGTGCACAAAACAAACAGAAAGTAGCCCTAATCCATATATAATAAAACATAGTCCAATTGTAGTGACAATAAAGGTATTTCTCTACCTTAGTGGGAACTCTGGCACTGGGAGACGAAAGCTAGTTTCTCGTAGTCAGGTCAGTGGGAGCTGGTTGCAAGCCTTAAGCAGGCCACAAGGTCATTGTAGATCTGTACTTTGACTTGATGATTTTCATGTGAGAGAAGGCCGCTCACACAGATAGGTTTATCCAAAAAGTGCAGTCAAGTTGAAAGCACATATTCTGAGGTTGTGATACTCTTGTTCTGGCAGTAAGTTCCAGAACTGTCCAGTCATGCCAGGTGTTGCCCTGGATTTGATCTCAATGTCATTTTGCAGTGTGAGAATCTCATTCTCAACAGCAGAGTTATCTAAGTAAAACATTAATATAATTTTTGAGGCAATACTATCCACATCAATACTTGGACCAAATGGAAAGAACAGATAGCTGGCAACAGGCTCAATGGATGCAAAATCTGTAAAGCGCCTCTCAAATTCTAACAAGATGCTTTGAACTTGCTCTTCATAACCTGCACTGTCAAGCTGCGCAAAGTCTTTGCTCTGACTCCGAAGTTCTGCCTGCATGTGAGGAAAGTTTCGCAGGTCACAGTGTTGCAGCCTACTTGAAAGCAGTTGTAGCTTGCTATTAAATGTGTTCACTGAACTGATCATGTTGATTACATGTTTGTCTTTACCCTGCAGCTCTAAATTAAAATCAGTCAGCAGGTCAGTGAGATCGGTAAGGAATGCTAAATCCAATAGCCACTGGTGGTCCTCTAGCATGAAAGAGGAAAGCATGGAAAATATCTTCACCTCTAGTGTGTCCTTTTGATGGCAAAATAGTGAGCAGCTCTTCTTTTGCACCCATGTCAACATCAGTTGACTCATCAAATTGAAGAAAAAAACATTCACACTGTTCAATATCCTTTTTTAACTGTGCCTCGACATCCTCTGCCATTCCCTCACATTGCCGTGTAGCAGTGCTAATTGCACGTCCTTAATGGCAGCTATGATATCACTTTTATTCTTAAAGTCACCAAATAGTACGTTTGCAGCCCTGACAAATGCTTCTTTCACAACTTCGCCATCCTTGAAAGAGTTCGTGTTTTGCAATAACGTGACTGACGCGATAAGATGCTATAGTTGCAGCCTTACCCTTGGTGTTTGCCCTGGTGAAAATGGACTGCTACTGTATGCTGCTAACTGCCTCTTTAATTCCTGGACTTTTCAGGGGCGTAGAGCTGATTTAGCCGGGAAATCTGCATCGTAGCTTTTGTGCACAGTTTTGAAATGGCGCTCCAAATTGCCCTTCTTTGGTAAAGCCACACTCGCATTGCAAATAAGACAGATGGACTTCAAATTTGAATAAACCAAAAAATAATCCTCTTCACAATCTGAATAAAAATTATATGTTTTAGGTTTTTTTTTGCTTCTGCCATAGTTGGGTTTTACTTTGCTGAAGTTGCAGCTCTCTCAACTTCTCTACTTAAACAGTGAGTCCCTACTAATAATGTAACATGCCTATAGCTAAAACACTGGCATAATTCAGATTAGCATACTAGCATACTACTCTCGCTATTTCAGCCATACATTTATATGAAATAGTATGAGTAGTATGTTAGTATGTGATTTCAAATTCAGCTACTAATTCCGTCGGTTAAAATTTTCAGCACAGAGACGAACGTAATCAGTGACCTTGTAAGGGTAAATAAAGAACCTTTTTTTAAAATAAGTACAGCGTTTCTTTACTCAATAAATACTATATCTATAAAGATTAATATTTTATGTATTTGAGGTCTGAGACATGGAAACAGTGAAGAAAGAGTAAGGACAAACCAGAAGGCAGTTTAATCTCGTGATCGACTGGTCGACCACGATCAACTGGTTGGGCACCCCGGATATAAAAGAGAGTTTTTTTAATTGAAACACTCAGAATAAAACATACGAAAAGCATAATGGAAAAGTTACCAGTATATCATGGGTGCTGGATAGAATCTGGAGTAAGCTCACAAGAGTGTATACTATAGAGCTCTACTTATACTTCTCTGGTAATTTGGATCAGATATGCATAGCGGGAACTCTGGCAATCCAGAGCACACATGCTGGGAATCATAGCCTGCTTCTGTCCTGCCTTTTATGTGTCGCTACAGGTGGTCTGACAGAGCCTCCCCAAGGAGCTACCACCTTGTGAGATGTGAAAGAATGGGGCTTAGCAACAGGGACGATGTAGGTCAAGGTTATATGTTACATTGTTGATTCTTTGCAAAATCTGATGTGTTGGCATTTCACAGGAATTAAGACGGGTGGTTTCTAGCATACACTGGAAGGGGGATCGCCATGTGCAGAAATATCAACCGCCTTTGTTTGCATTTGTAACTTCTCAGGAACCATCAAATTTCTTAATTAGCTCAATTAGATCCAGTGACTTCAAGAATTTATTTGTGATGACTGTGATTTTTGTATTTTCCCTGGACCTTGGCAGATCTATGATAAAGTCAAGTGCGATGTCGGACCAGGGTCTCTGTGATATGGTAGGGGCATGAGTTTTTTCCTGTGGGGAGGGATAGAGGCACCTTGGTTTAAGGTGATGGAACATGCCTTAATAATATTCCAAGAACATAAAAATGTAAAAATTACTATTTGTATATTATTGCCTAAATTATCTTTAGTGCTGCATTATACTTAATGCTAGATAACCATACATACAAACAAACATACCGGATCTTCATCCCAGTTAAAGAGAGTTGTCCTGAAATGCTCAGCCACGACTTTGAGTTCGTACATGCGAGTCACCTCATGTTTTTCTGTCAAAGCTCGAGAAATTCTTGTGCGCTCAGCAATCTTCTTTACTGCTAAATCCATTGTCTTCCTCTTCTATAAAATTGGTCAAAATGTGCACTTTTAGTCAATAAATTCATCAAATTCATCATTACCAAATAAAATATCTAAATTAATTCACATACTGTGTCACATGATAATGTGTAATTCATTACATAATGGCAGAAACTGTGATATCAACCATTGTGTTTGAACCCTTTCTGCATGTAAACTTGAGACTTAATAGCAAGCATTATGGTCCCGACCAGGCAGAAAGTAATTCATACTTGTTAATGAACAGAACCATGTTTGTCCCATTAACTAAAACATCCTAGACCAAATTAAATGCAACCACCTGCTGCACTCACAGCGGATCAGTTCTCGGCCAAAGATGCAGCTCCAGCTCCAGGATCCTCCACAAATTTCCTACTGCCTTCTGGCTTTACCAAGGATGTCAACATGTCTTTTATCTAACTTTAGTATATACATTTTACTGTGGCTGCCTTACTGGATGGCATCTTTACTTTACTGCCAGCCTTTGTGATTAATCTCCATGATGCCCACTTTACTTTCAGAATGACATTTCCTCACCTACTCCTGAGTACATAACGGATGGCAGCTATGTTTCACTTTCTTATTTCGTCAGGGAAGATGGCATCAATGTTTTAGCTCCTTCTCACTGCACGGAGGATGTAATCAATGCTTCACCTGCTTCTACATTTATCTCATTATGCATCTGATGTTGGGGGCTTGCTCAAGGGCCAAACAGTGGTGGCTTGGTTTTAGTCAAGTTTCAACATCATGTGGAAGACTCCACTGCTAACATTATCAAGTCTGGACCCCCAACCCTAAACAGAACATCAGCTTCCTCCAGGAACTTGTACATATTCTGCCCAGATGTATAGGATCTCTTTGTTGCACTATGAAAGACATTTTTATAATTCTGTTGTGTTCCTCTTTTGAATCCTTTTTCTTGGGGATTTACGTGCGCAAGCTTACAGACGCCCCTGATTGGCTGTAGAGCCATGATTAATGTGGGAGCACTAAGTACCTCTCATCCCTGCCCTCTGTGAGAGCTCGGCCAATCAGCTCTCTCTAGACCTCCGGCTGTGGGAGGTTACAGCATTACCCGGGGATCTCCAGGTGATAGGGCGAGCACTTTACCACTCGCCCCTCTTTTGAATTCTAATGAATTTTACCATTCTGTGTATTTGCGTTTGATCTCCTTTGTGTACAAATTCCCAACTCCTAAATTTATGCACTTGCATGTTGTCTTCTAATCAATGGTCGTCTCCCTTTATAGAGTTTATAATTGTCCTGAGGTGAGAAGCACAGAGTTGTAACATACTGTAGCGTTTTTACGCCTGAAGAAATGCTGGAGAGACGAGCGAGCTTATTTCCTGCCCAATGCAATGGCTGGGAGTACTTTATTTAGCATACAGCCGGTATGGCATGAGCAGCACCTTCACTCAGGCGCCTACCTCTAATTCAGCGTCAGCCTGAACTAGAGCACATTTCACACGTCACACACTACACACACAAGCAGGGCCGAAGTCCTTAACCCAAACACCTTTCCCCATTATGGTGAACACACCGACATTCCCGCAAAGCATGCTGGTCGTCAGCCGCCGCCCCGCCCACGCCACACTGCCCCCACCCGAGCTGTGACCGTCCCTGGTCACCATGAGGAACTTTGTTTCGGAAGCGTAGAGGCGGTCGGCGCTGGCGGTGGGAACGCCGGCGTCCTTTGGCAGGTGAGGGATGAACGCAAACGTAGTCCTGAGGCGGTCCGGCCTCCACAGAGTTCAATGTTTCCCCGGCGTGCGGCTGGCAAGGCGCAAGACGGTCCCGGTGGAGCAAAACTCGTGCCCGCCCCGCCAACCGCACCCGGTAGATGACATCGGAGAGCCGAGCTATTACCGTACAGGGGCCCACCCAGTGAGACACACGCCCGGCCGAGAGCCCCCTCCTTCTCCTTCCGGAGGAACACACCCACACCTGCTCGCCAGCAGCAAAATCTCGCCCCTGGCTGTGAGTGTCCACGCCCATTCGCCCCATAGGTGCCCCCACCCGAAAGTCTTGCAGCGGTGCCCGCGAACGCTGGGTGGGGCCCTTCTGCCTGGCGATGAGCGGTTCACAGTTCAGCTGTGAGACCGGCGAGACCGGCGGAGCGACTGCGGGTGACGCTCTGGGTGACGCAGTAAGACGGCTGCATGCTGGCTTGGACGGCTGATCACCACCGGAGGGTCTGGAGGGCTGCACAGGGGAAACGTCCTGCATCGAGGGTTCTACGTCGGCTACTGGGAGTTTCATTTCACGGTGTGCTGCTAACCTGTCCGGCTGTGGTTTGGGTACGAGCAACCTGGCTACCCCGAAGTTACCACGCAGAGTTCCGCTGGACAAGTTCAGCACCGCACCCCATCTATCCAAAATGTCCAACCCCAAAACGCAGTCCTCCTCGACACTCCCCACTAAGAACTCGTGTGCGTAAGTTCGACCACCCACCTGGACTCGCACCGTGCGACACGCCCGTACCTTGACGTAGCCCCCAGCAACGGTGCGGATGCTGAAGGCAGGATCAGGCCGTCGGCGAACACGCTTGCTTCGCCCCAGTACTCCAGAGCGCAGCAGCGAAACAGTGGAGCCGGTGTCCACGAGCGCCCGCAGTAAGACGCCATCCAGCACACAGTCAATGTAAAGCCCAGCGCGGCTTCCCACGCGTCCTCCCGGCGCTAGTTTAGCGGCTGCTGGTGTACGCTGTCCCGTGCCTCGGCCTCGCCGCGAAACGTCGGAGCGCTGCTCGTTGCCTAGCCGCGACGGGTAGCCCTGTCCCCGGCTAGGTTTACGAACCGAGCGCCACTGAGCTGCGGGCGGTCGCTCGGCTCTTCCGCCGTGATGTACCGCCGATATGGGCTCAGCGCGCTCAGCCTCGCGCAGCGGCAGGTCGCTTTGCCGGCTGACGGCGCACGGAGCTGTATCTTGCTCCGGCGCATGCGCAGCGCCAGCCTCCGCCCCGAGATCCAGCGCCGGGATTTTCACCTCGCCGCTCCGCGTTGGTTGCCGTGGTGTGCTCGCTTTAGCGCCGTCGGGAAAGCGCTTCTTCTTCGCGAGTAGTCGCTCCGCGACTCGGCGGCCCGCTTGGATTTTCAGAAGGTCCTCCTTTGTGCGCTCAAACCCGTTATTCTCCATCCCACTTCTGACACCAATGTAGCGTTTTTACGCCTGAAGAAATGCTGGAGAGACGAGCGAGCTTATTTGCTGCCCAATGCAATGGCTGGGAGTACTTTATTTAGCATACAGCCGGTATGGCATAAGCAGCACCTTCACTCAGGCGCCTACCTCTAATTCAGCGTCAGCCTGAACTAGAGCACATTTCACACGTCACACACTACACACACAAACAGGGCCGAAGTCACTAACCCAAACACCTTTCCCCATTATGGTGAACACACCGACATTCCCGCAAAGCATGCTGGTCGTCAGCCGCCGCCCCGCCCACGCCACAATACTTTATGTCAGAGAGGAGTTGTAGGATATGATGGGTGGATTTAGACATGACCCAGAGGAGTAATAACCCCGGAAAAGGCACTGATAAATTTGATATAATGGATTATGTAAAATACTGTTGCTTTTTATTACAAAATCTGCTGCCCAAGAAAACTGTATAAAAATAATAATAAATGCCAATGATTGCATTCATGTTCTGTTTGATAAATTAATTTTGTACTGATATAATTTGTGTTTGGTTACGCTGATGAGTAATCAAGATATGGATACAGTATGTATTAATTATATGAATTGAGTATTTTGCACCTCCAAAATCATAACCTGGCCAAAAGTTATTTAGGAAAAATATCCACTGTATTAAGAAATAAGGACTGTAATTAATGCACTACAGTGGAAATGGCTTACTTACCCTTACAAGTTCAAGATATTGTCTTTTGAAGGCTTCCCTTTTTCTTCTGTCCTGTTCATTTTTAATCCTGTTCTTTTGGATTATCAGTGGAACCTCTGTACTGTCTACCACATCAGACACTGAGAAGTTTAAGGGCTGGGGTGTGTAGCCATCTCTAGAAGCAGGAGATTGTCCAAGCATCTCACTCAACATTAACTGAAGCATATGCTGAATTAGTAGAAAGAGGAAAATAAAATAAATAAAAAACAAACAGGTCATCTTTAAACGTAATTAATATTTGGGGTAAACAGCAATTGAGCAATTCATTAAAAAGTAATTAATTTTCCTTGGTTTTAAAATGATCTGGAAATTACTTATTTGTGTTTCACTTCATTCCTTAACTGGTTACCAGAAGTGGCATTCTTCAAAAGATAACAACAATACTTACAAAAAAAAATACTTTGTATTTGAACATACCATGTCTCCATAGTTACATGGTGTCTCAGTCATTCCTGTCATTTTCCTCACAGCCTCACTGACTTTCTTTTTCAGATAGGAAAACTGTTCTCCAAATGAAGTCATGTTGAGTTTTACCTTCATAGAAAAGGCAAGAACAAAAACATAGAATTTTAAATATTCTTTTTATTTAATTTTTTTAAAATACTTGTGTGCATTTGGATGCACGTTTAATTGAACGTCTTGAAAATTCTCTCACCCCATATTATCTGATTGGACTGCTAATATTCTGTAGTTCACAAAGCCAACATCAATCAAAAGGTGCTGGCTATTTGTATTGCCTAATATAATAAAGACTGTGGTAGGTTGCAGAACCTTTCAAGAACAAGTCTTTTGTGAATAGTTTTTCCTTATGTAAAAGAGCAGATCTGGGGGACTCATGGATTTACAGTCGTGTAAAAAATTGTATCCCCTCTCTTAACCCTATGTGTTTTTGTGTAAAAGCATAATCATCACATCACAGTATGTGGACCTTTTGTAGTTTCATGGTTTTCTACATTAATTTGTCATAAAATGTGATCTGATCTTCATTGAAGTCAAGAGTATTGACAAATATAATGTGCCTAAAATAATAACACAAAAATACAAGAATAAAATGCTAATCTTTCATGTCTTTATTGAGGACAACCATAAAAACCTCATAGTGCTAGTGGAAAAAGTATGTGAATCCTTGAGTAAATTACCCTAAAAAAGCTAATGGGAGTCAGGTGTTAGCGAACCTGGAGTCTTGTTAAGAAAATGAGTTTGAAGGTGTGGACTAGAGCTACTTTGACTAAAGAAAAACAAAGTAGCTCTAGTTTGCTTCGCACAAGAAGAATACGCCCATGTGAGCCATGCCTCACCAACACGAGCTTTCAGAGGATCTACGAAGTCGATTCACATAAAACTGGAAAGAGTTATAAAGTGATCTCAAAGACTAGAAATTTACCTGTCTACAGTTAGATCAATGGAGACATTTTGGGAATGTGCACTCAGTCAAAATGACCCGAAGAGCACAACGAGGACTCATCCATGAGGTAAAGAAACATCCAGAGTGACAGCCAAAGATTTGAAGGCATCATTGGAACTGGCAAACCGGCTGTCCACAACCTAGTCTATTATATTAACATAAGCCGCGTCTGAGACCAGTGGACTGGAGGCCCATATGGCCAATTGGGTCAGAGAAGTGTCTGTTTTGAGACCCAAAATCTATATGGTAGATAATTAACACACAAATGTACTTTGTAAAGACACTGAGCTAGGTAACGTTTTCCAAACAAAGCACATGGACACAAAAGTTAAAGCTGTGCAGTAGATTTCTCCGCAGCATAGATAAAGCAGATACCTGTAGATGAAATAGGCAGATGCCAATTGGAGTGCACACTCAAAAATGTCATTCTGGCCAAACCCAACCAGAAGTTACATTTTGAGCATAAATTTGCAGTAAAATATTGTTTATCAGTGTATTAAAAGGAATTGTATAAAATACGCTCTAATTAAAAATGCATAGCCTGCATTTGTGTTCCGCATCCACAACAATCTAGATAAATTACAGATTTTACGGTGTCTTAGTTTAACATTTAGCTCTGCCTACTACAAAGTCAGTTTTTTATTATTTTATCTAAGAAAGCTGTGTAAGCCAAAGGCTTGTTCGGCCCAATCCTATGATTAAAAACTCTTCAGCACTCTCAGTGCAGAATCCGCTGCAATCTGATGACTAAGGCAGAAGGCATTTATCTCTAAATTTCTTTCTTTAAAGGGAGAAGGGGCCACTAGGTTTATTACTGAGAAATATAATCACAAGGGCATGTCCGGTAGGGATGATGAATCAGACTGGATCAGATTTACATTTAGACAGGTGATGGGGAAGAGAAGAGAAATGTTTATGTGCAGTGTTTTAAGTAGTGATGAAGACTGTTGAACTTGCTTTATATAAAAATAATAATTAATATAAGCAATTAGCACAGTAATAAAGAAATACACTGGTGTAATATTTTAGGGCATTGGTGACTAAGTGGTAGGTTTCTCGCCTGCCATGTGGAAGGCATGCAGTGCCGGTCCCAAGCGGATAAAATCGGATCAAATGGTGCCTTTCCCACACCAAAGACCCAATGAGTCCAAACTACAGATTGATGGGAGAGTGTATTTTCTAACAGAGTTAAAATTTCTCTCCAAGAATCTCATCAATTCATGTGCGGGAAACATGCTTAGAAAGAAAATGTTTATTCCATCAAGAGATGAACTAATGTATTGACTGTTTACAGGGCTTATATTTACAGACTGAACAGATTATTAAGGTTTAATTGATTGAGGTGTTTAAATGATGCAGTTTTTTTATTGTGTGATTATTCACATTAATTAAAATATTGGGGTCCATTTAAATGTACCTAGTGGGCATAACAAATTGTGTTTTTCCCTCTTACTCTGTCTCTTTCTTACTCAAGCTACACATGGCAGCTTGAGATACCCGTGATCCCAATCCTAAATACCTGCCTGATCCATCCTGATTCCTCTCATTATGTCTGGAGTTCTCACAACGGAGAGACAACTAACTGCTGCTAAGTATGGCCCCCATATGGTCCGTCTGTAGATGCATGTAACATCTGGGGATAATTCACTTAATAACCATGGAGATGGCTTTGGACTGCATTTTGTACAAACAGGTTTACATTACTTGCTATACAATTGTTGTTTTGCCCATTTAACCAAATTGGTCTGGTAGCCCTTAAATGAGGATCGGTTCCCTTTTGAGTCTGGTCCCCTTCAAGGTTCAAAGGTCTTATTTAACTCCATCACCTCTGGCTTGCTCATTGGGTATAAATTGATAAAGCTATAATGTACACATTTTTTACATTTTAAATGTATGCCCTGAATTTATAATTCTATTTAAAATATAAATTAATAGAACCGTTTTTGCTTACAAGCAAATTCACACTGGGTCAGTTGGGTTCTTAAGTAGCATGGTTTTGACATTTCTCAATAAGAGAAGAGATAAGAAAATCATGTTACACACTTACAGTTTTAGTGTGGTATAGCCAGTGAGCTGTGAAGACGTCCGAAAGAAAGGTTTTTCTTTTACTGTCCCAGAACAAAGCATAGGTCTTTTCAGAGGGCTCGCACGAAGCAACTGCGTACACTGTAACACACCATTAAAACTATTCAGACTTACAATAACACACCTATACATATTAAAACTCTGGTTTTAAACTGTTTTTAATCAGTAGAAATCATACTGACCGTTGCCATTGTTCTGAAGCTCCTCCAGCATGGATCCAGAATGACACGCTTCCAAATAAATCACCATCTACAAACATTGACAAAGTTGTTCAAATATCATATTATGGGATCAAGAAATAGAAGGCCACAAACATAGTTTAGACATTTTATAAATGAAGATAGAGAGGGGAAGTGTTGCAATTCATCTGGAAGAGTTTGCACATTGTAATATATGACAGTTTATATGATAGAGGACACTTACAAAAATCCTTGCCTGCAAAGGGCAAAGGCATTATGAAAGATACCACTATGTGATCATATATTAAATATTTTTTACCCTGTGCATTTTAAACAGCTGATCATGGCTTAATCACTATTACTCCATCAATGCCTCATTGGAGGTGATCAGCCTGCAGCATTAATCAGGTTGCTTTGTTAGCAGTCTATCTGTATTGTTGGGTCGGGTGTTTCTCATCTTTCTTTTGACAACAGCCTAGTCAACTTTCCATAAATACAGGTGCTTCTCGATAAATAAGAATATCATCTAAAAAAAAAACACAGACTGATATATTTTAAGTGTTTAATACTTTTTATTTTGATAATTATGACTTACAGTTAATGAAAACCCAAAATTCACTATCTCAGTACATTTAAATATTACTTAAGACCAATTAAAAAACTTGTTCCTGAGAAGTATGGACATGTACAGCACTCAATAGTCAGGGCTCCCTTTGCATGAATTACTGCAGCAATGTGCCAAAAAGGACTAGACTGTTGCTCAGTGGGCCAAAGTCCTCTTTTCAGATGAAAGTAAATTTTGCATTTCATTTGGAAATCAGGGTCCCTGTGTCTGGAGGAAGAGAGGAGAGGCACAGAATGCAGAGCTGCTTGAGGTCCAGTGTTTGCAATCAGTGCTGGTTTGGGGAGCCGTGTCATCTGCTGGTGTTGGTCCACTGTGTTTTATCAGGTCTAAAGTCAGCACAGCCGTCTACCAGGAGGTTTTAAAGCACTTTATGCTTCCCTCTGCTGATCAGCTTTATGGAGATGCTGCTTTCATTTTCCAGCAGGACTTGGCACATCTAATCTAATATCACAGCACTGGTCAAAAGTTGTTTTATTTAAACAACTATCTGACAGAAGTGCATCTGTACATCATTTGCAGCACATACAGTACAAACCTGGCTGATAAGAACTCTCTCAGAACATACATGCTGAAGTTCACCAGACTACAAATTGCTGCACTCTATACTGTAATGTTTCTTTCTGCACTCACCCAAATGTGTCTCTTGTACCAGTCATTCACTTAGCCATGTTTCACTGATTTGATATTTGTGATTTGATCCTGCCTGGATTTTTTGTTTATAATTCTACCCTGCTTTGTTTTGAACTGCATGCATGTCCTCTGTTATGTGTTTTGCTCTTGCAGTTGTTTTACCTTGATTCTGATACTCATGCTTGATTAGTTTTGGCTCTGCTACATTGCATTATGGACACGGGTAGAGCAGAGTGGTTAAGCCATTAACCAGCTCATTGGTAAATCACAGATTTAAACCTAGCACCACAAAAAATGCCACTTACTGGCCCCTTACTTATACCCAAATGCATACTTGTAAATATTAAATAGGAAATTGAGATAGAAAATGAAAGAGAGAAAAGATTGACTGAGCATTCATGGCCACTATGGACACATTCATGCACACTTGCACTACTTATTTATATTTTCATTTCTGGACCATTGCACAAGACACTTTAATAAGTCACTTTTTAGGCATAATTGGCCACACCCCCAGTCATTTCAAAATGTTTACAAATTTAAATTTTTTCTTCTATATTTTTATATTTTGCTATATTGTTATTATGTCCTTATTCGTACAGTATATTTCACTAGTTAATTTTATTTTCTATCATATTTCATTTTATTCATATTTATTTCTTATGTATAAGCTTTTATTTTTTAAGGGTCACTGGCGGTCGTATAAGCATTTCACTGCATATCGTACTGTGTATGACTGTGTATGTGACAAATAAAATTTGAATTTGAATTTGACATGAAAACAGGAAGTTAAAAAAATGTAAAATGCACCTTTGCAAATTTGCCATTGCTGGACATCGCATTCACTGTCTCAATGAGGTCATGTGCATAAAGCTGTAACAGAAAAGTGTTAAAGCTGCTTTGCAGCAATGACAATTGCTAAAAGCGCTATACAAATAAAATTGAATTGAATTGAATTATACAGTTAATGGGAGTAAAGAATATAACACACTGCCAGTTTCTTCACACATTGTTTACCTTGTACTGTAGTGAAACCGGCACTCAACAGTTTTGGTAACTTGTTATTAGACTTACAGTGGTATGAGGAAAATGGAAGATCCCACATCCGCCATGGTCAGTTAAGTAGATAAAGATAGAATCATTTCCTCCACTAAAACAGATTATAATATTTGTTTTATGTTTTGTTGTGGAAGATCCATAAAACAAGTTAGCTTCTGTTCTCACTTACATTATAGTAGCTACACACTACCTCACCACCCTTGCTTTCTTCTCTCTCTTAATATTATTAATAAAAAATAAAAAAAACATGCAGCTTTTCATGTTACTAAGGAGCCACAAACCATAAACTCCACTGTCCTCACACTGAAAACTAAACAACACCTTCTGACCAATTAGAATCTAGGATTCAACAGCAGTCTGGTGTAACCTGAATCAAGAAGCACTAAAAGGTCATGTGAAATAGATATACAATTCTTGATTAAAACAGATAGATCTAACATTATAAATCTAAATAGAGCAAATGAGATAGTTCCTACCTTTGTATGACTTTTTCTGTTCCTATTTTCCTGACCGCAGCTGAATCTCCACGCAGTACAGCAAGAAAGTTTTTAGCTGATACTTCCTAAAGAGCAATTTAAACAGATTCATTCCACTTAAAAAAAAAGTCTGGTCATAGTGTTTATCCACTGTATGTTACCGAACACACTACCTTTTTAGTGTAGTCCTTTGGAACTCCACAGTAAACATTCGGCCCATCAGGTACATTGATTATTCTTCCAGGAAAGGGATTTCTGTAAAAAAAAAAAAAAGTCCCTTCATTTCAACAATAATGTTGTAAAAATCCAAATAACTTTACAGATCTTCATTGTAAAGGGTTTAAACAATGTTTTCCATGCATGTTCAATTAACCATAATCAATTAATTAACATGCACCTGTGGAATGGTCATTAAGACCTTAACAGCTTACAGAAAGTAGGCATTTAAGGTCACAGTTCTAAAAACGCAGGACACTAAAAAGACTTGTCTACCGACTGTGAAAAACACCCAAAGAAAGATGCCCAGGGTCCCTGCTCATCTGCGTGAACGTGCATTAGGCATGCTGCAGGGAGGCATGAGGACCGCTGATGTGGCTAGGGCGATAAATCGCCATGTCCGCACCGTGCATAACCCTAAGACGGCGCTACAGGGAGACGGGAAGGACGACTGATCATCCTCGCGGTGGAAGACCACGTGTAACAACACCCGCACAGGGTGGGTACATCCGAATATCACACCTGCGTGACAGGTACAGGATGGCCACAACAACTGCCCGAGTCCCACCAGGAACACACAATCCCTCCATCAGTGCTCAGACTGTCCGCAATAGGCAGTCCATGAGGAGGAGATGCACTGCAGTACTTCAAGCAGCTGGTGGCCACACCAGATACTGACTGGTACTTTTGATTTTGAGCCTCCCTTCATTCAGGGACACATTGGGAAACATTTTTAGTTTATGTCTTATGGTGTTGACTCTTTTAGTGTTCATACAAATATTTACACATTAAGTTTACTGAAAGTAAAAACAGTTGAAAGTCAGTGGACGTTTCATTTTTTGCTGAGTGTGTACTGTATACAAGGGGTGTTAAAGTCAAATTGAAACTTGTGCTGAAATTTCTGGTAAATGAAGGAGTAACAGGGATTGACATTTATGGAAGACTTCAAGCACAATACAGTGATGAGACTCTTAGCTGCAGTAAAACATCTGAATGGCGCAAACTGAAGTTGTTCCTGTGAACATTCAGCTAGTGGAGCGTCTGACCTTTGAAAATTGATGGATAACTTGTCACTGACTTGCACAAAAGATACACACACACACATTCACCAACACCACTTGCTCATTACAGGAACTCAGCTGTTAGTTATTGTCACATCTCTCGTACAGTCCTGAACTCTCTCCAAGGCATTTCCACATGTTTGGGTCATTAAAGGAGGTCCTGGGAGGCCAGCGTTTTAAATGTGAATTAGGGGGTTATACAGAGAAATAAGGGGAGTTTTTACTCTTAGAACTGTGTTCTGTTATTCTGTACAAGCAAAAGTCACTCATTGTATAGAGTATATGAAAAGTGGATTCTGCACATTTCCCTTCCTTGCCAGCAGAGGTCAGAAAAGCTTAGAAAAAAGGCAGAGCTTGACAAAATGATGTAAGCTGTTGTGCCACTAAAACCATTAAACATGTTGTAGTGAATGTATTTAGGCTGGTCAAGGCTGCGGTTCTGCACTTTTGAATATTATTGTTGCCTGATTCTGTACAGGGTTTTAGGATTCAGTTTTGAACAATGTTTGCCTGGGTAATTTTTGTCAATAAATGTTCCATGCATGTTTTTTATCCTCTGGCTGAATCTGTCACAATAATACTTTTGCTTACTTTATTTTATTTATGTTCACGTTACTTTCATTGCTTTAGGCAGACAACAGATTAACTTTTTATTAGACTTGTAGAGGGATAAGCAGCATAAAGTATAGCATTATAAAATATGTTACCTAATGTGTTCATAGATTACAATAAAATACTGTGTGTACTACTTACTCTTCATTATAAGCAATATCATCATACATCATCACCACAATCTGTTCGTCTGGAATCCCATTACGATGTGCGACCTGGTAAGCATGACACACGTTGGCCTGTAACAGAAGTACAAGGTTTAGAGTAAGAAAGTAAGAAACTACTATCAATAGTAAATTTTAAATATAATGCACATTATTGCTATATTCGTACACACTATCTATAATATTGATTCTCGCCTGGTGTCTGTAGTACTTCCAGTCTTTAGAACCCGCCGCCAGGAGAACCCACTGTTTACCGCTGCTGTTACCCATATTGACTAGAAAGCAGAAAAGGATTTCATGTGAAATAAATCTTTACATTTAGGCATTTGGCAGATGATCTTATCCAGAGTAAAATTACAGTAAATATATATTTACACTGGGTTTTTACGTTACTAACTTCTAGCCATCAGTCAAACACAGTGGGAAAAAGATTTTTTTGTGGGTAGTAGATTTAGCTCAAATACCTAAGAAACATATCAGTCTTTGGTCTTTACTTAATGATAGCCAGTGACTTGGCTGTACGGACATCTAGAGGAAGCTCATCCCTTTTCCAATAAATAAATCATTTCTGGTTCTAATTGAAGAACAATGAATAGAATTGGTCTTATTTTCGCTTTCACGTGTAGCTTTAAACAACGCAGATAAAAAGAAATACAATGTTATAAAAAAAAATAACCCAGGAGTGATGCGGCTGGAAACTGCGGTACAGAGTTATATAAGCTCAACACTGATAATACGAATAATCAGAATAAACAGAACAAAAATCCATCATGTAAAAACTCAAAAAACACTTTCATAATCCATTCGACAGGCAAATGTTAGTCAAATCAACTCTTTGAATTGAACTCTTAACTCATTTCTCTCTAACTAGAATAAATATATTCTTTCTGCATATTTTTATTTATATTAAGTAACCACACTAGAAGTAACATTAGGAAAATTTACAAAGTAGGAATATGTTGTTTCTCACCTCTCGTCTCTCCAGCAGCCGCTGCAGCTTAGGTTTCTTTTTAAGTGAAACATGTGAATCAAGTGTTCTTTTGTAATCAGAACAGTTTTACTTTTGTTTCCTCTCTTGGGTGAGTTTGCAGGGAATAGCAGGGACTTTTATAGTTGATTATGAAGGTCTGTGTTCACAACTCAAAACCTTTTATTACTAAATCAGAACTCAGACCTGAAAATATAACATGCTGTAGTGGTTATAAAAGGCTGTGTTATTGCTGCTGTTAGTGTTTTCTTTTCTGCCTGCTTGGATTGTCCTCCTGAATGTCACCTCCTGTGAACGCTTTAAGATTTAGCAAAATGAAAAAAAAAAAAAAAACTATGTAGAAGTAATGTGTGGGTTATACTAAAGAGTATAGTGAAGGTTTGTGCATTTTTAGTGCATTTATTAAGTCGGAAAGTGAAACACACACACACACACACACACACACACACACAAAAAAAAAAACCTGTTTTCTCTGAGTCATCCTCTCTTCATTAAATCATTTGTGGGCTTCTGCTCTCTGTGCATTAGGAGACAATAAATCAAGGATCAGGGATCTGTGTAAAACCTAAAGAGACAGGTCTTGTCAGTGTTTGAAGATTGTTTTTGAGAGCAAACAATAAAGTCAAGAGCAAGAATGTTTGTTTAATAAATTTTGACTTGATAAACGAGGAGTCTTGATATACGAGTACCAAGTATCATCGAGTATCACGTAGCACACATGGTCCTCTTGTTTTGACGCTCAGCGCCTTGTGATCACAACTGAGCCAATGGTTCTTCTCTCTCTCGTGCTGCGGAATTGTGGGTAATCGTCTTCCCTGCTGGGTTCCAGTGTGTACAGTTTACTATAACACTGTGACCGTGTGTGTGTGTAAGGCATCTTTTATTTTGTGTTTTTGTGTGTGAGAAAGTTGTCCTTTAACACGCACATGTACTGTTTATTGTAACACACACCTTTTTTCTTTTTCTCTTTTTGTGTCAGAAAGCAGAGATTCCGTTAGTGTGTGTGCGTGTGTGTGTATCAAGTATCATTAGAGAGTGTGTGACTCCTCCCTCCTCCTCTCACCTTCACACACACACACACACACACACACACACACACACTCTAACGGACACACTGCTCTGTCGCAAGTTTTTACAAAGGTAAAGTGCAGGTTGATTTATTTTATTAATACTTTACAGCAGTAATTTTGTTAGTGTGTGCGCACACTTGAGTGTCATTGGAGAGATTTTTTGTTAAAAGTTTCCATATACAACAGTTTTCGTGTGTGTATGTGCGTGAGAAAGTCATCCCACACAGTAGCCCTCCCTCCTCTCAAACAAGATGGCTACTGTGTAAGACAAGACGGGGCGGGGGGGTCATTCCTCCTCTCATCTTACTTTAGCTTTCCACACACGCGGGCGCGCCCCACTAGTGGGGAATACAGATATGACAGGTGGGGCGCAATGAACGGGAGGGAATTAGTGGAAAATAATAGGAAAGTACCTATTCTAAATGATGCTTTTCTTTATTAATTTATTTAATCTTTATTTTCTTTATCGGACACTCGAAACTAAATAATGACACACAAAGAAATGGATCATTAATACAAGTAAATTAAAATAACATCAAAGAAAAAGTGGAACCACAGTACAACAATAACGGTTTAACGTCAGCATGTTAATTGCAGAGGAACAAAATATAAGGAAACATTCGGTATTATATATGTCATTTCATTTATTCCAATGTGTATGCTGATGTTTCTGTATTTTTGTTGAACATTAATATTTTTTCAGGCAGTACTAGTCTGGCATTTCTAGTTTCCAGTGTGGTAACAAAGTTGCTTTTTGATCCTTCAGGCGCTGAACAGAAGGGAAGATCAATATCGCTCTACGCTTTTTGTTGGTGTGCGGCATTTTGCGATGATCCCTAAATCATTCGTTGTGCCGTAGAGAATAATGGTGTTTATGCTTTTAAACATGTATAATTTAAGGCGGATGTAGCTTAAAGACAATGTAGAGAGGAAATATATGTGGGTATCTTATTCGCGGGTTTATTTACGCAGCTATTGAATTCGGAGATGCGAATATCAAACTAACTTTACCGCGGATACAAACAGGTGTTAAAATGCCCCCTGCCACGGATTGCCCCCCTACATAATCTCTATCAAATATTGTATTAGGACATACATTCAAAGGTTTATTATTATCGAATATATTATTACTATTATAATTAACCCTTAGGCACGTGACACACTTCGAGACGATTAATACAAATCCCCCAAAATGATTATTTTATGGCACATTTATTCTGCAGGGGTTTGTTAATGTACAAATAACAAATTATGTATCACAAATTACACTAAATAAATATTGTTTGTGGTGAAAAATTACAGGAAACGATTTTTATTATAAAATAAGCAATATAAACATATACATGTGGTATATGAAAAAATATATATAATTTATATATTTTTCCCCCTATACAACCTTTTTTTTAATATTGCTTACTTTATAATTGAATTCATTTGTTATAATTTGTAATTTGTAAACCATAAACCTATGAATTTAGGTAGGCAATCCGTGGCCTAGGTCGGGGGCATTTTAGACCATAACACAGTAGCGTACTGTATGTAGTGAGCATAATAACATCAATGGATACATTTGTTACATGGACCACAAAAAAGCAGGTGATTCAGCCCCATCAGCCTAATCAACCAAAAATCCAGCCGAAAGGAAAACATGATGAAGCCTATGTTGCGCTTAGATTCATGGTGGGGATGGGGGCAGAGGAGAGACCTTTGTGTGTTTTGTGTCTTAAACCGCTGGCAGCAGACAGCATGAGACAAAGTAGGCAGACACTTATCGACAACACACCCCAGTCACGTTAATAAGCCACTTAACTTTTTTGAAAGAAAGCTCTAGATAAGTGACAAAGTAAGCCTGTTATAACAATTGCACGTGTATTTTATCTGTTTTAAACTTGGTGTTATTTGATTTTACTGGTTTATAAATTGATTTTTCAATAAATAGTACACTTGGCCGTTTTCGTTATCATTTTGTTGACAAGTGGGGCTTGACAGAAAATGTTTGAGAATCACTGCTCTAACGGAAACATGCATCGGAATTTATTTGTACTTTTTTCTAAGGTAAAGTGCAGGTAATTTTTTTTTATTTTTACTTTATATTTTTTATTATTTTCATGTTTATTTTTTTGGGTTGTGAAACAAAAAATCTCAGTTTTCATTATTCCTTGTGGGAGAATTTTGCTTTGATTCACGAGTATTTTGATATACAAGCACACTTCCAGAACAAATTATGCTCACAATCCAAGGGTTCACTGTACTTTAGGTTATTGCTGCTAAACTATTGAATCAGGGGTACTCAGTATTGCCCACATAATTCTTTCTCTTTGAGTAAATTTTTGTTAAATAAATAATTCCACTGTGTAAAAAAAAATATACGGTACATCTGAGGCTGTATTTGCCGAATACTGAGATCTGCAACAGTCAAACAAACAATGAATTGTTTATATTATGTTTTAACATCATTCAACATAACATAAAAGTGGGGTTACTAACTTTTATACATGCCTGTATGTTATTGTCTGGGTTTGTAATGTGGATATGAGACTGTGCCATATTCTAGATATATTGTGCAAAGTCAAAGCAAACTTTTGCTTGTACAGAATAACAGAACACAGTTCTGAGAGTAAAAACTTCCTTTATTTCTCTATATAATCCCCTGATACAGTATTGCACTTTTCCCAGTGTGAAAGTTGGGTAGTCGAAAGTTTTCTTAGTACGCCGGCGCCGTGATCTGTCTGACTGTCTGATTTATGTCTGAAACACTGGCCTACCAGAAACTCCTCTAATGTCCCAAACATGTGAAAATGTTTTGGAGTGAGGTCAGGGCTGTACGGGGGGCGGGGCAATAATTCCCAGTTTAGTTCCTGTAACATACAAGAAGTGTTAGTGAATATCTAACAAATAAGGGTGAGGGTGTACATTATTTTTCCTTTGATTGATTATGGTTGTGAGTTCAGCCGGTGAAATGGGGTTCCACCTAGATGTAATCTCAGGAGGTCAACAATCTTAACGGGACCCTGGGGAGAGCTGCGGAAAGAAGCCAAGGGATTGAGATCTCAGTGGAGATTCAGGATGATGGAGGGACTACAGTATACCTCACAGGTTTGAGGGGAAAATCTGGGAATCCCTCAGGAGGAGCTGAAACCAGTTTATGAGAACTGGGCTGACCTTCTCAGCCTGTTAGCACCACAACTCCCAGAGAGAAAAGTGAAAAGAAAATGATGAATAAAAGAAGGAACACATGAACCATCAAAGTATTGTTTTTGAGTTTTATTACATACATGAATCATAAGTTGCATAAATAAAAAACATAAATGCATGTCAAATCTTTTATGCATGTTATTGTAGGATGTGGGTTTGATTACAGTAGAAAATCACAATCACAAATATGATTCAATACATTTATACTTCTAAGAAACAAAAATGTTTATTAAAAAGCTTTAAAAAGGTCTTTGGTAAAGAAACTTTTGGAGATTTTATACAGACCTATAGTTTGTGTACTGTAGCTTTAGGTACAAATTCTTTTCACATATCACAGTATCATTTTTCACAGTATCATTTTACAGGGAGCAAAAACCAAGTATTCAATGTATTTATGAACAAAATAATCACAGTAGTAAATGTAATGTGTTTCCCAAATGTCGCATCAAATCAGATCAATGGCTGCAGTGCTAGTGAAGGTGACAAAGAGTCAATAAAAACTATGTAGATGTAATTAATCAAATTAATTAAAAAAGGAACTGAAAATCATCACATGACGTAACGTCCTGGCAGCACTCACACAGATTTACTTAAACCTGCAGATGTGAGTGAGTGAAAACAAACTGCATAGAGAGAGAGAGAGAGAGAGGTTGAGGTTTTAAATTCACTTTATTATTACAAATTAAGGAAGGGGACTATTTTACAATTTATATACTAATTTAAATACATACACACACACTTATACGTGCACCCATACACGATATTTAAACATACGTACTTTTTTTTTTTTTTATTATAAAGAAAAAAAAAAAAACCTGACCCTCCATCCCACTGTGGTGTTCGGATCTACGCAACACCCACCATCAGACGCAACACCCACCAACAACTCCAACTTAATTTTTCCTTTTATTTTAGGTTCAGTCATACAGTCTTATTTATAGTTTTTGGTTTGTTTAGATTCCGTCCATTTTTTCTTCCTCCTGAGTGTCAGTGGGTTTTTAAGATTTTTATTTATTTTTTGCCGCTTTTGCCTTTATTAATAACATTCTTACTAAATGGTTCTTTTTTAATTCCGGTATCTGTAGCTGGTCTAGTTCCTTGTCTCAATTCAAGTGTGTCACAGTAATAATGTACGCACAGCGCCGCGCTACCGTATGAAACGTACATTCACATCAACTACCAAACAGAGTTTTATCAGTAATCTCCCAGAGTTCCCAACTTCGATTAGATCACCGTCTGACCCCACAGAACTCGATCAGGCGACTGAATATTTAGAGTCGACATTTCGCTATACCTTAGATAATGTAGCTCCAGTTAAAAGAAAAATTATTAGAGATAAGAAACTTGCTCCCTGGTATAACGATCACACACGCACTTTAAAACAGACCGCTCGGAAATTAGAACGTAAATTGCGTTAGTATTTCAAATAGCATGGAAGGAGAGCATTCTGAACTATAGAAAAGCCCTTAGTGTAGCTAGATCAACATATCTCTCCACTCCTATAGAAAATAACAAAAATAATCCTAGATTTTTATTTAATGCTGTAGCCAAATTAACCAGAAATAAGACCACTGCAGAAATCTCCACAACAACGTCATGCAATAGTGAGGACTTCATGAACTTTATAAAATTGAGGTTTTGAAACCGAACAATGTAATTGATGCAGATGTTAATCTAGCCATGTCAGATCAGAACCTAGAATACTTTACTCCCCTTGAAGAGAATGAACTAATTTCACTCATCTCTTCTTCAAATTCATCAACCTGTATATTAGATCCTGTACCGACACATTTTCTTAAACAGATAGTACCAGCAATAACAGAACCCCTGTTGAGAATAATTAATTCTTCACTCAGCATTGGATATGTTCCAAATCTTTTAAATTAGCAGTTATCAAACCAATAATTAAGAAACCTGACCTCGACCCCTGTCAGCTGTCCAGTTACAGGCCAATATCAAACCTCCCCTTTATCTCTAAGATTCTGGAAAAGATAGTAGCGGAGCAGCTATGCTCATATACAGTATACATAGAAATGGCATACATGAACTGTATCAGTCAGGATTTAGGCCTCATCACAGCACAGAGACAGCACTCGTTAAAGTAGTAAATGACATCCTATTGGCCTCTGATCAGGGTTGTGTAACTATGCTTGTATTACTCGACCTCAGTGCAGCTTTTGACACCATTGATCACGCTATTCTTCTTCACAGATTAGAAAATGTAGTAGGAATTAAGGGTACAGCCCTCTCCTGGCTCAGATCCTATCTGACCCATCGTTATCAGTATGTAGACTTAAATGGTGATTATTCTGCATGCTCTCTAGTGGAGTTTGGCGTTCCGCAGGGTTCAGTTTTAGGTCCACTGCTTTTTTCCGTTTACATGCTTCCTCTGGGCAACATAATCCGTAAGCATGATATTAGTTTTCATTGTTATGCTGATGATGCACAGTTATATGTCTCAGCAAAACCTGATGAGAAAAAACAGCTTACTAAAATTGAGCAATGTGTGCAGGACATAAGAAATTGGATGCTAATTAACTTCCTTCTGCTAAATCCGGATAAGACAGAAGTTCTAGTCATAGGACCGCATACAGCTAGGAATAAAATTTTAGATCACACCGTAACTTTAGATGGCCTTTCTGTTCCATCAAATGCAACAGTGAAAGACCTTGGTGTGATTATTGATTCCAGCCTTTCATTTGAAGCACATGTAGATAATATTACCAGGATAGCATTCTTTCACCTCAGAAATATTGCCAGGATAAGAAATTTATTGTCGCTAAACGATGCAGAAAAACTAGTTCATGCTTTTATCACCTCTAGGTTGGACTATTGTAATGCCTTACTGTCTGGTTGTTCAGCTAGATGCATAAATAAGCTTCAGCTAGTCCAGAATGCAGCAGCGAGAGTCCTCACTAGAACCAGAAGATATGAGCACATCACCCCTATGTTATCTTCACTCCATTGGCTCCCTGTGAAATTTCGCATTGATTTTAAAATACTACTCTTGACATATAAAGCATTAAATGGTCTTGCGCCGCAGTACCTGAGCGAACTGCTAGTGTCTTACGATCCGCCACGCCTACTTCGATCAAAGGATGCAGGCTGCTTGTCAGTACCGCGTATTATGAAAAATACAGCTGGGGGCAGAGCTTTTTCTTACAAAGCCCCAAAGTTATGGAATAGTCTTCCAAATAGTGTTCGGGACTCAGACACAGTCTCAGTGTTTAAGTCCAGGCTAAAAACCTATTTATTTAGCCAAGCATTTTTATAAATAGATTTGCCATAGGTAAAGGAGCAGATCTGGGGGACTCATGGACGTAGAGTATTATGGTGAACTGGTATGTTTGGATGCTGTCTTCCTCACTCTCATTGATCACTCAGGTTTGCTGACGGTGAGGTGATTGTTTGCTTTACATCTCAGTTCCCCCTCATGTTTGTGTTTCCTTCTGGCTCCTCCCTTTTAGTTATGATGTCATAGTTAGTCCTGCCGGAGTCTCTGATTGCACTCTACAGTTAATATACATTCACATTATACATTGTGTGACTGTGACCATACCTAACTGCCATCTCTCCTCTTCTTCTCTTTCCCCCCCTCTTTCTCTTTCCTCTCTCCTCCTGTCCCCCCTTTCACTCTTTCTCTCTCTCTCTGTCGAGCTACACATGTCGTTCCTGAGCTGCCAGTGATCCAGACTCCCTCTGCCCTCCGGACCTGTCTGACCCATCCTGGTGCCCCGCTTCTGGCTGAAGATCTGGTCACATGGATGTGTCTCTCTGGGATGCGTCTGGTGTCTGGGAATGATTCTCTCTACCTAGAAAATGGTTTTGGCCTTGACTGGTGTTGGCAACTGTTTCTCTGGGGACTTGACAGTTCGATAGTTTATGACTGGAACTTCTTACAAGTCTACCTGGGTCTTCAATAACTACCTGGACTCCATATTAACATCAATTAACATCAGCTATTATAGCTGAACTGCCTCCCACCCTACATACTGTATAAACGCAGATCATTTACTGCTTTCTGTTTCACCCAAATGAGGATGGGTTCCCTGTTGAGTCTGGTTCCTCTCAAGGTTTCTTCCTATTACCATCTCAGGGAGTTTTTCCTTGCCACTGTCGCCCTCGGCTTGCTCACCAGGGACAAACTGACCATTTTGATTCATACAAATTCACATTTCATACAAACTTAAGTAATTCTTTTGACTGTGTAAAGCTGCTTTGCGGCAATGAAAAATTGCTAAAAGCGCTATACAAATAAAATTGAAATTGAAATTGAAATTGTAAAAGACTCGTTGCAAGTTATCGCAAACGCTTGATTGCAGTTATTGCTGCTAAGGGTGGCCCAACCAGTTATTAGGTTCAGGGGGCAATTACTTTTTCACACATGGCCATGTAGGTTTGGATTTTTTTTTCTCCCTAAATAATAAAAACCATCATTTAAAAACTGCATTTTGTGTTTACTTGTGTTATCTTTAACTAAAAGTTAAATGTGTTTGATGATCAGAAATCAACTTAATAAATGACTACAACTTAATAAACATAATTCATTTCTTACTTATTGGAATTACAGCACTAATTTATGAATAAAAGTGTGCAGGCAGGAGCGCTGCTAAGGATTTTGGGCCCCATGAAAAGAATCTTGACAGGGCCCCCAACACAGCTGAGACTTTTTTCATATTAATTTACATAAAATCATGCGCTTTTATGGTATTTTGATTATTATTCTCATATATTTAAGTCAATCAGATAATTGAACTCCATCCCATGTCCACACCCGTAATTTGTCCTCTGTAATACTGCACATTAAACTAATACTAAACATAATACTAATAGCCGCTCACCTTCTTCTTCATGTGGGAGCGCAGGGGCTGATTCAGGGGATGCTGAAGTTAGGGGTTGGGAGACAGCTGGACCAGTTGCTGCTGCTTATTCATTTGACTCTGTTTGGAACGAGGTATAATTTTCACAAAGTGCGTTTGACTGCATTGAACGTTTAATTAAAACTGTGTATTGTTTTTTTTTTTTTCAGCGTTTTCTTGCTATCTAACATGGGGAGAAAATTTAGTTCCCTTATCATGCACTTTTAACACTAGACCGGCCACCAGCAGTCGTTTTAACCGCAACATTTAAACTTAGGGTAATTATCTTTAACACTAGAACGAACAAGGCGTCATTTTGACCGTTTTGAAATTTGCATATTCAATACCTTTGTCTAAATAAATCACAAAGCCTTGCTGCTCCCTGACTTTTCCTAAAACTACATGAATTTTCATTAAAAGTAGTTTAAATATTTGTGTAAATAAATATTTAAACCGTAGGCTACGATCATTGTCACACGGGCGGTCCACTAACAATTTAGTCCTACTTACAAACCCACCTTTTCTTCTGAAATATTGGGTAACATACTGTCGACCCTTTGCCTCTTTCACTTGTCTTATTTTTTTCTCTTTCCGTTTTTGGCTTCCAGATTTTTGAGGCATTTTTGTTTCTGCCGGCGCTATAAGTGAAGTCAAGCTGTTGCCTGGATACAATTTGGGCGGACTGAACCATTTTATGATAATCGAGAGGGGGAGAGGGGCTCACCGACGTTTGTGTTTCCTAAACAAACACATTTTTTGACACCAGGAAACAGCAAATAGAATAAATTTAAGTTAATAATTTTTACTATCAGCACCACAATTTTATTGGGGGCTTCTCTGGGCCTCCTGTCAGTCATGGGCCCCGAGAATCGTCATCGTTTACCCCCCTTTACAGCGCCCCTGCGTGCAGGTGCTTAAAAAACAATATATTTGTTGGATCTTACAGGAAAACTTTGGAAGCTTTAAGGAAATAAACAAGTATCAATAGGCACCAACAAATTAAGTAAGTAAGTAAGTAACTAACTAACTAACTAATTAACTAACTAATTAAAAGGAGGTACCTCATCATCCTCCCAGTTGAAGAGATTTGTCCTAAAATGCTCGGCCACCACTTTGAGTTCGTAGGTACGAGTCACCTCGTGTTTTACACTCAGAGCTTGTAAACCTCGATCAGAGGTGCAGCGCTGAGCGATCCTCTTCATGGCCTTGTCCATCACACTCTGCTTCTGCAAATGTGAAGACACCGATTAATCTACTTTGAAAATTAAGATATGTTTGAATAAGAAAAATACACAAATCAGGTGCTTTAACTGCATTTCTTTTTGCCCTAAACATCTTTATATCTATTCTATATAATGAAATATAAACAAACACGCACACTACTTATCTAGAAGCACTTGTCTACTTTAATTACTCACTTTATTAAATAACTACATGAAAAAAGAAGCGGTGGAAGCGATGAACTCACCTCTGATGCTCACTATATTGTATCTCAAGATTCTCTCTTCTTCTGGGGTTCCGTTCTTTTTTAATCCTGTTTCCTTGGATTAACAGTGGGACATTCGTGCTCTCTACAACATCGGTCACTTTAAAGCAGCGTGACCGGGATTCGTAAATGCTCTGGAGTTCATAAGGAGACTCTCCCAAAAAAGTTACTCAGGGGCAGCTGGAGCATGAACTACAACACATGTTGTAAATACACAATAAAGTTTAGCTTTAAAGAGAAATTTAAAATTTAAGAGAAAATGAGAAAAACTCTATTTTGTTGAATAAATAAATAAACTTTTACTATGAGAACACAACATTATATCATGCTGGAATCTGGTTGGTTACGAGTTCTTGATATCTGGAAGTTAAGTAAGGTCAACTGAACTTCTTCTTAGTTTAGTAGAAACATTTCACTACTCATTCAAGTAGCTTCTCCAGTCGAAGGTAAGTTGTAAACTTCCTTATACTTAAGTCCTTCAAGGCCAAAGGGTAAGCATTTGGACACACGTGAGTACAGCAGCACTAAGGTAGGCCGTGCAGAGTTAAACTGCGTCTGCAGCAGCACACAGCGCGTGGTGCGATACTGAAGTAAGAAAAAGATAAACAATAGGATAAAAACCATCCAGTGTGATCGAGTCAGAACCCCTCTGTCCAATGACACCATCTACCTTCATCATCCAAACCAGACAGCGTGGAGCCTGGTCCAGCAGAGAGCCTGCGATTGAGCGGTAAGTTAATATTAAATACTAACTTTATTAATGTTAAAAAGAGTCTCATATTATGACAGAAGAGTTCAAGGTGGAGGTGGGTCTGCATCAAGGATCGGCTCTAAGCCCCTTTTTGTTTTCTCTGGTGATGGACAGGATGACAGATGAGGTTAGACAGGAGTCTCCATGGACAATGCTGTTTGCAGATGACATTGTGCTTTGTAACGAGAGCAGGAAACAGGTGAAAGAAAATTTGAATGTGAAGAGGTGAGTACAGGCAGGTTGGAATGGGTGGAGAAAAGTTTCAAGTGTGTTGTGCGATAAAAGAGTATCAGCGAGAATGAAAGGAAAGGTGTACAGGACAGTGGTGAGACCAGCAATGCTCTACGGCTTAGAGACAGTGGCACTGAAGAAAAGACAGGAGGCAGAGCTGGAGGTAGCAGAGCTGAAGATGTTAAGGTTCTCCTTGGGAGTGACAAGGATGGATAGGATCAAGAATGAGTTTATCAGAGGGACAACCCACGTTAGATGTTTTGGAGATAAAGTCCGAGAGGCCAGATTGAGGTGGTTTGGACATGTTCAGGGGAGAGATTGTGAATATATCGGTAGAAGGATGCTGAGGTTTGAACTACCAGGCAGGAGGTCTAGAGGAAGACCAAAGAGGAGATTTATGGATGCAGTGAAAGAGGACATGAAGTTAGTTAAAGAAAACGAATTGAATATATATCCAGTTAGTCTAACTTACCTGATTTTGTCTCTAACAGTTTCAAAATGTTTCGCCTAAATTGCGGCGCAGGTCAGTGTGCATGCGTGTGCGTGTGCGTGTGTAAAACAAAAATCTGATTTTTGTTCCCAGAGATATACAACTGTTCAGGGAACTTCTAAGTTGAGGAAAAGCAGGATGATAAAGATACATGCTGTAAATATAACAACCAGACTAGATATGGAAATGATCAGACATGAGGTGATGTTGGAGTAGCAGTGAACTGGTGACAGGATCATGTTCACCCGAGGCTTCACCCATATCTCACAGTAAAGCCAATACAGCATAGATCCCTCAAAATATCCACTGAAGTCCCAATGCTGATCCGGTGCCTGGCTAAGGGAATGTGTTAATCCGAAAAATGTTGGACACAAAGGATCATTGGTAAGTTCTGTAAATATAATTTGTTTGAATCGTTTCATACAAGTTAATTTATTGTGTTCACACATGCAGAAAAGTGATGAGTCATTAAAATGGCGCAGAACAGTTATTAGTAATTGAACGTCTGCAAATTTTAAATATTAAATTTTTACCTTATTGATGTAAAGGTCCATGACTTTAAACAGGATAAAATCTAAACGTAAACACAGTTCTTACATAATGTTTGAGTAACACTTTAACACATTTGTCTTTAGTTAACTTATACAAACACAAGACCAATTCATTTATTTCATTTTTATCATGGAGAAGCTATGCATTTTAAAAAATGATAAATAAGGATAGAAACCATATATTTTGACTTTCATGTAAAAATCTATTGTGATATCTGGACATTTATTTGGATTTATGAATCTATAAGTATTTACTTTATAGTAAAATATAAGTCACATGTATGACAATATACCTTTTTAGTACATCAGAAGCAAACTGATGATTAATATTGCATTATATTAAATATGAACAATTTAAAAGTAAATGAGAACTTTTCAATCTTTTTGCAGTTTGGGGAAAAACAAGTTTTTTTATTGATTGAAGCATGTGTTTTCCTCCCGTAACATGGGTGTTTAGGCACAACTGCAAAAATGTGTTAAAATTGTTTTTGGTTATTTCAGGGTGAATATTGTGTTTTTGAATTTACAAAATGCTACAACTTTACCTCCTACAGATTTGTCACAAAGGATAAATCAGCCCACAGTTGTTATTTAATTATGCAATTCATTATAAATAATATATTTAATTTTTTTAATAAGAAAATACAGCAGATGCTTTGATTAGAGAATAATAAATAGTTAGTCTACACACTGCTGAGTGAAATGGTTTAGTCCTGACCTTTAACTGGAGTGGGTAATTGGCCAGTTTAGAAAAAAGGGGAAAGAAAAGGACAAATAGGACAAATAATCAAAGGTATGCAGGTATATTATTGCTTTATGAGTATAATATGTATGTAATAACATAAACTAGTACTTTACAACACATATATTTGTTAACCTGTGTTGGTATATTTCTAGTTCATTTTTATAGTTATAAATGTTATTATTATTTGTCCATGATGCTCCAAATGTGTGAATGAAACATAAGAGCAAAATTAAGTTCATATTAATTAATTTATATATCAAATTAATAGACATATTCAGTGAGACATGACATCATGTAATTGAAGTGGGCGGAGTTTACATGGAACTTACATGGAACAAGCTGTCAAGACTTAGATAATGTGTTAACCAAAAACGTTTTATTTCAACAGTTCAAGGAGAGAATACATGTTTACAGATGTTTACACAGATACATGAATATGTTGGACTAAAATGTCTGTTTCTGCTCCTAGTGTTCATGTTCATGCAGAGATGAGCAGCTCTATCAGCGCGCCTACAGAGTGCATCCTGTAGAAGACGGTGAGCGGCTGGCTGAGATTCACCAACACGAACCACACCGAGAACCCGAAGAAATCCTTCCCTACTCCGCTCTCGAACTGAGGGTGTGCTCCAAACGCTGGGATCACCCACAGCTATACACACACACACACACACACACACACACACACACACACACAAACATTGTATCAAATTGTTTAATTCTCCCTCTTCTAATGTATAAATGTAACAGGTTCAGGAACAAAGTAAACACTAAATATTACATTAAATATATAAACAGTTAACTACATAAAATACCATAATGTTAGCGAGGATGAGGAAAGCACAGATCTCCTGGATGACCCTCTTACTCCGGTGATGAGCGTCTGGTTTCGGACATGGCGACGATTCTCCTCTCTCTGTATTCTCTCCTTTCTTAATCATCTGCTTCACAGTCACGTTCACATGTTTATTAAATATTAAATTATAAAACTGGTGTGTGTGGTGATGTGGAAATGCAGTAAAAAAGTGAGTAAAAGTGACACTTAAAACAAATTAAGCTATTTCTATAGCATTCAAGGGTGACCCGTAGTACTGTAGCACTGTATTATCACATTATTATCAGTATTATCATAATATTATTCCTTAGGGACCTAGAAATCCTCCACTGTAGAGCTTATCACAAGTTAACTGTTATTAGTGGCCTAAATGTACCACGTGGGAACCTTTACTGTATGTGTCAGATCTCTATCTCTCTCTCTCTCTCTCGCTCTCTGTGCTCCATCACTCTAAAAACAAAATCAATATCCAGGATATTGTACAGGGTGGGTGAAAAGTAACTAGGGCATTAAAATAGATAATAAAGCCCATATCTCCAATACAAATTTATTAAATGTACTTCATTTCATAGGAAAATGCAAACAAATCCTTAAATTTCACTGCAGGCAACAGTAACATCAACCAGTTTCTCCAAATGTCCAGGGATGGAGTAAAGGAAGTGGTTTGGGATACTGCTGAGAACCTTCTGAATCCGTGCCTCCAAGTCCTCCAGTGTGTGAGGCTTTGTCTGGTACAGCTCCTCCTTCATGGAGGCCCACAGGGGGAAAAAAATCACATGGAGTGAGATCTGGACTTCTATGGGAAACACGAGGTCCATGTCATCTTAGCCAATATCCTGGTCGAACCACACACAGTAAGAGCATAGTGGGGCGATGCACCATGGGGTGGTGCTTCAGTGATACTACAAGTTCTATAACCATTGAATATTGCCTAGCTAATTTTCACCCACCCCATATATGATTTGTGGATGACAAGGAGATGCTGTCAATATGTTAGAAGCTCCCAGAACTTCCAGGAGAGTTGGGATGTCTGAGTAAACTGTGACAATAAACATTGCTTTTACATTCCCAAGTCATGGTTCTGACTTAGTTATGTGAGGGAAGTCATGACCTTCACTATTTGATCCATTTCTGCCTCTTGTTGTGATGGCACGACTTGATCAATCTATGCCCTCAAACATCCCTGAAATATCTTGGCAGATCTTACAAATCTATATGAAATTCGACCTGTAGTTGTCGCAGGATGCACTTGCATCCAACCACATCTATACACATTTACAACTGAGACATTACACAAACACCATCAACTAGTGGTCCTGTCCTCCTCGACTGATGCAGACAGCTGTTCTCTGAGGACCTGTGACTTCAGTCGCTCAATAGTTCAGGACTGGAATTTCTCACAGTCTACCTGAGCCTCCAGGAACATACTGGACTTTAATCTTACACATCTCCTCTTATACTGAACTTCCAGTCTCGCATATTATTATGCACATCAATCCCTGCTATCCGTTATCACCCAGATGAGGATGGGTTCCCTGTTGAGTCTGGTTCCTCTCAAGGTTTCTTCCTATTACCATCTCAGGGAGTTTTTTCTTGCCACCGTCGCCGTCGTCCTTTTGATTTATACACATTCACATTTCATACAAACCTAATTCTTTTGATTGTGTAAAGCTGCTTTGTGATGATTTAAATTGTTAAAAGCGCTATACAAATAAAATTAAATAAAATTGAATTGAACTGAGCCATAAATAAAAATAATGAATAAATAAATAAATTGTTTGACACTGACCTCACAGGTGAGCTCTGCCTCATCCCTCTCACCATCCATCTCGTTCTTGACTGAGTGGGTGTGTGATGGTGTGTGTGGGTGTGTGTGAGAGTGCAGACCCTGGATAATGAAGATGTTCTGCAACACAAGCTCCAGCAGGCTGAGCAGTGAATATGACAGGTGTAGATTTTCAAGAATGCCTCCGACTCCGACAGCCAAAGCAGCCACCAGCGAGAAGTACGAGAGTGAGAGCTGGCCGAGGCCAGCACCGAGGAGCAGCACTATGTCCAGACTGCGTGTCGGGTTTTTAATCACACCTCCTTCATGTTTGGCTTTGCTTACTTGATGCTGGTTTTTGCCTTTACTCTCTTTCCAGTGGTAAACCAGCATCCCCATCAGCGAGCACAGAGCCATAGCAGGCATGACGCAAAGGTGAAAGTAGTAGAACATGAGAAAAGCATCCACACGTCGCACTTTCTGCCCAACCCACACCTGGTACACCAGGAACACCACAATCCCAATGATCAGCACCAAAACACCAAAGATCAACCCGAATAAGATTCCACCACGGCGCACGATCCGCAGCGTGATCTTCTGGGCCTGGCCGGAGTGGGATCCAATCACATGACGCTCCACGTTCTTCCACATGACATAGAGCATGCAGCTAGCTAGCAGGCTGAACTCCATGTTGAAGGGATACAGGACCTCATAACCTTTACGCAGAGCGGCGCACACTGGCTGCTTTCTGCACTTACACTTCATCATATTCTCACCATCATCTGAAAAACATTTCTTTAAAATTTTACAAAATTCAATCAGTCACCAGTTCCTCTTTTTTCTATCTTTTAAAGTTAAAACAAAAGCACAGATTCTCATTTATTAGTGGTGACATAACTTTTATAAGGGGTGGGTGGTAAGCTGCCCCAGCAGGGGGCAATTAACATATACTGGTAACTTCCATAGAAACTTTAAAACTGAACATAACTGTGGATCCCATTGTTGTAGAGACACGGGGGAGGTCTCATCTTGCAAGCAACATGCTAATCACATTGGACCCATCAAAGAGCAGCACCCAACAGCATAAGGTATAACGTACCTAATTTCACATGTCTGATGGACTCATTGTACTGTCTCTCCATTTCTATCTCCATGTGGATGCTGTCATCTGTTACTGCATTCAGCCATAACAAGACATCTGTACACAGGGTTAGCATTAGTCCAAACCTATGACACACACACACACACACACACACAAATATAACCGTAAAATATAAAATATAACAATCTGCTCAGTTACAGGAACATGCAAAAGTTTCGGCACCCCTGGTCAGTATTTCTTTTGATTTGAATAATTATGAGAGTTAAAGATGACCTGATCTTTTAAAATGCATTAAGATAAATATTAAACATTTAAGATTTTTATTTTTTTGGACAAGCAGAGTTAGTGGTTTGTTTTTTGTATGCAGGTTTAGAGTGAGAATTAAGAAATGAGATTTAGGCTCTGGTATAAGGTTTATGGTAGTAAGGTTATGGACCGTAATTGACTCATTATAGCTGCAACTTGTTCATAATCCTCTTAAGGAAAGGCCAGATGAGGCAAAATACAAAGCTTTATAGATACTCTTATGGTATCCCAGTAATTAGTAATCATAGGCTTCTCTGCCTAGCATTATAAAAAATAAAATAAATAATACAGCCATGCCCATGAATCAGGATAAAGCTAGATGTTTTCTGGGAGTTGTTTCCTTAGTTAATGGAATTAAGAAATGGGAGTTAATTTAAAAAAAATGCATGTCAAGATAGAGTTTGGAAAAGCTTTCTAAGAATAGAATAGAATAGAATAGAATAGAATAGAATAGAATATATTTTATTGTCATTCAACACATGGCATGTCTAACAAAATTAGGTGCTTCACACATGATACACAAGATACACAAATTACACTCTACACAAGGTATAGTTACAGTTATATAGCACTTTTACTTATAAGCACCTCCTTGTTAGATTGCAGGAAAAGAACATCTAAATGTTTGTTTACTGAAGGCCTTGTCTGATGTAGCAGACTCTGGAGCGGTGGTGCACAAATACATCCTGCATTTAAGAATCATCAGGAAAAAAAAAAAAAATTTGCAAATTTCTGTAAGTAAATTAATGTCTAAAACAATCTGGTGAAAAAAACTGAACCTAAACACACCTGAAATTCCACAGTTAGACCCTTTACACTCCTTGCTGGCTAGAAGAAAGCATTTTCAGGCCACAATACTTGCCAGAGGGAATGTAACTACAGGGTGTAAGAACTTTTGATTGTTATTATGAAACTGTTACAGATTGAAAATATTAAAGAAACTTTTTTTTTCTCGTTACCTTTATACCTCTTGAAAATCTGATCATCTTTCACCCAGTTAGCTATTCACAGAAACATTTTAACCAGGGTGCACAAACTTTTGCATGTGATTGTACATATGCTATTATGTTATACATCTCCTCTGTAAAATGTGTGAGTGGGTAAATATTCATCTTCTCATTTATTTTTTTTAAAGGAAAACGTGATGTAGCAGGAGAGACCCAGAGGTCCAGACGTAAGAAGCTGTTTACAGGAGGGACTACAGAGCTGGGCTTTAAAGGAAAATGACCAGCCGCGTTTGAAGCTTGTCCTAAGACAAGCTGGAGATTCAGCAGACATGAAAAAAGATTTCCAAATTTTTTAGGCAAGAATTCATTATTTTAACTGTGCTAAAAATCGACAAACCCAGCACTGCGCATCACCCTGAAGACACCAGCCTCACTGTAAAGCATGGTGGTGGTGGCAGCAGGTTAATAGCTAATCAAGGTCTCTTGTTTGTTTCTCAGATCCCTTCCCAGTGCATTTTAACACTGTGTGATATTTTTTGTACATCTAATTATAGTTGAGTGAATTTCAGTTGGGCTAAAATATGTATATATAAAAAAAAAAAGTTTTGATGGTGATGGTACATTTTGTAAGCTGTGGAAATAGAGGCTGGTGAGGGAACGACTGTTAAGAGGTGCTAAAACATAAGCAAGAACAGAACCTAATTTATTTCATAAAGTAAAAGGCTAAAAAGTTAGCATGAAGGTAAAGAAGGAGCAGGTACCTGGTGAGGGCTCTGTGTTTGTGGATGCAGTCTTTGGAATGAGCCCAGAGCAGGTAGGTCTACAAGCATAAGGAGAACTCTGAATCAACTTTTTTAATGGAATAAAAAATATATTTCTTATATAGAAGCTAATATATACAATTTTTTAATTTAATATAATATAATGAGAATAAAACACGAAATTCTGTTAAATACTGTCTCTGTTAATTACTAAGCAATGGTGTGGTGTGATGAAGCAAAGCTGCTGTTACCATGGAAACCAGCATGGATTTTATTCAAAATCGAGACGAAGAGCACTGTGAGAAATTTGAAGCAACTCTTTAGAAATAATTAGCATTGTAGGTTTAGAAAGATTACATTAATTTTTATTTCTTATTCACAGTTAAAAAAAAAAAAAGTAAAAGTTGTTTTAATAAAATTTAAAGCAAATAACTAATTTATGGGATAAAGTTATTTTCAGGAGGAGGGTGTGTGTGTGTGTGTGTGTGTGTGTGTGAAACAAGAAGCGCATGCGTGATACATGATACTCTGTACTCGTAAACCAGGACTTGTTTGTTTTCCAAGTCAAAATTTATTAAAAATCTTTGCTCGTCTTGCGGAACACTCACATACTGTGTTACTTGCAATCCGATGTTCCACTGTATTAATGTTTATAGTAAATGTTTAAGAAGGTGTTTACCTGCAGGATGAGGAATGGAGTCTGGAAGAAGGGCTGAAGCACTTTAGTTGATGACTGACATTTCACCATCATGCAGTTGTACGCCATCATGAACACACACAGCAGCAAACTGAATCCTGAAAACAGCAAGAGGACCACTGACACACACACACACACACACACACAGAGTTAAGGTATTGCTGTATTGCCGTGTAAAGAAACCCTAATTTTCACTTTTCACCCGGGAAAACCTTCAAGAGCACCTCCATAGGAATTCTGTCTGCTTGATCACTGAACTGAAACTGTTCCACAGGTTTACTGTATGTTTTAGGATTCCTTAAAATAAACCTTGTTACACTTAAAGTGAATATGCTAAACACATTAGGAGCCAGTTAAAAAATAAATGCAAAAAAAAACAAAAAGTTTTTAGTTAGAAAGTATATTAGAAGGATATTATAGGGTATGTAGGTTTTTTATTCTCATACATGATATTATGTTAAAAATTAGTTATAGTCTATACTTTCTTCTGTACATGTTCTAATGTATTTCCATGAATTCTTTAATTCTGCAACAATGTGACAATGACCACTTTTAAAAGCACAATACACAAATAATATTTATCTAAAATAATACAGGGTTAATGCTGATAAAACTTGAATAACTAATTCAGGGCCAAAATAAATGTAACCGGAAGCATAATAAAACAAAAACTGACAATGTGCGTATATATTTCTTTTTAAAACAGAAAGTCACAAAAGTTAAAAAAGTGCAGAGCAAGTAGCATTCATGATACAACACACCAAACCACACCTACCCTGCAGAATTAAAGTGGAACACACCCGACAGTAGCTTAGAGACGAGGTTAAATATGGGGAAGAGTGGGGATGTACTGTATGAGATGTTACGGTGTTCACGTTAACCAGGGCGACCATAATTCAAGGCAACAGTGTGTGTTTGGAGTTTTAGTCAATGTCGCGTGTTAGACTTTCCAGCGGTGGGTGAGAGAGATGCAGGGTCATGCAGGCATCTGATGCATCTGAGCGGAAAATAAAATGATGGTACTGACACTTACTGCTGGAGATGGGGTATAACATGGGATTCTCCAAGAGTCTGAAGAAGCACATTACAACCCTGAACATCTACGGGCCACATAAATCCCACCCATTTCAAGATGTAAAACATGCAGAAAAACACACAGAAACACACACACTTATGAACCATGCTTACTGCTAATGAACGACTAATGAGGCTTTTATTCCTTAATAAAGAGCACTGACAGCACCAGGAAGAACACAAGACTAGTACAGGATGAGTGATATTAAAAAAAGCTATCATTATGAAAATCTTTTCTTTGTATTTGTTTCTAAACCCTTGATTCTCTTCTGCTCCAGCACTATGTACACACCAGTAACTTGAAAAGCCAGTTTGTCCAGGAGTCATGTTCAGATTTTAATCACATTTCTTTATGATTTTACTGGAGAATACTATAAAGTGTCGTGTGTTGGAGCATTTAAATTCCTTAATATTTTGATCTGCAGACCACTAACAATGTTATCGTAATTGCATTAACAAATGACAGAACAGATATTTAACTCTGCATTCTATTAAATTCAGGTCTGTTTTATTATTTGTAGATTTGAATATTTACATAAATACAGGTGTACATTTGAATCCTAAATGACAAGCCCGAGGTGACGGGGATAACTACAGAAGATGAGACGAACTGGGCTAAACTGTGAACTGATCTTCTAGATGTGGTTATAAATAAATAAGCAAGTAAAGTATGATTAGGTAGTAAATAGAATTGGCTAATCAGATTTATTGGTATTATTATTCGCTTGGTTAATGCTAGCTAAAGAACTAAAACTCATTATGTTCATTTTAATTCTACACCAGATGTGTGTCACAAAACAAATTATAAATTTACAAATTACAAATTTTAATCGTCACATACACATTTACCTTATACGACACCCGTGACCTTTAAATTTTTTTTATATATTTTTAACAGCGCTTCTTTAAATTTCCCCAATATTATTTAACATACCAGTCCAAGTGTTGTTTATGTTTCAGAACTATTTTAAGTGTTTATAGTCAAACCATAAGAATGACATAAAAAAGAAAGAATCCATATTAATTTTTACAAAATCTGCTGCTTTAGAGGTTTTAAATCTTTTTGTTAGATGTTACTATGGTATACTGCCCAGATAGCATTACTTTGTTGGCAACATTTTCATAACCTTTTGTCAGTGCTCTGCCGTCAGGTCAGTCTATCTTTGGTCCCACTAATGGGCCAACGTTGGGTCAATGGACAAAATGACGTTGGACCAACCATTGATACCATGTTGGCCAAACATATGCAATGCCGTTGGGCCAACGTTGGTCCAACGGCACAGTGCTATCTGGGTGAAGTATAATTACTAACATTTCATAAATGTCAAAGGCTTTTATTGAAAATTACATTAAGTTTATACTAAGAGTCTGCAATTCACCCTGTCATGCTGTCAATCAACTTCTGTTCCACACCCTGACTGATGGCGCAGCCCATTCTTACATAATCAACGCTTGGAGTTTGTCAGAATTTGTGTGTATGAAGGTAAGCACTACCATCAGTCCTGTGTCATGCCAACAGTAAAGCATCCTGAGATCATTCATGTGTGGGGTTATTAACAGATCTCTGGCCTGTAACTCGTAATGATTCGTCCCAATGCTGAGTGACTCGCATCACATGATCTCATTCTTCTCTGTGCCATACATTTTATACACACTGCGTAAAATGTGCTTTCTCATTGTTATCTATTATAGCTCGATGTCACTGAGTATATTTATTGACAGTCAACTACGTTATGCACACTTTATATCTGCTTTACATATTCTTTATATTTACATTACCTTTATTTTTTTAAATATGATGGTAAACTTTCAATGAACAGTGTGGTGGCGAAACTCCATAGATGTGATAACCTGGTGATTCAGTACATTCAGGTGGTCAGCTGACTTAACTACATAACGTTGCTGAGTTTAGACCAGAGCAACTGAAGCAACCCCAGATCGTAGAGGCTTGTACAGTGGACACTATGCATGATGGGAGCATCGTTTCATGCGCTTCCCTTATCAACAGATAACCACTGAAGGAGCTTCTGTGCGCACAGTACAACTTTCAACACATGTTGCTGTGCAAAGACTTTCATGGCTACTCGATTGGTAATCAGGGACTATTGGGGAAGGTTCCTCAGGGAAGTATACCAGAGAACATCTGGAGGACTGAAATAATTTTGACTAAAATAGTGGATGATTTGTTATTCCCTTTAACATATGGTATTAAAAAGAAACTGTTAAACAGAAAAGGCATTAAATGATAAAAGTTTTTTGTTAAAGTTATTTTTTATTATTCTATTGCTGAGGGCAAACAGCAGCATAAATCAGCAACAGAATCATGAATAATCAGTCAAAAAATAGTAACTAGCAGTAACTTTGCAACTAGCATATATGTTTAAAATTTGTTCTATTGAGAAATAGCACTGTTTTTGTAATTTGTTGTTTATGCGAAATGTGTTTAAATTATAAAATGACTCTTGTTCTAATATTAACACAGATTGGCACAGTTAATCACCATGTTTGAATATTTTTAAATGAATATAATAAACTTTAATATGTTTTCACGTTTAAGTTATTTTCCGCAAATGATGATAATGTATTGACTTGGCGAGAAAGTGAAGAATGACCTGAAAGTAAATGAAATCACGCAGCTTTTTGTGAAATCTTGTAATTAACCTAAGTTAAGGAGTAATATACAGTAATATATTTACTTACAAAGGACTGTAGTACCCCCCGCGTGATGATCAGTGTGTGGAGCTGCTCCAGGCCACCGTCGTGTCCACAGCAGGTACCACATCATCCACACCACACTGAGCCCCATCAGCAGCAGGAGAAACACTCCAGGCTTATTATGAGGACGTCCATCCGCGTTTAAAGTGTTGCCGGCGACCAGCGCGGCTCCCAGCAGCACTACGTTGATCCCAAAAAGTCCAGAAATAAGTCTACGTCCTGTAGGAACCCACAGGACCACAGCCTGCTCAGAATCACTGCCCTCTTCATCCTCCAAGTCACTGGTCTTTTTCAGGTCATTGTCTGAGTCCAGCTCCAGTTCCTCTGTTTCTCTAGTTTCAGCCTGCATTCCTCCGTGGTGTCTGTATCTCCCTATCTGTATTTATATTTATCCATAGAAAGGAGAGCAAAATATGTCTTCCTTCTTAGTAGAGACGGGAAAAAGTGTGTGCGTGGGTGTGGTGAGTCACAGTATTCTCAAACTGGGCGTGTCTGTGCTGAATGTGAAGAAGGTAAATATTCCGTTCTGATCTGCAGAGTTGGACTGAAATGTTTCATACAGCAGCCTCGGTGTCCCTGTGTCAAGTCCAGGCGCGTGAAAGGTCTAGACGTACAGTATGTGGAGCTCCACAGTAAACAAATGGTTTCTTATCAGAAAGTCAATGTTTAATGACTTATTCACCTTGTGGCAAGTCAAACAGCACAAAAGGATTAATGTACTGTAGACACCAGTAATGAGCGTTAAAGGAAACCTACTATGATTTTTATTGAACATGTTAAAGCTTCAGCTGAATGGCATTGGTTCTTAAAATTCCTTCGATTCATTCCTTCCCCAACCTGCATTATGGAAGTAAACTTCCTTAGCCAATCACAAGGCAGAAAACAGAGCCTTTATAAAATGAGTGGGAAACAAATTACTGCCCGTTTTTCTCTCCCGCCTGTTTCTCAGGGTTTTCAGTATGTTGGGATGCGAGATTATTAATACAAAATGGCTTCAAAAATTTTAGCCTGAAACTCATTAGCCATTTATTAAGAGATAAATATAAAGAAAACTAGCTACAAACTACTTCTATATAACATTGCGTAATTTCCTTTTTGTTTGTTTGTTTGTTTACTTTAAATTAAACCTCATCTCTGGACCATGTCTTACCAGCACGAAGATGAGTCGTCTCACAGTGCGACCACATTAGCCAGATGCACACAGTTAGCACTAAACATTAGCTAACACACTTGGCAATACAGCTAACCAAAACAACTTTAGTTCTTAATAAATCAATGAACTCTAGTCATGTTTATCTATACCACTTATCCTGTGTATCATGTGGGGCATGGAGGGTGCCAATCCATTGCAGGGCACACACACACACCTGACAATTTGGGAACACCAATTAACCTAATCTACATGTCTATGAAATGTGGAAAGAAAACCTGAGTACCCTATAGAAACCCATCAAGCTTGGGGAGAACATGCAAAGAGCTATTTGGCTCTTTAACACCTCACTACAGCGGCATGGAAGTGTGGACTGGGAGATCTAGGCTAAGGCTTGTCTGCTATATATGTCACAGTGTTACACACACAACTCTCTCATCTGTTAGATTTAGTGTCTGCTCAGTTCATCTCACTAGTACAAATTTTGCCATTAGACACAAACTCAGTTTTATTGTCACTTTCATGCTGTTCTTTGCTTAAGTAATATTTTTTGCACTATTGTTTGCTGCACATAAAACTGCACATCAAGCCTGCACTTCAATTAACTTAACATTTCACTTAGTATTGACTTTTTTACTCATAATTCATATGTTGCTTACTGTATATATCTTGTAGTTTTGGTTTGTTTGTTCTTAGCATTGCACCAGTAATGTCTGGTCAGTTCTCACCTTGTGTCTACTGACTGTATGTAAGATATACAGTGTACAATCACACCTACAACCAGATGTGTTACTGTCTGTATTGCTGCTGGATATCTGGAATTTGTTTTTTGGATCATAAAGTATTTATCTACATATCCATAAATCTTTCCATCTATTCCTCACAATTACTAGCCTGAAGCTTTATCCTGCTCCAGTGTGCAATACAAGCTACTGCTATTGCCCAAGTTAAGCAGGCCAATTAATAAATAATAAATAAAAGAACATAACTTTTAAATAAGAACACTTACAGCTTCAGGATATGAAGTCATACCAGAATATTGGTAGCCAGTCTTGAGTTTCAGAATTAAAGCTAATCCAGTGAACAATAGTCTACCAAACAAAGGTCTGATGTGACATCTTTAGCGCACAATGTCAAAAAAAACATTTCCACCATAAATACTCTTTTGCCATTTCCTCATAAGACACTCACTCACTCATCCCCTATACCGCGTTATTCTGTATACAGGGTAGCGAGGGGCCTAGAGCCTATCCCAGGAGACTTAGGGCATGAGGCGAGGTATACCCTGGACAAGGTACCCACTCACATGCTTATTCACACACTATGGGCAATTTGGGAATGCCATTTAGCCTAACCTGCATGTCTGTGGGAGGAAACTGGAGTACCCAAAGGAAACCCACCAGCCACAGGGAGAACATGCAAATTCTATGCACACAGACCCCAAGGAGGGAATCAAACTCAGACCCTGGAGGTGCGAGGCATTGGTGCTAATCACTAAGCCACCGTTCCACCACCAGAAAAGACACTATATAATGGAATAAATAACATTAACAAAGTGATAATGTGCCTTTGAACATCCCCAAGTGTTTTTTTGTAATTAAGATTCCTTCAATACCACAAATCATAAACTGGACACTGGAGACTCCATACAGGTTACAGAAACATCTTACAGAAAATGTCTATTTTTGCTGTACACATCTGTGATTAAGCTGTTCCCAAAGAAATGACGATGCATTAAAGTGAGCGTGTTAATACAAACCTTAACGACTATTAGAGCTGTTTTACAGAATTCAACACCTTCTATCTAATTACAATCCAGAATCAGAATTCAGCAGCTGAAGAAAACTCAGTTTACACTAAACCAAACTGTAGCATTACATACTGAGTGAATTATTGTACCCTATTGTCCAATAGGAAGCTGTTTAAGAATCAACCAATTACATGCCCTGACTAACGTCCCAGCATCCCACTGCTGCCATGACAACGCCCTCATCCTCCTCCTTCTGCTTCTTGATTTCATCTTACGCTCCTCACCAGACAAATCTCTGGACTTTAATCCCGCTTTCAGTTTGTTCCAAAATGAATGACAGATATCACCGAGCGGCGCGAGATGGTCATGTGACCATACTGAAGGAAGCCACCAGGAAAGAACTGAATGCTAAGGATGAGGATGGTATGACCCCGGTGCTCTGGGCGGCTCATCACGGCAACCTGGAGGCTTTGAGAGTGATGCTGGGACGAGGGTGAGTGTTTCATCACCAACCAAACATTCCAACAAAACATTCCTTTCATCTGTCAGGTAGGATTTCCTCAAAGTACATTATTCTGTGCTATATTGTAAGACAAAAAAGATAATTATTATAAATAATATAAATAGATTAATATAATATTATATACAGTATATTTATTATATAAAAATAATTTTTATTTATTATTGTCTACATAATTGTAATATATTATGGATTTTTTTCCCATACATAAAACATTGTAAAATTTATGAAGGAACTGAACATTTATTATATCTCTCATTTAGATAAACTGGATAGTAGAAATACGTCCACCATCATCTGTGCAAATAAAATGCACAAAGAAAAAACTAAATAAAAAGCACATTTCCTGCCCAACTGAAGGACATTTTTAAATAAAGTAAATGGTTTCTGTATACTTCTATACTAAAATAGAGAATGTTATATGAAATGCAGTATTATAAGTATATCCAGGAAATAGTTATTTTTATTTCACTGAAATTAGACATTTAGATAAAAATCATTTACCTTCTGCGCAAGAAAAATGTGTCATTTTATATTTAAATTTTTTTTTTTTTTTATATATATTTTAATTATTTATTATTAATATTAGTATTAGTTGTTTTGTCGTTACCATCCTCTCTAAATTTGCAGTACATTTCTGTTTTGCATTTACAGGCCACAAAACAGAAAGTTGCATAAAGTGTACAATACATCAGCTGGTGTGTGTTTGTGTGTGTGTGTGTGTGTGTGTGTGTGTGTGTGTAGGGGGGGTTAAGGAACAGAGTTACTGGTATTTGCATTTTAATAGCGCTGTTAGAAGAAAAGGTCAATGAGGTACGACATGTCAAGTGTGTAATGTAGTCTATTCACTTCTCGTCACACAGGCCAACATTTATCACACACACACACACACACACACACACACACACACACACACACACACACAAATAGATATGTTCTTAAAGGCAGAATCTAAAAATATCATGCACATATTTTAGATACTGTATTTAATTATGAAGTTCACAGACATTTAAACCAGATAAACATCATGACATTTTGGTTAAAAAACTGTTTTAGATGTCAAGTCTAGCTTTTTAAAAATATTTCTAACATTAAAAGTCTGGTCTTTATAATAAATGTGTTGTTTACAGTCAAATTATGAAATCCACAGGGATAAAGCAGTAAATAAATGATTAGTCCAAGGTTAAATTATCACCAGTGAAATGTTGACGAGGTTTCTGAGTTTTTTATGCAGTACAGAGTGACTGAACCTTTTCTTCAGCACAAAATAGGCAACATGATGAACTGAGTTATATATATATATATACGTATACATTCTCACAATCTGTGAAAACATTCATGTAGAGATCTATATGGCGTTTAGAATTTGGAATGTATTTAAAAGTGCTGACTGTTACCATGACAACCTGATCTACAGCTCTGTTTTATTGAACGTTTCCAATCGCAGGTTGCGGGTTTGATAAGGGCAGCATGTGTAGAGATAGTGAAGGAAATGAGCTTGTCATTAAGGTTTAAACAGGAGAAGGTCATTAGGTAATAAAACTCTTTATTAATCCTATCCTTATCTCTGGTGGAGGATGTTACTGACAGAGAGAGAGAGAGAGAGAGAGAGAGAGAGAGAGAGAGAGACTTTGGAGTGTGTGTTACATAGAAATAATAATATGTTGTGAGGAAAAGGTGTGTGAGCATTAGTATCAGTCCAAATTTGCACGTGTGCGCGCGTGTGTGTGTGTGTGTGTGTGTATGTGTGTGTGTGCACGTAAGGTCAGGGTAAATGAATTGGAAACTCTTCCGCTGACAGCTTTATGACCCGGGTTGTATTACAGCTGTTTCTTTAATGTTTTTTATGCTCTCGGTCTCTAAAAGGTTAAAGGTCACTTAGGCTCCCCTCAGTTCACTTTAGTTGTTCTCCTTGGCTAATTGGAAATTCAAAAGCACTGGCATTTTCTCACTGGGGTCCAGGAACCATTTCCGATCACACTTGGCCAAATGGTTCTGAGCTCGGGAACTAGGGCTGAAACGATTCCTCGAGTAACTCGGGTAATTCAATTACAAAAAGTGATGGAGGCAAAATCTTCTGCCTCGAAGCTTCTTTTAATTAATTTTAAAAGCTTGCGTTATGTTTTTGCGCAATTATTTGTTTGGCGTGACACAGCACACTTCCGAATGCAAGCCGCCAGTAAACACTGACGGAAAAGAAGCGCTTACGTCACCCACAAAGCGGAAGGAGATGCAAACAGTGAGCTGTGTACTGATTTGAGGGAGCGTCCTGTTGGAAGGCAGCGATAAAAATATCAGCGAGCCAAGAGATAAAGAAAGCAGCAAAAGAAAACAACAGAAATTGTCAGTAAAGACTTATATGTTATGTCTAAGCTGTAGATTTTTTAACCTTTTCTGAAAGTTTAGTTGCACACATTAGTGTTTTTGTATAATTATTTATTTTAATGTTTGCCGTAGTTTTTTTAAATCCTTAAAGTCATGTGAAAAAACTTTTTTTTAGTTTTTGCATCTCAGAAAAGGCTTTAAAATAAGTATGTATGGCACTGTAATGCACTTAATTCATCTCAGTCAACTTTAATACCCCTATATACGCAGTTTCGTGCGGTGGCCGGAAGTACGGTTCATGATTCACCGTGGGTTTTTCCGCTGTGATTACGTTTCCGTCTTTCCGCGCAAAAAATTAAACATGTTTAAGCCACCTTAAAAACATGTTTAAACATGTTTACTTTTTTTGTTGATCCTCGCGGAAGCGGATCTTGCAGAACTTTGCGGAACGTCAGCGGAACGTTGGGGGGCAGTCGCGGCGGCTCATGGTGCCTAACCCCACATCTCACCGCGAGTCAAACCGCATAGGTGAGATAGGGGTATAAGTTATTTCTTGTATTGTAAATAATGACAATGTTTTTTTTAATAAAATACATTTAAAAAATAAACATTGATTTTTCTAAATAATAATAATAATCTTTGTTTCTCTTATATATTTTACATTGCTGCTTAATTAAGCAAAAGAACATTTTATATGATTACTCAATTAATCGATTACATTTTTGGTAGAATACTCGATTACTAATATTCAATAGCTTCAGCCCTACTCGGGGAACAAATCCCTGGACCGATTGCAGAGGTGGTCTCGGGAACAAATTATGTATGTGTGTGTGTGTGTGTGTGTGTGTGTGTGGTAAAGTGGTTAGCTCTGTAGCCGTGCACATTCAGGGTTAGATTCCCGTTTTGGTGTTTGTGTGTGTGGGTGTAGTTTCTATGTTCTCCCCGTACTTGGTGTGTTTCCTCTGTGTGTAGTTTCACAGTCAGCTGGAGGTCCTACTCTGATTGTAAAAAGGGAATAATGGCCATCGTTGGCCTCCACGGTCCATAGATAGATGGATGGCATTGGCGTATATTCTAAACTCAAAGTATCACCTGGTATATTTTCTCTCGATATTGAACCTCCATCAAAAGGATCTCTTATTCAAAATGTCACGAAATAACCTTACATTTAATATAAACCTTTTCCTAAATTAATCTTGTTTTTTTTCCCTTATTACAATCTATAGTTTTCTCGAAATATCACTCAACATAGCCGTGCCCTTAATTACACTACTAAACCCCAGCATGGCATGGAGTCGTGCTGCTCTGTAGGCTGGCACAGGCCCCGCCCGCCCACACTCAGAGAGGCCGTTTAAAGAGGCGTGGCCACGTGTTAAACATTCACGCTGATTAACTGTCTTGAGGCGTTGCGTAGCAACTGGTATGGCCTTGTTATTAAACTGCGTGCAGCTGCCTGCGCTTCCGCTTAGCAAGGCATGTGTGTTGTTCTCAGGAATTACTCTTTTACTTTAAAAAGTTAACGGACTACAAATCAGCCCTGTGACAACGATCACACACACACACACACACACACACACACACACACACACACACAAATAGTGACAGCCACAAGCACACACACACACACACACACACACACACACAGCTGGGTCAAAGACAGCAGGGTTTTGTTTAAATAGCAAATCTCAGCATTAGTCTGAAAAACTAATTCTTTACTGAGTGTGTGTGACATATTGTTTTAATCCTGATAAAATATACACTACCGCTCAAAAGTTTTAGAACACTTGCAAATTTCTTTGTTTTTGTTTAGTGATTTATTTTCTACATTCTACAACAATACTGGGGATTTCAAAACTATAAAATAACACATATGGAATTAGGTAATTACGTAACAACAAGAAAAACAACAGTTAGTTGTTATTTTAAGACACAGAGGTCAGCCTTTCTGTAATAGTTCTTGCAAGAACAGTATTGTGTCAAGTGCATTTGCAAAATCCGTCAAGCACCATAATGAAACTGGCTCTCATGAAGGCCGTCCCAGGAGGGCGAGACCAAAACCTACCTCTGTCTCAGACCAGAAGTTCATTTAGAGTTATCAGCTGGAAAAATGACCAATTAACAACCAGCACCTCAGATTAGAGGCGTTATGAAGTCTTTACAGAGCAGAAGTAGCAGAAACATCTCACCATTAACTGTTCAAAGAAGATTAATGCATTTTTTGGACGCCTTCAGCATTTACAATGTAGAAAGAAAAAAAAATCAGGAACCATCATGGAGTTAGAAAGTCACCCCAAACTTTTAAACGGTAGTGTGTGTTTAACTTTTTAAGGTAAATACAGTTAGGAACAAAGAAAAAAAAATAAGCCACTTACAGAGGACAGTAACTTTAAACATTTTGTAAAATATTTTTTTAAATAAAAATTGCTATGAGCAACAAATTAAATTTAATATAATTGTATTTTATTTGTATAGCGCTTTTAATAACGGTAATTGTCGCTAAGCAGCTTTACACAGTCAAAAGAAATGTATGGAAATGTGTGTAAAATGTGAGTGTGTGTGAATCAGAATGATCAGATCGTCCCTGATGAACGAGCCAAGGGTGACGGTGCTGAGGGAAAAACTCCCTGAGATGGTAATAGTTCAAGTTTAAGTCGGCTTTATTGTCATTACAACCACATACAGTTAGTACACAGTGAAACAAAACAACGTTTCTCCAGGACCAAGGTGCTACATGCAACATAAACTTACAACATAAATTAACAGAGACACTAAATTAGCTAACCAATAGGAAGGAACCTTGAGAGGAACCAGACTCAACAGGGAACCCATCCTCATCTGGGTGCATTACTGTAAACTAATGTAAGCTCCTGTAGGTGTCTAGACTATTTGTGGTTCTTTATGCCTGATTTCTTACAAGCAAAAAAGTTACATTTTTGTCCATAAACATATAACTAATTTTGTACAAAAAACACACAAACAGGTCACCTAAGACTTTTGCACAATCCTGTTTTTTTTTTTTTCTTTAATGATATATATTTTTCTATGAACTTTTTCTAAGGTTTTTCTTTTTACACATGAACAATAGATTTTTAAGTACAATTATTATTTAGACAAAAAAAAACATGCACAAGTTTAGCCAAAGATTAACTATAAAACAATTTATATGTGCATATAATCTTAAGTGTTATGATCTGGGGTTGATCAGTTACTCAGGTCGAGACTCAGTAACGTTATGGGGCAATAAAATGAAGTCAGCTGACCACCTGAATGTACTGAATCACCAGAGGAATCACATCTACGAAGGGTTTCTTCTTCCCTGATGGAGCGGACATGTTCCGGGATTGTATTTTCACACAAGAACTAAACAACACAGTGTGTGGAGTCAAAGATTGAAAGAAATCTTAGATTGTGAGACAATTTTTCCCACTGAATCTGTCTGGCCAAGTCTCTTAAACTAAATGAAAATGAAATATGTTCTTCTTTAAAATACTCAACAAAGATAATCCTTAAATCACTTGCTCTTATTTTCATTATTTTTCTCTCTCTTTTTCTTGTCTCAGAGGCAAACCGGATAAGTGTGACATGTGGGGAAACTCTCCTCTCCACCTGGCTGCTGCCAACGGTCACCTCGACTGCATTTCCTTCCTCGTGTCATTCGGTGCCAACGTGTGGTGTTTGGACAACGACTACCACACGCCGCTGGACACGGCCGCTATGCGAGGACACATGGACGCCGTGCGGTATCTGGACTCAGTCGCTGCCAAACAGAGCACCGTCCACCCCAAGCTGGTGAAGAAGCTGAAGGAGCGAGCGTTCCACAATGCAGAGCAACGCATTAAACACTGCGCAGAACTGCTGCATGAAAACCAGCTGCACATGGAGAAAAAGTTCCTGAAAGAGACGGTGGATTATGGAGCGTCTGGGTCCGTCAGGGTATCGGGCTACGGGCGCAAAATCCCACAATTCAACACTGTTAACTCATGTGTCACCTACACACAGGTATACACACATACAGTAGCAGAATTAAAAGCAGAAAACTTGCTCCCTATTCTTTTCCACTAGGAAACATGCAGCAAACAGATTACTGATTATGGAAGGAGTCTCCAGTTTCAGTGTAAAATATAAATTCTTTTAGTTTAATTATGTATCTCTAATTAAACATGCTCTATGTTACTTCAGACTTTTTGTTTTAATCCCTGCAGGCTACACTGAACCCCAAAACAAAAAGTAGGACAAAGAACCCAAAGTGTCTGGAGAAGAAGCAGCACACTGACGGCTCCTTTAAGATATCAGAAGATGGAAGGAAAAGTGTGCGCTCCCTATCTGGGCTTCAGCTGGGGAATGATGTGATGTTCCTGAAGCAGGAGATGTACGCAAACCCTCGGCGCAGACTCCATGTTCGTAACATGTTCCCTCAAAACCTGAAAGGTGATGATGAAGATGATGGTGATGATGATGATGATGATGAGGTTCTGGTTTCTCATGCAGTGAGCGATCCAGGTTTGTACAATGACCCGGGACAGAACTCTCTGTTCTCCCGGCCTGGTCTCGGGACGTTTGTTTTCCGGCGAAACTACAGCAATGATGGAGTTCGGGAAGCTGATTCGTACAGTGTAGATGAGGAGTGGTTGTGGAGAGAGCAGAATATTTACTTTAGAGAGTGTGTACATCTTCGATCTCCCAGCCTGGATCAGAACACCATCAGCAGCTCTGCAAGTCTTCAGAAAAGGAACCTAAAGGTACAGAAACACACCAATCATAAACAACAATCATTTGTCAGATTATAACACGTAATTCTACTCACACTGATATGGGAAATAACATTTTAGGATTTTATTCCATTAGTCAGTCTCTATTATCTACATTTCCATGACGCCATGAGTAGTTTGTCTTTAAAAGGTGTATGATGAACTCTAATGTTGTCATTTGTACCCATGGTTAGCACTGTATTTAATTTTTTTGTCCAAATGAGATACACTGTACTGTTTACTATAACACTGTGACCGTATGTGCGTGTAAAACATATTTTATTGTGTGTCTGTATGCGTGTGTGTACAGTACAGCGCGCGTGTAAAGCAGAAGAAAGTCTCATTAGAGAGGTTAAAGATCCGTTTTTTCTCTCTCCCTGGGTCAGCATGTCGTTATGTGTGTGTGCAGGCGTGATTTATTTCTACTTTTTTTAAAGGTAGTGCAGGTTCATTTGTTTTATTATTACTTTTATATTTTGTATTGATTATTATTATTTTTTTGGGGGGCTGTCTAATGAATAATTTGAGTTTCCATTATCTCTTAAGAGGAAATTCACTATCACATCCATGGAGGTTTTCTTCTTCCCTGATGGCACGGATATATTTCAGGACTCGGAGTGTGAAAGTGTGGTTCAGGGTACATGAGGAATGGAGAAATGAACATGTACAGTAAACTGTACAGTATGTAGCTTCTAAAAATAACACATTTAATAATGCATACACACACACACACACACACACACACACACACACACACTCAAGCACATTTACACATAAGCAGGTGAAACTAGAAGATTGAACAATGCAGAAGAGCTGAAGGCGGCTAAGCATCCTGGTCTTCCATAACACCTCAGCAGTGCCACAGGCTGATAGCTTCCATGCAAAGCCGCACTGAGGCAGTAATTGCTGCAAAAGGGGCCCAAACCAAGTACCGAGTACATACAGTGGCTTGCAAAAGTATTTGGCCCCCTTGAACTTTTCTACATTTTGTCACATTACAGCCACAAACATGAATCAATTTCATTGGAATTCCACGTTTTTGTAAAATGTGCTTAGTTCCATGTTGTACTGATATCTTGCAGGCTTTTCTATGGAATTGTGCTGATGATGACGATGATGATGATGAAATATGGTATGATGATCTGCAGCCCTGCTCCTCTCCCCTGGAGGTGTTCTTGGTGTCTCAGGGTCTAGGCGAGTTCCTGTCCCTGTTCCTGAAGGAGCAGATGGACCTGGAAGCTCTGACGCTGTGCTCCGAGCCTAACTTGGCCATCATCAATGTTCCACTCGGACCCAGGAAGAAGCTTCTGGAAGCCTGCAGTCGGCGCAGACACACCCTGGAGAGGCCACGGGCCATGTGTGACACTCTGCTCTGAATGCGAGCGTTTTTATGATCAGATTTTTAATAATTAGAGCCAATAAATATAAATAGTTTTAGCTGCAACCGAAGGCTTTGTGTATACAGAAGTGCTGTATAGTTTAGAAATTATTTCTTTCAACAAAATACTAAAGTGATAACACCAACAGATTACATGTTACTTAAATATGAATTACTCGTATTTGTTTGCTTGCAATATATTTAATTACAGGTTAGACAAAGAACCTAAAGGCTTAGACATGAAGGTTTGTTTATAGTTGACCATTTTAATAAATGATCATAAAAAATGAATGAATAAAGAACAATATTTAATTGATAAGTGGTGTTTTTTATTTAGGTGCTGTCTGACTGAACACAGGTGTTGCAGGTTAGTAATCAGGAGATCCTAAACTGAGAAAAGTTTTTGTCCATGACTTTCATGTTTATAGGCTGATTGGCGGTCTGAGACCAAGTCCACACAGAGTCGGGTATTTTTAAAAACTGTGATTTTTCTACTTTGCTTCTTTTTCAATAATTCGGGCCACACGACCTACATTTTTAAAAAAATCTTAAAACGCATGGTTAAGTGCTGTCATGAGCTTCCATAATCAATAGAGGGCCAATGAAAAGCCTAGACAAAACATCATTATCGTGAAGAAGTCTGACCAGGGCTCGTCCAAAACTGCTGTCACTGTCTGCGGGGTCTGTCTGCCGCTGGAGTTCTGTATGTAGCAGCAGTGAGCTTTATAGTACATTCAGGCACCTCTGTTTATTAAAATAATGTGTGAGTAACTGCACGTGAATGTACGCGCATGTAAAAAGTCCAGTAAGAAGTAAACAGTCACTGGTTTACTGTACGTAAGTCCCCAATTGCACAATATATCCTCATAAACAAAGCTGATGTCAAATCAAAGACACTAGCACACAGACAATGACGTCATCGGCACATAAGGTGACGTTACTACAAGCAATAATCTCTGTTCCTCCTGTCCGCACAACACCACTGAAAACCATATTACCCAGCAGACAAACCCTAATGCTTATGTGTTTGGAGTGTTGGTGAGCTTCTATTCCTCTCTCTCTCTCTCTCTATAAGTGTCTATAAGAAAACCACTTGTTAGTGAGACTCATCAGAAAAAAAAAGCTTCAGTTTGCTAGGAAGCAAAAAGACTGGACTAATGTATAAAGGTCATGTGACCTGATGGGTCCAGATTGAGCCTATTTCATTCCATTTGATGAGCATGTCAGGGTACTGAACTAGAGAGACCCAGCACACGGCGAGAGCATCACACTAAACTATAGTGAATGAACGAGGTCCTTACCCATTGTGGGTGTATTTGGGTTTTTTTCTTAATTAAAGTTAAAAGGCAAACTATTCTGTTTGCTTTAAATCTGTAGATCCTGAGCTTGATATAAATGCGTTGGCGACCATCATAACACAAGAAATGATCAGAACTATGATCTTTATACACTGTTTTCCTGCATCTTCTCATAACATAACCTTGATTGTCATCAGAACTTTTACCGGTGGTACAGTGGTGTAGTGGTTAGCGTTGTCACCTTGCACCTCCAAGATCCGAGTTCGATTCCCGTCTCTGTGTGCATGAGGTTTGTGTGTTCTTCGTGGGTTTCCTCTGGGTACTGGTTTCCTTCCACAGTCCAAAGATACTGTATGCAAGTTAGGCTAATTAGCATTTCCAAAATTCCCTGTAGTTTGTGAATGTGTGTGCCCTGTGATGGATTGATGCCCTGTCCAGGGTGCACCCTGCCTCGTGCCCTAAGCCTCCTGTGATAGGCTCCAGGTCCCCATGACCCTGAATACAGGATAAATAGAAGTATAGAAGATGAGTGAGAGAGGAACTTTTACTGCTGGGAGGTGTATTGTGTGATGTCACTTTAAAGTTCAAATATTAAATCAAAGAATTTACAATATGAACACACACTATCCTTATGTGCCTTTTTTTGTCACATAAACATTTCAGCACAGTGTAACACAGTGTTTATGTGCTGCATGTGTTTATGTGACGTGTTTGTAAGCTGGGGTCAGAGAACAGGGTCACAGCGCCACCTGGAGCATACATAAAGGGCCTTGTTTTACTGGTGGAGCTGGGGCTTAAACTTCTCATGAATTACCCTGAGCCTTAACCCGCTGAGTTACCCCTGCCCCAAGGTGGGTAAAGATGATGTTCTGTACCTCGACCTTGAATAAAACACAGAGGTGGAAATTTAAGCTAAAACATTTGAGAGTCTGTAGTACAAATATGAAACTGTTGAATTCTATTAGAGTGTTGATATTTAAATTAGCTGTTAATAATAAAAAGTTTTAAATGCACCACTACATGTCATGCAGGCTGAATATTAACATTTAAACTAAAAACATATTATTATTATTATTATTATTATAAAAAAATCTACATGAGGATGAGAGTAAAATATAGCTAAACATTCTTAACATGTAAATCAGGATGTACCGCTCTTGTCTCATGTGTGTGTGTGTGTGTGTGTGTGTGTGTAGCCACATTACTCATTACACTGCTGCTCACATCAATAATCTGATTATTGTTCTGCATTCTCCTACACGCAGAAACATGGATGCTGCCATAAAATCTGTGTGTGTGTGTGTGTGTGTGTGTGTACTGAGACCCCACACAGTCCCCAAGGTCAGGATCCCCTTTGACACATAAAGTTCCATGTCCTATGTTCTATTGTTACATTAATTCAATTCAATTCAATTCAATTCAATTTTAATTGTATAGCGCTTTTAACGATTTACATCATCACAAAGCAGCACTTCACTTTATTTATTTATTTATTCTTTATTTTAACACTTTTTTAAATTATGAAAAATATATAAAGAGTTTATCTGATTAACAGCATTAAAAAAATTACAAGGTAAAATATCTAGAAATTACAAAATAACTAACATTTATAACATAAATAGATTAACTAAAGTCCAGAAATTTTAACAGTAATTGAAAATTGAAGAGTGGTGCAGTGGTAAAGTTCTCGCCCTATCATCCGGAGATCGCTGGTTCGAACCCCGGGTGATGCTGTTTTCCTCTCACAGCCGGAGGTCTAGAGAGAGCTGATTGGCCGAGCTCTCTCAGGGGGGAGGGATGAGAGGTACTTGTGCTCCCACATTAATCACGGCTCTACAGCCAATCAGGGGCGTCTGTAAGATCGCGCACACGGAAGGAGCGGCTAGCGCTTTCCTCCGAGTGTGTTACTCCGCCCCTAACAATGCGCACGCGAGCTGTTCGAAAAGATGTGGTCGGCTCGCGTCACGTGGTTCGGAGGAAACACGGGATAGCTTTCGTCCCCCCGACTGAGTGGTGGTAGTAGCCTTGATGTGTGTGGGAGCCCCCTAGTGACGGGGAGGAATTGGCCACGACTAGATTGGGGAGAAAAATCGGGGAAAAAAGAATTGGACAGGACTAAATAAAAAAAAAAAAAACACAAAAGTAACACAATGTGACATCTGGAGATTTGTTCACTGTAGATTTGTGTTAATCCTGAAAACTGAATTTTCCTGCTGGTTCATAAATCACCGTTGTCATGGTAACCTATAAACACATCAAACACTGAATCTACTGTCCAACAGGAAACAGCTAACAGACAACTTCCTGTTTATCCTTACCTCGTCGTTCTTAATTTTTTTTTCACCTGAAAGGGAAATAAAATATAGTGTTGTAGTGTTTATTAATAATTTCCCATTCCTGGTAAACAGTAAATAACATTTATAAATCAGTTAAACTAAAATTAATAAATGTATGTATTAAACAATTTCACATTATAACTTGTTGAATGTTGTTAATTCTTAAACAGAGCAGAAACACAGTAATAAAACTACAGTGAAACCTCGGATTGCGAGTAACGCAGTTTGCGAGTGTTCAGCAAGATGATCAAAGATTTTTTACTTTTATTTTTTATTTTGACTTGGAAAACGAACAAGGTTTACGAGTACCAAGTATCATGTATCACGCATGTGCTTCTTGTTTTGACGCCAAGTGTCACGTGATCACAACTGAGCCAATGGTTTTTCTCTTTTGTGCTGTGGAATTGTGGGTAATCGTCTTCCCTGCTGGGTCTTGGTGCTCGTCTCTTACTTGTATAATCAACATCCGTGCACGCGTGTACTGTTTACTATAACACTGTGACCACGTGTGCATGTAAAACATATTTTATTTTGTGTCTGTATGTGTGTGTGTACAGCGCTCATGTAAAGCAAAAGCAAGTCTCATTAGAGAGGTTAAAGATCCATTTTCTATCTCTCTGTATTAGCTGAATTTAAAGTAAGCTCCCCTCTCCCTGTTCTCGTCTTAGCTTAGTTTACATTTACACACACACACACACACACACACACACACACACACACACACAGCGCCTGTGCACACAAACGGAAACACTTATCTGTCAGGATTTATTTCTCCTTTTTTTTAAAGGTGAAGTGCAGGTTAATTTGTTTTATTTTTACTTTATATTTTGTGCTAATTATTTTGATGTATTAATTTTTTCAGGCTGTGGAATGATTAATTTAAATTTCCAATATTTCTTATGGAATAATTCGATTTGGTCTATGAGTGTTTGGCAATACGAGCCAATGCCGGAACAAATTATGCTCGTAATCCAAGGTTCCACTGTACAAAACAGTGATTTTAGGAATTTGTTTGTTCTCAAACAGGAGAGAACTTGTGTAACACATTATTATACATTTTCTTTTATTTATCTAATTTGTTTTTATATTAATTCATGTTTTATACAATATTTCTATTTATAATATTAAATCTACACAAATGTATGCATCATTATTGTATTGAGGCAGTATTTTTTCATATGTTTTGCATATGTGTGTGTGTGTGTGTGTGTGTGTGTGTGTGTGTGTCAGTACCTCTGCTCATGATAAGTGCAACAGTGAGGACTACAGCCACTACAAACACACTGATGTAGATCACACTGAACTGAACCTCAACACTCAGGGGGGTTTTATCTGATCAGATACAGAACAAAACAGACATTTAAATATTAATGGGATCAGAAGAAAGTCACTTTATTTTAATATCACATTTACAACAACAGCAGTGGATCCTAATTGCTAATAAAACACACTTAAGAATTAATAACCGATAGAAGTTAAAAAGAAAATAAAGCTAGAAATATATCCTTAAAATCTATTTTTTAAAAATCTATAAAAATCTATGAATTAATAAAAGCATAAGAAACAAATAAATTATTATATACAAGAAAAAATAATGAATTAATTATAAATTCAAACTTGATATTTAAAATTTGGAAATTTTAGTGCATTTGACAAAAAAAGAGAACATTTGTCAGTGTCAGACTGAGCAATTATTAAAAAAAAATCTTCAGGTTTTCAGGTTTGATTTAAAACTAAAAAGGAATCAGCCTTAATGTGAGCCGGGAGGCGACTCCAGTGTCACCGTCACCTCTATTGTTTTAATTATATTACACTTTAAATCAGATACAGAAAAAAGACCAGATGTCAAAAACACAAGACACAAGATCAGACAAAATAAAAAGATTAAACAGAGAATAAAGGAGAAGATTAAAGACTTTTGGTGAAGTTTAAGTCTGTTTTTAAACTTGGACACTTACCTGTCATAGGAACTGGAACAGCAGGAGTACCTGAACATGTCAATAAATATTTAAGATCAGATTAAGATTATGAGATTGTGATTGTACAGTGATGTGTAAAAAGTAAGTGCCCCCTTACCTGCTGTAATGATTTTGGTGCTTACAGGATCTGTGTGGAAAATGTAACGTTAGTAACCTGAAGACTTTAAGGCTTTAGTATCTGCTGTGATACTACATAGATGTCTATAAAGAGGTAAATAAATAAATAAATAAATATATAAATAAATAATAAGCTTTTTTCAGTTTTAACTGAACATCATGAAGCAGAGAACATCATGTTGGCTGTCAGGTTGAATAATGATATTATTATTATTATTATTATTATTATTGTTATTAATAATAATAATATTTTTGTTGATGAAAATTTTTAGATGAAATTAATTTTTCAATAAAAAAAATTGATTTATTTATTTATGATGGTGGTGTACAGCAGCACAAATTCCAAAAATTGTGTCGCTGATAAAAGATTTACGGACCTGACTGTATGCTGAAATGACAGATTTCAGTTTGTAGAATGTTAATGTCTGTTTAAATATATGAAAAAATTAACAGCATAAAATCTGCCAAAAATAAGACAAAAAGATCTGGTCTTATAGTAAACACTTATTGTGTTGTTAGCAATCATGACTGAATTAAGCTGGTTTACATATAAACGTCCTAAACAGCCCTAAAAAGTCTCACCTAGGTAAAAAAAAAAAAAAAAAAGTAAATTTTAAGATCGATATAACACAATTTCTCATAATACTTTTTATCTCCCGATCAGATCTCTATGATCATGCACTTTTCATTTTTCCTTTTTTTGTATTTCAAATTTCCACATTACATTACATATATATATATGCATGAATATTTAGAAAAAAAAGAAAGAAATTTAAACTTAATGTAATGTGGAAATTTGAAATACAAAAAAAGGAAAAATGAAAAGTACATAGATATGCATGAATATTTAGAAAAAAAAGAAAGAAATTTAAACTTAATGTAATGTGGAAATTTGAAATACAAAAAAATTTGAATTTCACATAAAAAGACATAAAACTGAAAAAGTGTATTATTCTAAAATTAAAAAATAATTAAAAATAACAACATGAATTTTACATGGTTTAAAATTTATTTTTTGCTTTTCAAGATTTTACCAAAAATTATCTTTCATACAAAGCACTGAGGAAGCCCTGGAATTTTAATAATGTGTGTGTGTGTGTGTGTGTGTGTGTTAACAATAATTATTGGGCAGATAACAATTTTTTTTTTACTAAATAAACTATAGTTTTCTGTGTTTTTGAACACATAATATAAGGTGTGTATATAATTTGAAGCATTTAAACAAAACCACTTTTAGTAATTTGTGGAAATATCCTTAATATTGCACAGAATGCTTTAAGTTAGGCAACAATTTTTACAGGTCATATGCATCTAGATGCATTTTAGTATCAATACTCTAAAATCATCTCTCCAAAACGGCTGAAGTTTTAGGTAATCACAGTTAAAACACATTGTGTTTATATAGAAGTCGTAGTGTTTACCTGTTACAGTAACATTGATGGTATGGCTTACAGAAGGTGTAGGTGACTTTGTAATACACCTGTAAAGTCCGGCATCCTGTACAGATACATCCCAGAAAAATAGGAAAAACATTCTTTCACTCTCAGTGATGCTCCTCCATTCAGTACTGATGTAATTGGAGTGTATTAAAGGTTTGCAATCATTTTTATCATTAGTTCTGCACCATGTCACTGCTATGTTCTCCCAGCAGTTTGGTTCACTGACTACAGTACAGTTGATTTTCAGGATGGATGTTACATTAACTCTCCACACCGTGTTCCTCGGGACTCTGATAGACGGGATACAGTCAGCCTTGGACTCTAATACACACAATCAGACAAAGAGCAAAACAACATGAGGTAATGAGTGTTAGGAGTTTCAACAAGAAAAAGAAGAAGAACCATGAATAACAAAATATTTCACTTTCTTTTTAAAAATTTAACTTTTTGTGGCGATGCAAGTTTTTTTCTCAAATTGCTTGATTTTCTTCTCTTTATTGTACACACTAGAATGTGTTAAATGTATATGTGGGCAATTATATTAATTATATTATTACATTATTTTAATAATGTATACTAATACTATTAATTAATATTATATACACACTGTTTACTGTCCCTTAGTGTCTTTAATATCAACACTGGTTTAGATTCTCAGTGGATCTCCCTGAAGCCCAGCTCGTGACTCAAGAAAGAAAAAGAATCTAAATCTGATAATAAACTGTGTTTACTCAGACGAGTACATCATTCCCTCATAAACAAAATACCAACATATAAAGTGATTTTATTTTTTAACTTCTAGAACTATCGAATAATTACTTTTATAATAAAAGTACATGGTCATGTAAAAATTTTTGAAAGTATTGTTAGTCTAAAGAATAAATGAAAGTGTATAATCATAACAATAACCATTTTATTAAATTCATTTTATTTGATAATATACATCTTGCTAAATTAAACTAGTATTATTTATTTATTTATTTGCTTATTTATTTATTAACATTTTTTTAAAAAATTCTGCACTAAAATGGCAACAAAAAGAATTATTAAAGAATTAAAGTTTTATTGAGAGTTATTTTGAATAACAGTTTTTAATGGATTTTATCCAAATGGATTTTGTGCTTCTGTTCACTTGTGAGTTTTTATGTAACTTTTTTCTGTCACACAGGATTAAATTAGAGTTAAAGTTTAGTTAAAACTTATACTGGATTTAAGGTTTAAAGTCTTTTTTATAAAGAAAGTTACAAATTTTAAAACAAGATAAAAATATTTTACACACCAAAATAAATATCTGCTTTTTTATATATAATAAAGTTAATAAAGTAAGTGTAGTACAGGAGTACGCTGTGTAACAGTGATGTCACATGATTTCATTCTATTTGAGATGATTATGGTGTGAAGTGGACGAGTGAAGCTGTAACTCACCGTGTGTATTAACGCTGAGACTGAACAGGACCAGCATTAACACCCTGCTGAGGATCAGGAGCGCCGACATCTTTACTCACAGTCTCACAGAGTCATCAAATAGAGTCTCTCACACACGAGCACACACACATCAACACACGCACACACACACACAAACACACTCAAACACATGACATCACATCATGCACTCAAACACATGAGCACACACACATACACACGCACACACACATACACACGCACACACAGATACACACGCACGCACACACACTTGTTCTTGGTGCGTCTTCACATGCTCTGTGAGTTGAGGTTAGCTCAGGACCGTTACACACATCCGGTGAAGATCTCTGAGAGCACAACCTTTTGTTCAGACTTTTCAAACACATGTCCTGAACCGAATGAGTGTGGCTTCCTGAGTGAAGCTTTGCACATCATTGAAGACTCTCTCATCTCTCCATGACATCGAAAAGTGACATCTGGACCGGACATGAGCTTCAAAGTCTCTGTATAATCTCAACATGTTACTATAATAAGTTACTATAATACTATGTTACTAATAATGTTACCCCCAGAGGGCGCCATATGCTCAGACTCCATTTTGTGTTCCTTTGTGTTTTCTTATGGTTGAACTCCGAGTCCCAGAGTGCACCTGGGTCAGGTGATGGGAGCGCTCACCTGAACCGAGGTGGCTGATTAGTTTAATTATAAGTAGTCGTGTGTTTAGTTGGCCCTTTGTCATGAGTCTGTTTAGTTACCTTTTTGTAAATACTCTGTCTCTGCATCATGGCATCATAACTCATCATCTGTTTTGCTCCTATTTTGTTTAGATCCTGTTTTTGTAAAGTTCCTATTCTGTTCCACCCCTGTCTTGTTTTTGTTAGCTGACGGTGCTGTTAGGTTTGGTTAAACTGTTTAGTTTTTAGTTAATTGACTGTTGTGTGTAACCCTTGTTGTCTGTACCAGGCTAATTTCCTTAGTTCCTGTTAGAGTAGATTAATGACTCCATGCTCTTTAGGTTATTGTCTTTATTTCGCTTTTTCAGAGCTCAAAGATTGTAGATTGTTTATCCCTATTGGGGTTTTCTTCTAGTTTTACTGTTTGATCCTTCTCAGTTTCATAGTGTGAGTTTTGTTTAACAGTTACTTCCTACTGAAATGTCATTCAGCAGCCAGAAATCCTCGTATTAAATATAAATGGAAGTAATGACATTACTAAATGATATTTTAAGGAAAACAGTCATGATTAAACATGTTTGGAAGATATATTACGTGTTAAAGTCTGTATGCAGACTAAAAATTTAATCTAAAATGTCTGTGGTTTGACAATTACTATAATAATAATTATTATTAATAATGTAACTGGTTATGGCGAGGTGGCTATAAGGAGTAGATTAAACATCTGGTATCATGGAGTGAAGACAACAATCAGGAACTAAACACCAAAAAGACAAAAGAGATCATTGTGGATTTCCATCAAGCTGGCCATCACACTCATGCTTCCATTCACATGAACGGAGCTGCTGTTGAGTGTGTAACCAGCTTTAAGTTCCTTGGAGTCCATATCTCTGAGGACCTCACCTGGTCCTCTTCTTTCCTGGTTAGAAAGGCATAGCACTGTCTGTACTTTATGAGAAGACTTAAAAAGTGACACCTGTGTCCCGGGATGCTGGAGAACTTTTACCGCCGTGCCATTGAGAGCATTCTTACAAACTGCATCTCGGTGTGGTGCAGCTACTGCACTACTCGGGACCGTAAAGCCCTTCAGAGGGGGTGAAAAACCGCCCAACAAATCATGGGCACCCAGCTACCCAGCCTGGAAGCCTAGAAACGCTGTCTGCAAAGGACGATAAGCATTATCAACGATAATCCTCAAATCCTCTCATCCTTGATTCCTCTACCATCGGGAGGCGCTACAGATGTATCAGAAACCGCACCAGCAGACTGAAAAATAACTTTTTCATGTTGCTATTACTGCATTGAAAGTTCAGATATTAATATCACAAGACAAAGAAAGACCACATGAGAATCTTTTACATGCAAAATCGTGATCTTTATCACAATTAACAGCACAACTCTAATTTTAATTTGTTTCAACTGTGTCTTTGTGTTTACTCTATTTTTAGATCTAGTCTGGGGAAATATCTATTCTTGCCCTTGTGCAGTTTTCTCGCATTACTGTACAACTCACCATTTAGGCAGATAAATACAATCGTGTAAAAGTGCCCCCTTTTTAATTGTGTGTGTGTGTGTGTGTGTGTGTGTGTATGTGTAAAACCATAATATAAAAATCTTTGATCACAGTGGGTCTTATTATTAGGCAAATACAACCTCATACAATTTTTTTTTTTCACCATGCCATTATTTATTAAAAAAAATTAAGCCAAAAGGAAAAAAATGTCCCACGGTGCAGTACTAGACTTCCAGAGGATTTAAGACGGTAAGTTGCAGCCAGATGCTGCTAATCATCACCTTCTGATTAATTGATCATTAGGTGTGCAGAGCTCTGTGAAAATTTGGGAATCCCTCAGGAGGAGCTGGAACCAGTTTATGTGAACTGGACTGACCTCCTCAGCCTGTTAGCACCAGAACTCCCAGAGAGAAAAGTGCGAAGAGAGTGATGAATAAATGAAGGAACACATGAACCATCAAAGTATTGTCTTTGAGTTTTATTACAGACATTAATTATAAGTTGCATTAATTAAAACATAACTGCATGTCAAATCTTTTATAACTTTATTGTAAGATGTGAGTTTGATTACAGTAGAAAATCACAATCACAAATATGATTGAATATATTTATACTTTTAAGACTAATTATTTTTTATAGTTTTTTAAAATGTCGATTAAAAAGCTTTTAAAAAAGTCTTTGGTAATGAAACTTTTGGAGATTGTACACAAGTGTGTGTACTGTAGCTTTACGTACAAATTCTTATCACCTGTCAGTATCATCAGTATCAAGCGTTAAATCTAATTAGAAATATAATATCTACAGTGGTAACTGTAATGTGGTTTCCGAATGCCTCATTAGATCAGGGTGTACAATCAGCTCAACACATGCTTCTTATACACAAAGGTCATTTTATGTGATACTTATATAGAAAGCAGAGACGGTCACAATGAGGAGGAATGAAATCTGCTGCGGCTCTGTAGCCTTGATTGTGTTTCCTTTAGAACTGAATCCTCTGACTGACGTAGTCAATGGCTGCAGTGATACTAAAGGAGACAAAGAGTGAATAAAACACTATGTACAGTAGATGTAATTAATTAAATTAATCAAATGAATTACTGAGGAACTGAAAACCATCACGTACCTCATAACGTCCTGGCAGCACTCACACAGATTCACTAAAACCTGCAGATGTGAGCGAGTGAAAACAAACTGCACAGAGAGAGAGAAAGAGACATTAATATAACTATAAACAGTTATAAACGATATATTTGTTGGATCATACAGGAAAATTTTGGAAACGTTAAATACTGTAAATAAACGAGTATCAACCGGCACCAACAAACCAACTAACTAACTAATTAAAAGGAGGTACCTCATCATCCTCCCAGTTGAAGAGATTTGTCCTAAAATGCTCGGCCACCACTTTGAGTTCGTAGGTGCGAGTCACCTCGTGTTTTTCACTCAGAGCTCGTGAACCTCGATCAGAGGTGCAGCGCTGAGCGATCCTCTTCATGGCCTTGTCCATCACACTCTGCTTCTGCAAATGTAAAGACACTGATTAATCTACTGTGCAAATATAAAGGATAAAAAAAAATCTGGTGCTTTAACTGCATTTGTTTTTGCCCTAAACATCCATCTGTTCTGTATAAAGAAACACACTGATTTGACTGCTTATCTACAGGCACTCGTCTATCACTCACCTTATTAAATACATTAAAAAACACACGCACTTTTCTTTTGGTTCTTGAACCAATGAGCTCTGAACAATTTGCATAAATACATGTGATTGGATAAAATGAAACACTAAAATGTATACTTTGAGATGATGGAGTGGATGTAGATGAGAAGTGTAAATACTGTAAGTGCAAAGGTGTGTATCATAAACTGAACTTGCACATGTGACAATAAGTAAAGAAGTGGAAGCGATGCACTCACCCTCTGAAGCTCATTGTATTGTATCTCAAGATTCTCTCTTCTTCTGGGGTTCCGTTCTTTTTTAATCCTGTTTCCTTGGATTAACAGTGGGACATTCGTGCTCTCTACAACATCGGTCACTTTAAAGCGGCGTGATCGGGATTTGTAAATCCTCCGGAATTCATAAGGAGACTCTCCCAGAAAGTTACTCAGGGGCAGCTGGAGCATGAACTATAACACGTGTTGTAAATACACAATGAAGGTTAGCTTTAAAATATTTATATATATTATTTATATTTTGTGTTATGTAAATAAATGTATTTTTTTGTGCTTAATCATGTTGATCAATACCACAACCTGTCCATTTTAAGCAAATCCAAGTCCATAATAATAAAAATCACCTTTATATACAGTATGTGTATACACTTTTTTTTGAAAGGTTGAATTTTTCTTTGTTTAAATTGTTTCGTTAAATGCTTGAGTTGATTCTCTCTATTGACTTATATCTAATATGATGACATGTTTCTGTGATACACACCCTGTTCCCATAGTGACATGGTGTCTGATCCACTTCCCATTCCATCGCTGTCTCCATGACTTTTTCTTTTATATAATCAAACTGGTCCTCAAGAGTGTTCATCCTGAGGTTTGTCTATCATTGAAAGAGAAAACAAGAAACAACTCAAAAAATTGAATAAATAAATAAATAATATAGAAAAAATCATCTTCTATACCACTTTATCCTGTATTCAGGGTCGCGGGTGCCAATCCTTCGCACACACACATACATACACAGAATCACACGCTCATTCACACACTACAGGCAATTTGGGAATGGCAATTAGCCGAACCTGCATATCTTTGGACTGTGGGAGGAAACCGGAGTACCCGGAGGAAACCCATTAAGCACAGGGAGAACAACCTACAAACTCCATGAACACTGAAATGGGAATCGAGCCTGGCCGGGAATCGAACCCGGACCCTGGAGGTGCAAGGCGACAGGGCTAACCACTACATCACCATGCCGCTCTTATATAATATGATATGATATGATATGATATGATTGATATAATACAATACTCCGGGTCCTGGTTGTTCAACTGCTGTTGATAGGAACATAATTAATTCCCGGGTGACGTGCGCTGGGTGCACTTGGTGTTCTGGTGCCTTTCATTGTAAATGTTAATATGCTAGTGTTTTGTAATGTTAATGTTGTAGTTGATCGGTGTAAAGTTGATCAGTATTACACAGCAGCTACTGTATAAACCATGGTTCCCTCACCAGCCTTTCTTTTCTCTTGAAGTAATAAGACAACCAGAGAAACTGTAGAGAAGCGTAAACTCCTTGGCCCTGAAAACCTACAGTTGCAGCTTTACCTCTGATTGTTACCTCTGCTGACACTAGAGCCTCCTTCCACACATGTTACATAAACATCTTACTTCAAGAAACCTTAACCAAATCTATATGTGTTTACTTTTTAATTATTATTATTTTTTTTTTTTTATCAGCGGAGTGTGTTCTATTAACGAACTGTTGCTATGGAAACCATAACATATCAGAGCAAGTGCATTAATATACACCTGCACTGCTGTCGGAGCTGCAACCTTCAACTCCTTCTGACCAAACAGGATCCATATTTTAGTAGAGTTGTGATGTAAATTTCTAGGAATAAATAGATGATGTTCTTAAATAACTAAAGAAATCAGATTAGTTGGATTAGTTCAAAGACTTCAGAACGTCCAGTTAGAAAAAGATTTAAATTTAGTGTGGTGACAAGAACTCTGCTTTATCGCACCATCCTGTTGTTGATTATTTTTTTCTAACATTAGCACACACGATGATTTATGCCTTATATAAAACACTAACTCTCTTGGTGTGGTGTAGCCAGTAAGCTGTGAATGCATCGGCGAGAAACGCGTTCCTTTTCTTGTCAAAGAAGCAAGCGTATGAGCTCTCGTCTGGTGCGCTCGCTGCAACCGCGTACACTGAAACGACACATTACAGGTTTAAAGACATAGCAGTACTTTTTTCCTTTTTTTTTTTTTTTTTACATAAAAATAAATAAGAAAATGTTCTGACCATTGCCTAGGTTTGGCAGCTCGTTTAGCATTGACCCAGCATGGCATGCTTCCATATAAATAACCATCTGCATGGACAGACAAGCAGGCAAAAGCATTTTTTTTTTAGAATTTTGAGATTGCAAATGTGATGTTGCTCATAAACCAAAAGTTTAAGTCCTTCTACTGTAATATATCTACCTCTGAAAATTTGCCTTTGCTGGACATCTCTTTCACCGTGTCAATGAGGTCATGTGCATAAAGCTGTAACAGACAAAAGCGATTTAATACAATCAGTAAATCAGTTTAACATAAACAGTATTAAGAAAAAAAGTGCATTATTATCATCATCATATTGAAGGAGCTGTTAAAGGATCTTTGTGTGAAATATGGGGTCCCACAAGGGTCAGTTTTAGGACCTCTGCTGTTCTCCATATACTGTACATGCTTCCCTTGGGTAACATTATTTGAAGACATGGGATTAGTTTCCATTGTTTTGCTGATAATACCCAGTTATACATCTCAACAAAACCAGACGAAATATAGAAGTTGTCTAGATTAGCTGAGTGTGTGCAAGATATTAAATATTCGATTATGTATAATTTTCTTTTATGAAATTCAGATAAGACAGAGATATTACTTATTGTCTCAAAAACCAGCACACAACAGCTCTCACAATTTACCCTGCGTTTAGAAGGATGTACTGTTACTACCAGCTCGACAGTGAAAGACCTGGGCATAATATTAGACAGTAACTTGTCCTTTGAAAATCATATTTCCAGTATTATAAAAACAGCCTTTTTCCACCTTAGAAATATTGCCAAGTTTTTTCAAGAAACATTTTATCCGTATCTGATGCAGAAAAGCTAGTTCATGCATTCATGACCTCCAGACTGGACTATTGTAATGCATTACTAGGTAGTTATCCTGCATCCTCAATAAACAAGCTTCAGTTAGTCCAAAATGCAGCCGCCAGGGTTCTCACTAGATCCAGACAATATGATCATATAACCCCAATATTATCATCCCTGCACTGGCTACCTGTTCAGTTTATAAATAAATACAAACTAGCATTACTTACGTACAAGACTCTAAATGGTTTAGCTTCCGCATATCTAGCAGTCTTCTGACACATTACAATCCACCATGCTCCTTAAGATCACAAAACACCAGACTTCTGCTAGTTCCAAGAATATCAAAATCTACAAAAGAGTGTAGAGCGGTCTCATATTTAGCTCCTAAGCTTTGGAATAGCCTTCCAGACAGTGTTCGGGGCTCAGACACAGTCTATCAGTTTAAAAGTAGACTCAAGACCAAGCTTTTTAATCTAGCATACACACAATTCATCACATAACCTCATACTCCAGTAAATCTAAATGCACACTCTCATCTAGTGCTGCTAATATCCTGACCGGCAACTATACTAATTCTTTTTCACCTGTTCTTTCTTTCTCTACCCATCCCGAGGCATCTGGAAATTGTGTCAGCTCCAGTAAACAAAGGCCAACCCTGCGAGGATCCTGATGCATCCAGAGAAGGACCAGCTCCATCTGGATTCTGCTTCATGATGGTTTGTATTTACACATGCTGTTCCTAAGCTTCTCGTGATCCAGACCCTTCTGTGTCCTCTACACCTGCTGACTGATACCTGTGCTGAACTGAACTCTACGATAACTAAGACAACTTCTGTTATACTAATCTTCCAGCAGCCTAACACACACAATGTCGTTATATAATTCCATGCTATCTGTTTCCACCCAGATGAGGATGGGTTCCCTGTTGAGTCTGGTTCCTCTCAAGGTTTCTTCCTATTGCCATCTCAGGGAGTTTTCCTTGTACCCTTGGCTTTCTCATCAGGGACAATCTTATTATTATCTAAACACATTTTTTCTCACTCATACACACTTCCATAAATTTTCTTTTTATTTTGTGAAGCTGCTTTAAGACAATGACCATCATTAAAAATGCTATATAAATGAAATGTAATTTAATTTAATTTAATTGATATTTAAGCAAATGACAATTACATTTCTGAGAGTGGAAACAAAATCTGGCTTCACTTACTGTAGAGCTGGGAAACTTAAAGACCCCGTGGCCTCCATGGTCTGATAAGTAGATGAAGATAGAATCGTTTGCACGACTGTAAAACAACAAATATGGAGAATAAATCTGAAACATGGAACGTCTTAGAAATATATTCAATAAATCCAATTTCAGTCACAGCAGTACACAGACTCCAATAACTTCTATCAAAATTTGTTTATTTATTTTAACGTTTTCTAAGTTTTAAGACAATAGTAACATCACAAAAAGCTGCTTGTTACTTTTGCTCATATCACACACAAAAAATTTTTATAGAATGTGTGAAATAAATTTATTTGTGTATGTGACAAATAAAATTTGAATTTGAAATCATAGTGGGATTATCAGGAAGTCTCAAGATGTCACGCTCTCAGCGCGCCACGCTGATCAAAGACCGCCCTCGTCTGCTGACATTTCCCTTCTTACGCTGTCATGCTCTCCACCACGCTGGTTTGTTTTCCCACGCTGTCATCTCTCCCTCACACACCCCCGGACCGCCCCGCCAACACACCGGCTTCTCATCTGGCGCTGATTTCTTCCGGCTTATAAGGAGGCGCGGCGCGCGAGCGCGCCGCTGGATTATTGTGTGTTTTTGCTGCAGTTCTCTCGCGTTCAAGTTCATGATTTCTTTCTCACGTTACCGACCACGCTTTGTCCCCGTTTTTGCCTCTCGCCTCACGCTTAGGATTTATGATCGCACTCGGATTTAACGGCTTTGAACTTTCGCTTTCGTTTTTCGACTACGGCTCTGCTTAGTGTTTGTTTTGGCTCGTCGCCCCCGCTGACGGATTACACGGCTTCGGACTTCCGCTCTCGCCCCTCGACTACGATCCAGATTCGCCCTTCTACTGCTACACTGCTCCTTATCTCTTTGCTCTGCTCGCCCAACGCCTCACAGAACCACCTGCCTCTCTGCACCTGGATCCATCTCTCCGCCTGCTCGTTCTCACCTCCTGACAGAATAATCCAGCCAGTTATGGATCCAGCAGAGTACGACAGGGTGAGAGTGGCTCTGAAGAACCAGGGCACTCTGCTCGGGAAGCAGCAGCAAGAGCTCCTCACCACCAGGGAGACTCTCGCCAACATCACCACGGAGATGCAACATCTCCGATTAGACTCAGCACGGTCCACAAGCACGGAAGCCCAGCGCGAACCACGCTTGCCAGCCCCACCCACCTACGCAGGGGAGCCAGGTACATGCAGATCTTTTCTCTCCCAATGCTCACTGATCTTTGAGCTACAAGCGTCCACCTTCTCCTCAGAACGGTCACGGGTGGCTTACATCATCACCCTCCTTACAGGCAGAGCCCGAGAGTGGGGCACGGCCCTCTGGGAGGTTCGCGATCCATGTTGCAATGACTTTGGCGCCTTCTCCAAGGAGATGAAGAGGGTTTTTGACCGTTCTCATATTGGCAGGGAAGCTGGGAGCAGGCTGTTGAGGCTCCGCCAGGGAGCCCGCTCCACTTATGATTACGCCATTGAATTTCGGACCCTCGCTGTCACCAGTGGGTGGAACAACAGGGCCCTATCTGACACCTTCCTCGAAGGTTTGTCAGAGGCAGTCAAGGACCAGCTGGTTTCTCAGGAGCTTCTTACCGACCTCAATGAACTCATGGACCTTGCCGGCCGGGTCGACGCGCGTCTCCGTTCAAGGCAGGCCTCCAGAGGACTACTCTCTGCTCGGAGACCCTCATTTCCCAGAACATCTCAAGAACCTCCTTCTCCGAGAGAGCCCAAGCAGGAAGGGCCTATGCAGCTAGATAGGACCCATATCTCCAAGGAGGAAAGACGGCGTCGCCGCCAGGAGGGAGCCTGCTTCTATTGCGGGTCCTCAGGACATGCACTCAAGACCTGCCCATTAAAGAAGAGACGTCCTCTAGTCAGACTGGGAGCACTAGAGGGCGCTCCTCCAGCTAGACTCCCAGAACCTCGCCCCCTACTCCCCGCTACGCTAATCATCGGCGGTAAAGCTCACGTGATTCAGGCGCTCATCGACTCCGGTTCTGACCGTAACCTTATCAGCACCGCTACAGTCAGGAAGCTAGAGATTCCCTGCGCTCCTGTTGAACCTCCACTCTCCGTTCAGGCCCTAGATGGCACTCCCCTACCCGCCATCACACGACGCACCCTCCCACTTACCCTAAGGACCTCGGGTAACCATTTTGAGGAGATCAGTCTGCTGGTCATTGATAGATCCCATGCCGCTGTGGTTCTTGGTTTGCCCTGGCTTGCCCTTCACTGTCCCCAGATTGACTGGACTAAGCAGACCATCACGGGCTGGGGCTCCTCATGTTCCAAGTCTTGTCTTCTCTCTGCTCTTCCTTCTGCTCCAGCTAAGCCGGAAGACCCTCCGGACATCTCAAATGTTCCCGCTGAATATCACGATCTCAAGTTAGTCTTCACCAAGGCTCGGGCTACCTCACTTCCTCCTCACCGGCCAAATATTACAGAGACTTCTCGAAAACAACTTATATGTCAAGGCGGAGAAATGCGAGTTCCACACGACGACTACCACCTTTCTAGGGTTTGTCATCTCCCCCTCGCAGCTGGAGATGGAACCGGCCAAGGTTCAGGCAGTCTCCAACTGGCCAACCCCAGCCTCGCGACGAGACCTCCAACGATTCCTTGGTTTTGCCAATTTCTACCGCCGGTTCATTCGAGGATACAGCTCTGTCGCCGCACCATTAACCTCTCTGACTTCCTCCAAGACGCCCTTCTGTTGGAGTGAGGAGGCAGAGAGAGCCTTCGCCAAGCTCAAGAGAAGGTTCACCTCAGCTCCCATACTAATCATCCCCGACCCTTCCCGCCAATTCGTAGTGGAGGTGGATGCATCAAACACCGGTGCCGGAGGCGTCCTGTCCCAAAGGTCGCCACAGGATAACAAGCTGCACCCCTGTTCCTTTTTTTCCCATCGCCTATCCCCGGCTGAGAGGAACTACGATGTGGGCGATCGAGAGCTACTAGCCATCAAGCTAGCGCTAGAGGAGTGGAGGCACTGGCTGGAGGGAACCGAGCTCCCGTTTCTAGTATGGACTGATCACAGGAACCTCGAATACCTACATAAGGCCAAGAGGCTTAATGCCCGACAGGCTCGCTGGTCCCTTTTCTTCTCCCGGTTCAACTTTGTCCTGTCCTACCGACCCGGCTCCAAGAACACCAAGCCTGATGCTCTATCACGCCAGTTTTCATTTCCCCATGACCCTACGCCGCCCGACACTATCCTACCCTCGCGTTGTCTGATAGCAGCCGTAGAACTGGACATTGAGGCTACGGTTAAGCAGGCACTGACTCAGGAGCCTGGCCCAAGCAATGTCCCTCCAGATTGTCTCTTCGTTCCCCCTCGCCTACGCTCCCAGGTCCTGGAATGGGGCCATGGCTCCAAGCTGTCCTGTCACCCAGGCTCTGCTCGGACACTCTTTATTCTTCAACAACGCTTCTGGTGGCCCACAATGGGTAGGGACGTTTCCAGCTTTGTGGCAGCCTGCGACATCTGCACCCGCTGCAAACCCAACAACCGCCCACCGGCCGGCCTTCTCAGACCATTACCCATACCTCACCGGCCCTGGTCGCACATCTCGCTGGACTTCGTGACGGGCCTACCCTCCTCTGATGGGAACACATGTATCATGACCATCGTTGACCGTTTTTCCAAATCCGTCCACCTGGTTCCACTCCCCAAGCTTCCCTCCGCCAAGGAGACTGCCGAACAGCTAATCCTTCATGTTTTCCGTCTCCACGGTCTCCCCTCTGACATAGTATCAGATCGTGGTCCTCAGTTCAACTCACGCTTTTGGAGAGCCTTCTGTAAACTCATCGGGGCCACCCCCAGCCTGTCTTCCGGCTTTCATCCCCAGTCCAATGGCCAGACAGAACGCAAGAACCAAGCTATGGAGATCGCCCTCCGGTGTATGACCACCCAGGATGCCACTACCTGGAGCAAGTTCTTACCGTGGATCGAGTACGCTCACAACTCTCTGCCTTCTGCCGCCACAGGGCTCTCCCCATTCCAGTGCTGTTTGGGCTACCAACCACCGCTGTTTCCCTCTCAGGAGGAGGAGGTAGAGGTCCCCTCGGCGCAACATTTTGTCCGCCGCTGCAAGCGGACGTGGTTACGAGCCAGACGATCCCTACTGCAAGCGTCCAGATCGTACAAGAGACAGGCTGACCGCCACCGCTCCAAGACTCCCAGGTATCATGTGGGAGACAGAGTCATGCTCGCCACCAGGGACATTCCCCTAAGGACACTTTCACGCAAGCTCTCTCCACGTTTCATTGGTCCATTCACAATAACCAAGCTAATCAATCCATGCGCTGTCCGACTTTTACTCCCTTCATCCATGCGACGCATTCATCCCACCTTCCACGTGTCCCAGCTACGACGCATCGTAAACTGTCCTCTAAGTGGGTTTCCACCTCCGTGAAACCACAGTGAGCACCTCTGTTAATTCAAATCACAGGCTGGCTGGCAAAGGGGGCCATAGCGCATGTTCCCCTCCCAGACGAAGCCATCCGGCGCCAACACGTCGCCCTAGCTCACCTATCTTTCTCTTCAGGGCAAAGTTCTAACGCCCAAAAGCGTTCTCCTTCCTGCACGAGATAGGAGCTTGAGTGTCATGCGGAATCCGAGCGCAAGGCCGGCACAGCTGTTTCCTGCGTGCGCCGAATTCCATACAGCACTCCAAAAGAGTATAAGCTAGGCCAGGTGGTAACATTACTGCTACCAGAGTGGTTTCAGTGGTGGCTAAGTGCCGGGGGATTTCATCTAAGGGCCAATCCCCAGAGGCAACAAGGGTTACGCGCCGGGAGCTTCGTACCCTTTCTATGTGGTTCAGACCCTCGTCCTTGACTCTGGGTCCCACTCTAGGTCCGTGCTGTCGTCGCGAGTTGCTAACGGCAGACGTTTTTCCCTTAGGGGCCGGAGCGCAACCTTAGATGGCCGCCCAGCCCAAGGGAGCTGGAGAGGTCATCTTCTCGTGTGGCACATTAATTGCCCCGAAACGATGACTCTATTTCTGGCCCTGAAATACTCCCTCCAGCAACTGAGAGGCAACAGGGGGTTACGCGCCGAGAGCTTCGTACCCTCTTCATGGAGCTAGCGCCTTGGCATCAACATGTCATTGTAGCTCACCTCGTTTTCTTTAGGATCGAGTCCCAACGCCACGGAAAGTGTTCTCTTTCCTACACAAAGCATACATTGAGTGTCATGTGAGATCCGACCGCAATGCGGGCACAGCTGTCTCCTGCGCGCGTCGAGTCTATTCTGAACACTCTAAAGGAGTTCAAGCTAAGCAGGAAGTAACTTTCACCGCTTCTGTGGTGGCTAAGTGCCTGGGGATTTCATCCAAGGGCCAATCCCCAGAGGTAATGAGGGTTATGCGCCGGGAGCTTCGTACCCTTTTTATGTGGTGCAGACCCTCGTCCTTGACCCTGGGTCCCACTCTAGGTCCGTCCTGTCGTCGCAAGTTGCTAACGGCAGACGTTTTTCCCTTAGGGGCCGAAGTGCGGCCTAAGATGGCCGCCCAGCCCAAGGGATCTGGAGAGGTCATCTGCTCGTGTGGCACATAAATTGCCCCGAAACGATGACTTTATTTCTGGCCCTGAAATACTCCCTCCAGCAGTCAGGAGGTTAACATGTCCTAGCGTGGAAAACTACACTAGGACATGGCAAAACATGCAGACCCAGTCCACTGCCGAACTGCTTCAGTGCTGGAGCTTCTGCAAGAAAATTGACCTCAGGCTTTTGCCCTAGTGCACTCAGAACATACGTAGCCGCTCCTCGCCTACGTCCTGACTGATGGGGCTGGTGGAAAGCACCCCTTAGTTGCAGGCTTATTCACGGGCCTCATCAGCCTTCTTATTGTGCTTAGGCTTCGCCATTGGCTAGCTAGAGCTATTCTGCATCCTCACCCAGCTATCTTCTGCAGTTGTCTTCGAAGCTTCTGTTCTCCGCCGTTACAGCCACGGGGCAGTAAGACTTCATTAACTGCGTCTAGTTCATGCTCATTAGGATTTACAGTACACCACCACACTAGCCAGTGGCGTAAATCAGAGCAGATTTCATATGTCTTGGGGCCGCAGCCGGAGGGTAGCCGCCATTAGACGAGTTGGGTTAAAGATGCTAGCGCTCTAGCCTAGGAGTACAGGAGAAATTCTGTCCCTCGGGACCTTTTACACTCCAGCCCAACTATCTTCCACAGTCGAAGCCTTCTGTCCTCCGCCGCTAGCTCCGGAGCAGTTAAGACTTCAGTCGCTGTGTCCAGCTCATGCTCTTCAATTTACAGCGCACCTTTGCATTAAGCCAGGGCCGTAAATTAGAGCAGGGTTTCATACGTCTTGGGGGCGCGGCCGAAGGGCAGCCGCCATTAGACGAGTTGGGTTGGAAATGCTAGTGCCCTAGCCTAGGAGGACAGGACAAATTCTGTCCTTCAGGATCTTTTACATTCCAGGACATAAAACATGTAGACCCAGTCCACTGCCAAACTGTTACAGTGCTGGAAGTTGCTGCAAAAAAAAAAAAAAAAAGCCGTTCTGCATTTTTACCCAACTATCTCCCACAGTTGAAGCCTTCGGTCCTCCGCCGTTAGCTCCGGAGCAGTAAGTCTTCATTCGCTGTGTCCAGCTCATGCTCTTCAATTTACAGCGCACCTCTGCATTAAGCCGGGGCCGTAAATTAGAGCAGGGTCTCATATGTCGTGGGGCCGCGGCCCAAGGGCCGCCGCCACTAGACGAGTTGGGTTAAAGATGCTAGTGCTCTAGCCTATGAGGCGCGTGGCATACTTCGCCTCTAGTGACTAGGGCCGTTCGACCAGGAAGCTTGCCTTTGTCTATTGCTCCGGCAGGAGGGGCTTCCAAAGATGGCATGCGGCAGGCTGCCTTTCCGCAAGACATCGGTCAGGCGTCATGGTTTGATGCCATGCTTACGGGGTCTAGGACTCCTTGGGGGTACTGTGCGCACACGACACAACCCTGGGGGTCCAGACACTTGCAGTGCGGCGGAGTGGGTATTCTCGTTCCCATAGCGCTTTCGCGCAGCATCGAGTGTAGCTTTTGAAAGGGAACGTCTCGGGTTACTTTGCTGTAACCCTGTTCCCTGAAAAAGCGGGAACGAGATGCTGCGCTACAATGCTGCACTGCATGCGTGACTGGACATCCTTCAGACAAAATTGACCTGAGGGTGTTTCCGGTTCATGCCTATTTATAACCTCCAGGTGCACCTCATCGGTTGACGTCACCTGCCTGAGGTTATAGATGCCAAAATATTTGGCGTGTTTGACACACACGTGCTTCACAACCGGTCACGAGGAATCGTTTCCCATAGCGCTTTCGCGCAGCATCTCGTTCCCGCTTTTTCAGGGAACAGGGTTACAGCAAAGTAACCCGAGACGATTTAAATGAAGATTAAGGTGGTGGTTAACAGACGAGCCGACAGGACAAGAAGGAACAACACTAATAATGGATCGGCTTTTATACGCTCCATGCATAAAAACAAAACATAGCAAGTCCTAACAAACTGAAATGGGTTTGAGAGAAATCGTAACAGGGCTTTTCAGAACAATTCTAGTAAATACATGTTCTGTTGGTAAATTGTTTAAGATCACAGGCATCGTGGTACAGGATGTGTTACAGCTCACAGTGGAGTAGACAGTCAGATGTCAGTTATTTGTGAGTACGTTTTAACATTTCACGGCTGCTATGTTGTAATTTTGTAGGAGATTAGGACGAGTGATGCCACAGAGACAAGCAAGTAAGCACCATTAGGAGTTTTAATTCAAAACTTTTTTTCGCGCTCTCATGTAGACTTCAGGGATATGTTAAAAGCTCCTAAGTTTGTAATTATGAAAATTAGTTAATTAATAGCAGTTAATACTGTAAAGATTGCAATCGAAGGATCTTAAAAGCGCTTATGTTTTAAAATATTTTATTACAATCCTAAACAATTTTAGCAAATAATCTACTCGAACCACACCATACACTGTTCCCTTTCAAAGGCTACACTCGATGCTGCGTGAAAACGCTATGGGAACATCTTGTCATGTTGCCGGTTGTAAAGCATGTGTGTACCAAACACGCCAAATTTTTGGCTTTTATAACCTCGGTCAGGTGACGTCATCTGATAGGACGCACCTGCAGGTTATAAATAGGAGTGAACCGGAAACATTCCTCAGATTCTTGTCTTCACCTTGTCTAGTTGTGAGCGTGTTGTGTCTAACCAGCAAAAATAAGTGTTTAACTCACCGATAATGGCAGAGTTTAAACGAGATGTCCCTCCGTGTGTATAATCCATATCGGAGGGCGATCTCTACACTTTACTGCTTCGATTAAGTGCTACGCGTGCGCCACGCATTCCTTGAGAATCTTTGAGCCGCCGCGCATTCCTGGGGCTTAAACTCGTGCATCCGGCAGAGCAGTGAGAGACGGATTTAAAACTCCTTTCTTTCGCGTTCTCATCGGATCGGGAAATCCCTCTGTCCGCTCACAAGCGCGCGCCGCGCTTCTTGTGAATGGGCAAGGATAAACATCCTCTCTTGCTTCCGCGGAGATGGTAATAGGCTCTAAGCACTTAACAAAAAAAAAAAAAACATAGACGGCAGGTTCTGTCGGGTGACCAGGGGCGGAGCCTCAATGACGCTCTCTCCCCTTTTCTTAGCAATCTCCATAAAAGTTAACCCTTTCATGGAGTAAGCTGTATTCATCCCGTGTTTTCCTGCCATCAACTTATTTATTTATTTAAATATAATTGAGGTAGAAACGCGGAGTTATATGATGACACCCAGATAGAAGAGACGCTTCCAGGCTATCTCTCTTCTGGGACATCATCCTTCCTGAAAAGCTATTATTTCCTTTCAAGCTGTGTAGACTTTTTATCTTCCCTGGAGGGAAAAGCTTTTCAGGCAGCAGGTCAGGTTTGTGCTCCATTGCACACCACGGCGGTTTTGCATGCCTACCAGGCTGACCTGCTGAGAGACTTGAGTACTGGCGGGGCTCTGCAAGGTAAGGCGTATTGGATTTACGCCGGGCCACAGACTTGTCTCTTCGTGCAACAAAGCACGGCTCGTGCTATCGGGCGTTTTATGGCTGCTATGGTCTCCGCGGAGAGGCACTTGTGGTTGAATCTCAGGGGCATTAAGGAGTAGGATCGTGTATTCCTCCTCGATGCCCCATCTCGCCTCCCGGCCTACTTGGCGATGTCGTTAACTCGGTCGCCACTAGGTTCATGAGGCGAAGTTTGTATAACAAGCCTTCGGGAAATTCCTTCCCCGCCTTGCTCAAGAGTAGGGACTGTCGGCCACCCAGTCTCGACCGGGTCTGACTGTTGCGAGGCATGAAACACACAAGGAGAGTGTTTTTGAGCTGGGCACCCCCTCGCAAGATTGGGGTGCGTCACGCAATCCACCTCAAAAGAGGTCAGACTATATTGTCTTCACAAAGAAGCCCTAAGGTTCATGTGCCCAGGCCGTGGGGGTGGCCCCCCAATGGGGAGAGGCACGCAGAATTCCTTTCAAAGAATAAAGTGTTCTCCCTGGCACCCCCAGGAGGTTGGTGTTCTTGCTCCGCCACCACTGGTGTTTCGGGCAACTCCAGTCTCCAATAAAATGTTAGTTCTTCGGGTTTTTCCTGCCGTGTTTCAGGATGCCGAACATCTAACATCCCCCCTGTTTAACCAAGCCGCTGAGCTTTGCCCCTTTCTGAGAAACTGGCAGCGTGGAAGCTACTGCCAAGTATATCTCCTTGGGCACTAAGCACTGTACAGAGAAACTACAGGATTCAGTTCTCACATCACCCTCCGCGTTTCAATGGCGTGGTCTCCACTTCCATGAAACCGGAAAGTGCAAGAGGAACGGGGGGCTGCGTCCAATTTTTTTTTAGATTTTGCGGGCTTTACCGCTATCTAAAAATAAATCAATGGAAATATTGCCACAACACAGGAGGTTCCTGAGGTTCGCTTTCGGGGGCGAAGCTTACCAGTATCGGGTCCTTCCATTTGGTCTAGCTTTTTCACCCGCACATACACAAAATACATGGATGTAGTTCTGGCTCTTACGACTCCAGAGCATCCGTATTGAATTACATGACTGGCTGGCCCAGTCTCAGTAGCTAGCGCTTCGACATCAGCATGTCGTTCTAGCTAATCTTTGTTTCCTAGGATTGAGATCCAATGCCATGAAAGCATGCTCTTTCCTGTTTAGAGGACAACATTTTTGGGTGTCACATGGAATTTGAGCGTAAGCGGGCACAGCTGTCTCCCGCTCGTGTCGAATCCATTCTCAACACTGTCAAGGAAATCAAGCTAGACCAGAAAGTGACCATCACTTTCAGAGATCTTAGTTCTCATGGCTAAGAACCAGGGGATTTTACTCTAGGGCCAATCCCCAATAAGGGCAACGCGCCAGGTGCTTCGTACCCTTCCTATGTGGTTCAGACCCCGGTTTCTGACTCTGGGTCCCACTCTAAGTTCGTCTTGTCGTCGCAGATGCAAACGACAGACGCTTCCCTCATGGGCTGAGGTGCGGTCTTAAATGACAAGGGAGCTGGAGAGGCCATCTTTTTGTGCGGCACATCAATTGCCTCAAAATCATGGCTCTATTTCAGGCCCTAAAGCACTTCCTCCAGCAGTTGAGACTACCATGTCCTAGTGCGGGTGGACAACACTATGGCAGTCTCGTATATTAATCGCCAGGGCGGACTGTGCTCGCGCCGCTAAATAGCTAGCGCGCCAGATTCCTGTCCCTCAGGGCGATTTACATTCTTGGAAAATTTCATGTAGCGTAGGTGGACCTCTTTGCCTCGCAAGATCAGCAAATGTCCCCTTTACTACTCTCTGACTCTAAGTCAAGCTGGTCTTCCAGCCAGCGTAATTAAGACTATTCTAAGTACTAGGACTGCCTCCCCTCAAATAGAATGTATTTGAAAAGTTGGGATGGTTTTTCTAAATGGTGTTACCTCTCTAAGAGGATCGGACAGCTATTGCCCTCTCCTATGAGGCGCGTGGGCTCACTTCGCCTCTAGGAATCAGGGCTCATTCAACCAGGGGAATCGCCTCATCAATTGCATTAGCAAGAGGTATTCCCTTGCAGCAAGTATGTGACACGGAGGGTTGGTCCTCTCCACACACATTTGCCAACATGCATCCTATTGTTTTGAAGCCTTCTGTCCTCCGCCTTTACAGCTTCGGAGCAGGAGAGACATCACTTACTGTGCCCAGTACGTGCTCTTCAGATTTACATCCACCGCATTAGCCAGTGGCGTAAGTCAGAGCAGTTTTTACATGTTTTGAAGCCGCAAGCTACGTGAGAGATGCTATTGCCCTCTCCTATGAGGCGCGTGGGTTCACTTCGCCTCTAGGAATCGGGGCTCATTCAACCAGGGGGATCGCCTCATCTATTGCACTAGCAGAAGGTATTCCTTTGCAGCAAGTCTGTGATGCGGAGGGTTGGTCCTCTCCGCACACATTTGCCAATATGCATCCTATTGTTTTGAAGCCTTCTGTCCTCCGCCTTTACAGCTTCGGAGCAGGAGAGACTTCACTTACTGTGTCCAGTACGTGCTCTTCAGATTTATGTCCACCGCATTAGCCAGTGGCGTAAGTCAGAGCAGCTTTTACATGTTTTGAAGCCGCAAGCTACGTGAGAGATGCTATTGCCCTCTCCTATGAGGCGCGTGGGCTCACTTCGCCTCTAGGAATCAGGGTTCATTCAACCAGGGGAATCGCCTCATCAATTGCACTAGCAAGAGGTATTCCCTTGCAGCAAGACTTCACTTACTTTGTCCAGTACGTGCTCTTTAGATTTACGTCCACCGCATCAGCTAGTGGCGTAAGTCAAAGCAGCTTTTACATGGTCTGGGGCCGCAACGGGGGGTGGCCCCCACTACACTGGGCTTATTGCCCTCTCCTATGAGGCGCGTGGGCTCACTTCGCTTCTAGGAATCGGGGCTCATTCAACCAGGGGGATCGCCTCATCTATTGCACTAGCAGGAGGTATTCCCCTGCAGCAAGTGTGTGACACGGAGGGTTGTCCTCTCCGCACACATTTATTACATTTATAGTCTGGATGTTCATGCTACTCCGGGCTCACGGGTCCTCGAGTCAGCTACCCAGACATAGTTCTGAGACCTTCTCAGCCTTGTGCGCACACGCTACACAACCTTGGAGTCCAGACACTCGCAGTGCGGCGGCGTTGGCACTCTCGTTCCCATAGCGTTTTCACGCAGCATCGAGTGTAGCCTTTGAAAGGGAACGTCTCGGGTTACTTTGCTGTAACCCTGTTCCCTGAAAAGGCGGGAACGAGATGCTGCGTCCCAATGCCGCACTGCCTATGTGACTGGACGTTCGTTCAGACAAATCAATCTGAGGAATGTTCCGGTTCACTCCTATTTATAACCTGCAGGTGCGTCCTATCAGATGACGTCACCTGACCGAGGTTATAAAAGCCAAACATTTGGCGTGTTTGGTACACACATGCTTCACAACCGGCAACATGACAAGATGTTCCCATAGCGTTTTCACGCAGCATCTCGTTCCCGCCTTTTCAGGGAACAGGGTTATAGCAAAGTAACCCGAGACGTGCTGCCTGACGATGTGTCAGGAGTTGAGAGAGCAGCACCTGTAGGATTATAGAGGAACTGCAACATTTTACCAATTCAAATCCAAACGTATATAAATTAAAATTTCAAAACTCGAACGAGATCAGAATTATAAACAATTTAATCCTGCTATTTGAAATCTGCATTATTTATGCTGTTTTTTAAGCATATTTCTCACTCAATAAACTCAATAAACTGTTGTAAATTCTATAACATACTGTATAATAGTGTGCCTCAATGTATGATGAAAATTCTTTAACATTAGACTTACAATTAAAGGGCATTAATACGTTCTACAATGTTCTGAAATCAAAGAGATGTTTAATACCTTTTAATGACTTTTTTCGATCCTCTTTTCCTGATAGCTCGGAAATCTCCACGCAGGACAGAGAGAAAGTTAGCAGCTGATACATGCTAGGAATAAATTCAATCAACCGTTTAATTTTCTAATAAGTTATTATTATTATTATATCATTTTGTAATGCCTAAATGTATTATTATTATTATTATTATTATTATTAACAGTATGCCATAAAATAAACTACCTCTCCGGTGTAGTCTTTGGGAACCCCATCATAAACATCTGGACCTTTTGGGACATTGATGATGCTGCCAGGGAACGGATTTCTAAGAAAAAATAGATTTAAAGCAGAAAATGTCTTTATGTATGTAATCAGTATTATTTATAAATGAATAGAAATAAAGTAAGTGTGGTGAAATAAATATATCCAGTTACTCTAACTTACTATCTTACTGCTTAATATAACAACAAGAATGGATATGGAAATTATCAGGCATGAGGTTCATGAGTTTGGAGTAGCAGTGAACTGGTGATAGGATAATTTTCAACAAAGGTTCTCCCATGCCTTGGGGGACCAAAGGCCAGCCCACCTGGTCCAATCTCACAGAAAAGATGATACCTTTCTGTCATGACCAGTATTGACCGTTTGGAGTATTTTTAATGTATCAGAACATCCAGCACACCACAGACCACCCCACACAGGGCCCAGCAGGCAAAGAGCCCAGGGCGCAGCTTCCAAACTCCCCAGGTCCCAATCCTATCAAGCCCCATGGGATGCACAATCCAGATCTTGTGGGCTCCCACCCGAGGGTTCAGAGCTGCCTAGGTAGCACAAGGGGTATCCTAAAAACTATGTGGTTTTATTGTTATGCCTGATCCGTATACATTGGGAGATTCGCACCTGTCCAGGAATGAGTGACGACCCTGGCACTTGTGATTTGCAGACTTGCTACTGTATGATCTGATTAAATATTCATCGAGCACATCACTGGCTGCTGAGTCATGACTTACAGCACTCGATTTCTTTAAGATTTGAAATTCAAAAAAACATTTTTATATGTGAAAGGTACTTACTCTTCATTTTGAGCGATGTCATCATACATCATCACAATGATCTGTTCATCTGGAATGCCATTCTGGCTTATGACCTGGTAGGCGTGGCACACATCAGCCTGCAAGAGAATCGATGCACTTAGTGTTTAAGCTTATGGATTTAATCATGCCTCTCAGGACATATGGACCATGAAAAACTCACTAGTAAAGATCGGTTTATTATTTACATTTCAAATGCATCAGAAGATCTCAACACACACAGACATGCAGGAAGTAAATAGACACCCATATGTGTACTTTTTTTTGTCCTTCTTTTCAGATTGGAATAAACCCGTATTTAAGTCTAGAAGTGAAAATCCCAAGATGAGAGGATCGTTCATCAGTCTGAGTGTATTCTGTCCCAGATACACAAGGCTAGGAAGCTTGAAATCTCCTTTCTACCATTAACAAAATTATAGTTCAACAGACTCATGAGCTGGTCGTCCTGGGCCTCTGGAAAGACAATTTGTCAGATGTGAAGATCTATTGATGACTTTTTTGTTTAAAAACTTTATAAGCACAAAAAACAATTCCTAGTCAGCCCAACAACAGCAACAAATTATCTTTAAATTGTCTTTATAGAAATTGTGGACGTGCAGTCAGGAGGACATCCGTGGATAAATAGGTGGTGTCTGATTACTTTTTGTTGTGCTGTGTGTGAGTGAGTGTATCTTTATTAAACAGTAAACTCAAGCAGCGTATTTAATATTCTTACCTGGTGTCTGTAGTTCTCCCAGCCTTTAGAACCCGCTGCCAGGAGAACCCACTGTTTCCCACCACTCGCCATATCTAGAGTAATGCTCTGTAATGTGATGAAAAATATTCTGATAATATTCTGTAGCCACTGTTTTTTCTTTTAAGGTTTTTAAACTCATTGCAAGTTGCACTGTAAACATTACAAAGTAATTAAATAATGTGAAAAGTAAAAAGAAATTAAAAATGTGATATTTCTTACCTGCTTTCCCTCCTGTGAGTCTGAGTTCTGTGTTATTCAGTGTCAGAAACAGGAAACGCCTTTAAGTCATCAGCTTTTGACTTTCACTTTCGTTTCACATTAAGTCATCCAGAGCTTTACAAGGAAACTGTCCAGACGTTTAACTTTCACATCATAACTGAAGCCTGGTCACTAAGTCAATAAACTGGGAGAGGATTTTCATACAGTAGCAACTTTAAAATGACTTTGTGGGTTTCGTGCAGACGGAGAGAATATTTTGCTCATGTTTTCTTTGATTCACAGGGGTGATAAAGCACAAAGGCCTAATGTTTTTACATTGTTTTGGTTATTTTATTGAAAATGTTTGCAGAACACTATAACTCCAACTTGTACAGATTTATCACGACAGATGAATCAGCCTGCAGTTGTGTTTGTAGTCATTTAATCGTGTATTCATTATCAATAATATGTTAGTTGAGTTTTAATTAAAACAGTATTGCAAACTCATACTTTGCATATATTTCTGTTGTTATTTGCAACATATTCAAATATGTTACAGTGGTGTGAAAAACTATTTGCCCCCTTCCTGATTTCTTATTCTTTTGCATGTTTGTCACACTTAAATGTTTCTGCTCATCAAAAACCGTTAACTATTAGTCAAAGATAACATAATTGAACACAAAATGCAGTTTTTAAATGATGGTTTTTATTATTTAGGGAGAAAAAAAATCCAAACCTACATGGCCCTGTGTGAAAAAGTAATTGCCCCCTGAACCTAATAACTGGTTGGGCCACCCTTAGCAGCAATAACTGCAATCAAGCGTTTGCGATGGGTTTCCCCCTTGTGTGCCTGTGCAGCTCTGAGCCCTCGGAGCATAACGCCACAAGACTTGCTTATTGGGAAAGTGCAGCGTGCTGGCTCTTTGTCAGATTATTGTTTGTCCATGCTTAATTGTCTCATGTTTACTTTGATGGATCTCACATTGCCAAGTCTGTCTAGTTGGCAATGTGAGATCCTCATCTCACGATTCGGGATTGTTGCCTCGCTGACGAATTTTACAGCTCTGACCTTATGCCTCCGCCCTCATGATTAGGGTCAGTCACAACAGTGACAACGCTGATGAATCTTATGGCTCTGTTTCAATGCTCCCACTTTCACTACTACCTCTCTGCCTGAGCGATTCTCAGATCTAAAGAGCTCACAGCCTGCACCTACACCTTGATCCACCTCCACAGCCCACAAGCCCCGCTTTCTGACAGGATCAGGGTTGGGACTCAGTGGATCAGACTTTTTTGTTGTTATTATTCTGTTTATTTAATAATGACATACATGGTCTTATTATACAAAAAAAGCTGAAATTTGTTTTTATAGTCTTGGTCATTTTAATAATATGTGCATCAAACTTAAGTTTGGGGTCTACAGTGACCCCTAAATACTTTCACTTTCTCAATTTCTTTTTGGTCAATTTTGATTTACAATGTGATCTGGCCTTTGTTCTTTAATGAAAAACACATTGAAACTGTTTTAGTATAATTTAACATTACGGTTATCCTAAACCTTGTGGTACTCCTAGTTTGCATTTATAAAGTGGTGACTATACACAGTTGATTTTAGCAAATTGCTGTCTGCAATCCAGTTATGATTGTAAACTAGTTTAAAGCTTGTTGAAGTTAAATTGTTTTATTTATTTATAAGTACTTCTTCATGGTTCACAGTATCAAATGCCTAGAAAAGTCTAGAAACCGCGCTCCCACTACTTTTCCGCGGTCCAAATAACTTTTTATGGTTTCAATGACATACAGTATAGTCATTTCTGTTGAATACTTTGGTCGAAACCGGAATTGTTTGAGATATAATTACGTACTTCATCGGTTTCACAGACTTAAAAACTGGGGTTACAACAGCTAATTTACTAAATTTACTATTGGCTTTGTAAATGTTTTACTGTTTTTTCTGTTTTGTTTTGCTTTTTGTTTTTAAATAAAATAAGTATCTAGACCAAATATATCTTTGGTTTTTGAATTATTTAGTTGATTTTATGGATTTTGCCCTGATCAACATGTACAGTGTAAAATAATGAAGGTAAATCTCTCACTACATTATCCGATGGACAAACAGGATTGAAATTTGTTAAATTCATTAGCAGTTTCCATAGCATCGGTACTGACCTTTCCATTTATATTTTAGTTATAGTTTAGTTATATCTTTTACTTTGATTGTTTTCGTGATTGTTTAATTTATTCAAATGTTTCCAAGTAAGTGAGCTACTGTATTGCCCCGAAAATCAGCAAACAACTGCATGAAATAAGCTGACTTTGCTTTTCTCAGTTCATTAACCACTTTATTCCTTCAGCTTTTAAAGATAAGTAAATCAGTTTGCTTTATTGTTAATATGGATTTTTTTTAACGCAAGATCCCTCTTTTTAATTAGTTGAATATAATTGTTTAGAGAACCTTTTTTTTTTAATTACGTTTGAAGACACATGTAAACTTATGGATTGTATTTACAAGTGTGTCCAACATAAATTAGAGATGAATCATATTTGTAGAAATATTAGTATTTAGCCAGGTTTCATTCAGAGCTAAAAATCATTTAATAAATGTTGGATAAAAAATAAATGAAATGTCTCTTTTCGGTAAGACACTGCGTATATTAAGATAGCCTCCAAAAATACCCTTCGGTTTTGTCCTCTGATTCCAAATCACTTTTGCATGAATCACTGTTTGAATATATTTTAGTTCTTTTTGTTTATGTGCTGCATACTGTAACCAAATTTTTCTTTACCAGTGAAGTACAATTTAACATTTAACACAACGTAGTTGACCAAAGTAATAGATAATCCTAAAATACTGAAATGAATCCTTAAATGAAAATTTATCTAAATGTCAGAGTGGCTGCAGTATTTTGAGTGACAGATGTCTTGTCCAATCAGTAGTGAGAATTGACATGCCCATGTGTGGTTTGCAAATTAAATTCTTATTGCTGATCTTTAGTGGCAGATGTCTCGTCCAATCAGCGGTAAGAATTTCATTCGCAAACCACACTTACCTTTTTTGGCTTGTTGATTCTTACCGCTGATTGCACGAGACATCTGTCACTCAAAATATAGTACGTCTATATGAAGTACTGCAGGCACACGGACATTTAGATGTATTTTCATTAATTTTAGTATTTTAGGCTTATACAGCACTTTTGGTCAACTAAGTTGTGTTAAATGTGCTTTAAAAATGATTCTGACTTCACTTGATAGTACTTCTTGTATGTCTTGAGTGACAGATGTCTCAACCAATCAGCAATAAGAATTTAATTTGCAAACTATACCTACTTTTTCCGGTTTGACTGAATTGTCATTGTGTTTTCTATTTTGGTATTTTGTTTCTGGATATGTCGTTGTGGTTTCTGATTTGTTATATTGTATTTGGTTTTGTTATTTTGTTTTTTCGGTTTTGTTATTTTGCTTTGCACTTCTCGGCCACTGTAGTAATGCTATAAAACTTTTTACTGTATTTTGCATCATACTTGTACTATACTGTATCACAGTTCTACAGGCTATTTTACAAATATTATAATCTTGAGTTTGTAGTAACGCTTTATTAAAAATGAGTGTTCATAGGAGTTTATAAAAAATTTGTAAAATAACTTTTTTTTTTTTTTGTACTGTGGCTTTATTTGAAAGTGTTTGATCCTAAATTTAGGAAACGTCTGTAAAATAACAGTGTTTCGCTGCTAAATGTCTAATGCTTTTGCTTTATTAAAGGTGTTTGATTGTAATAATTTGGGGGGAAAACTGTAAAATAAAAACATTTTGCAGCTACACATCTAGTGCTGTTTTAGTAAAGGTGTTAAATCATATACATTTAGGAAAAATCTGTAAAATAATAATGATTGGAATTATGGTAACCCCCATTTGTCTACTTAGTGCTCAACCTGTTTTCTGCACGTCCGGTCTGGCAAGGGAACCCCTTAATGAAACACATAAGTCAGTGCTTAGTGAGATATTTCAAGTTTATTGTGAAAGACAGAGGTATATACTGTATATGCACACACACACAAAGCACCAAAAAAGGAGGGTGCAGAAGTGGTTACATCTGGTTTGGAACTTTTATAAAAGATAACGTACAGAAAAACAGAAGCTTGGGAACAGTTCTGCAATTATGAGCCTTCAGCAGTTATATGGCCCTGAACATAGATTATACCAAGGAATGTGTTTCCTAATAGCACAGCGTGCCAATGTCAAAGAAAGAACACATTTTATTTTTATGCACACATGATATCATGAAACACACTAAAAATGAAATATTCCCTACATCTGTAAAAGATAAAATATCAATTTCTGTAAATTTAATGCTTTTGCACATGATATGAACTAGAGGATTTTACCTAAATTTTAGGGTTTTTGTTTGGCATAGCTGCCGGTCATTTGCCCGTGTTTTTTACGATTTTTTACAGTGCACTATGAGATAAAACATGCGTTATGTGCTTAAATCTAAATGTTAAGTAAAAGTGATGTTATGAACAGTTATGTGTGGGATTTAATAATCTACTTTAAAATAATCTACTAATGCGATACTGTCTCAATGTAAACAAACACCTGCACCAATAGATATTAATTAGAAAAGATAAAGTGGATATTTTTACTGGGATTAGTTCATATTTTCACTTTGGCTGAAATAACAGCGCTGAAGTGGTATAAGTGAATTTTAACACGCTGGAGTGGTTTTAAGACAAAACTTCATCTTTATCCTTTTATCTACTTTTTCCATTTCTCATCTGTGATTCACTCTCCGATTACCGAACAGGGAGTGTATTTGTCTGAGCACCAAAGAAGGACAACTTAGTGTAAACAAGGCGTAAGATACTCAACCTTACAGAATGGGATTTCTTTGTATTAATAAGTTAGACAGAGAGTTCTGCTGTACAGAGAGACACACAGACATGGACGTGGGCTTCAACCTCAAATAGTAATCATAATAATAATAATAATAATAATAATAATAATATCACTGATTACATTAAAGATCAGCAAATTATCATTAGATTTAACCTTTTACAAATTTAAATAACAAAATTTTTATTATATTTGTCACGTACACAGTCATACACAGTACGATATGCAGTAAAATGCTTACACAACCGCCAGTAAACTTAAAAAAATAAAAACGTATACGTGAGGAATAAATATGAATAAAAAGAAATACTAAAGAAAAATAAATGTAACTAGTAAAATAAACTGTACAAATAAGGGCATAATTGCCGACTCAGGTACGATATCATGTCTAATATTCAGCTTGTTCAGTGTGTAGAGTGCAGGATGTTTAGACATTCTTCCTCCGTCGTTAGCGGTAATTTTATTTGTGATAGGTGTGTGTTAGTGAGCACTCTGATGGAGAAGATATCAGCGTTAGAGGAGCGCATCCAGACTTTAGAGAGGGTTAGAGAGTGTGAGAGCAGTGTTATTCCTGTAGCGGACAGTCTGGGTGCCGCAGGCGGAGATAACCAGCCCCCGACTCCGGCTAACGCTAAGGCTAGCCCACCGGAGCACACCTCTTCTGCGCTTCACGTGTCCAACAGGTTTGCTCTCCTCAGTGATGCACCCACTGAGAAACCTGAAAGAGCTCTGGTTATAGGAGACTCTATAATGAGACACGTGAAATTAGCTTGACCTTTAGGGGCGCCAGCGGCAGTGGTTAGGTGTATCCCGGGAGCCAGAGCACAGGACAGCACAGGTTCTCCAAGATAGTGGTACATGCTGGGGCTAATGATATACGCCTTCGTCAGTCAGAGGTTAGTAAGAATAACTTTATAGAGGTGTTTAAATTAGCGAAGGCGATGTCCGATGGAGTAGTATGCTCTGGTCCCATCCCAATGAGACGTGGTGACATAACTTACAGCAGGTTATGGTCGCTGAACCGCTGGATGTCCAGGTGGTGCTCCGAAAACAACGTGGGCTTCATTGATAATTGGAAGACCTTTGAGGGCAAAACTGGCCTGTTAGGGCGGGACGGTGTCCATCCCACTCGGGAAGGTGCTGCTCTCATTTTTTGTAGTATAGCTCATAGTCTTAGAAAAGGCCTAGTTAATCGGTGACAATCCAGAGCCCAGGCCAGGGAGCAGACAGACAGGCTAACCCAACCGTCTGCTAGCTGCATAGAGTCGTCACTCAGGGTTCACTCTATTGAGACTGTGTCTGTTCCCCGAGCTAAAATCAAATTTAGAAAGACTCAGAAAGTCTGTTTTAGTAATTTAATTAACATAAAGACTACAAACTTGGATCAGACTGAATGTGCAGCCGGCACCTCTGATCTGAAGCTAGGACTGTTTAATATTAGATCTCTCACATCTAAAGCAGTTATTGTTAATGAAACTATCACAGATCAGGAGTTTGATATACTCTGTTTAACAGAAACCTGGATTAAACAGGACGAGTATGTAGCTCTAAATGAAGCTAGTCCTCCTGGATACAGCTACATACACCAGCCTCGGTTAACTGGTAGAGGAGGAGGCGTCGCAGTTATTCACAATGATAATCTGACTATTGTACAAAAACGGACACAAATTTAATTCATTTGAAATTCTTTATAGTAACATAAGTGTATTTAACTATATTAAGTCAGCTTAGTCGATCCCGCTAATTGTCATTTACAGACCTCCAGGGCCGTACTCGGAATTTCTTAGTGAATTTGCAGATTTCCTTTCAAACCTAGTCGTTTCTGTAGACAAAGTGTTAATTGCTGGAGATTTTAATATTTATTTTGAAAATCCAGAAGACCCTCTAAGAACAGCATTTATGTCCATACTGGACTCGGTAGGAGTAAATCAGTGTGTAGTGGGACCCACTCATAAAGCAGGTCATACTTTAGATTTAATAATATTATTTGGATTAAGTATAAGGAATTTATTCACAATTCCACTATCTGAAGTTATCTCAGATCACTATCTTGTCTCAATTCAAGTGTGTCACAATAATAATGTACACACAGCGCCGCGCTACCGTATGAAACGTACATTCACGTCAACTACCAAACAGAGTTTTATCAGTAATCTCCCAGAGTTCCCAACTTCGATTAGATCACCGTCTGACCCCAAAGAACTCGATCAGGCGACTGAATATTTAGAGTCGACATTTCGCTATACCTTAGATAATGTAGCTCCAGTCAAAAGAATTCAATTCAATTCAATTTTATTTATATAGCGCTTTTAACAATGGTCATTGTCTCAAAGCAGCTTCACAAAAAAAAATTAAAGAATTTTTTTTTTTTCTAGAAAAGAAAAGAAAAGAAAATATTTGGAAGTGTGTATGTGTGAGAAAAATGTGTCTAGATAATAATATGATGAATGAAATGTCTCTGATGAGCAAGCCAAGGGTGACGGCGACAGTGGCAAGGAAAAACTTTCTGAGATGGCAATAGGAAGAAACCTTGAGAGGAACCCATCCTCATCTGGGTGATAACAGATAGAAATAACATCATGTGTGTTGTGCAGGTGAAAGTTCAATATAACAGAAGTTGTGTAGATTCAGTTCAGCAGTAGGTGCAGAGGGCAGATGGGGTCAGGATCACTGGAAGCACAGGAGCAGGATGGTAGCTCCAGCCATCATAAAGCAGAATCTAGCTGGAGCAGGTCCTTCTCAAGATGCCTTAGAAACCTCGCAGGGTTGGCCTTTGTCTACTGAAGCTGGTACAATCTCCAGATGCCTCGGGATGGGTAGAAAAATACAGAAAAGATGGAGAGAATTAGCGTAGTTGCCATTCAGGATAGGTGCACTGGAGTATGAGGTTATGGGATGAGTTACGCGTATGCCAGATTAAAGAGATGCGTCTTGAGTCTACTTTTGAATTGGGAAACCGTGTCTGCTCCCCGAACACTGTCTGGAAGGCTATTCCAAAGCTTTGGAGCCAAATATGAAAATGCCCTGCCCCCTTTTGTAGATTTTAAAATTCTGGGAATTACCAGAAGTCCGGAGTTTTGTGATCTTAAGGGACGTGGTGGATTGTAGCGTTTCAGAAGACTGGTTAGGTATGTGGGAGCTAAACCATTTAAAGCCTTGTATGTAAGTAATACTATTTTGTAATTAATTCTAAACTGAACAGGTAGCCAGTGCAGTGATGATAATATTGGGGTTATATGATCATATTTTCTGGATCTAGTGAGAACCCTGGCGGCTGCATTTTGGACTAACTGTAGCTTGTTTATTGAGGATGCAGGACAACCACCTAGTAATGCATTACAATAGTCCAGTCTGGAGGTCATGAATGCATGAACTAGCTTTTCTGCATCAGATACGGATAAGATGCTCCTAAGTTTGGCAATATTTCTAAGATGGAAAAAGGCTGTTTTTGTGATATTGGAAATATGATTTTCAAAGGACAAGTTACTGTCTAATATTACGCCCAGGTCTTTTACTGTTGAGCTAGTAGTAACAGTATATCCTTCTAAACGCAGGCTGAATTGTGAAAGCTGTTGTGTGCTGGTTTTTGGGCCGATGAGTAATATCTCTGTCTTATCTAAATTTGGTAAAAGAAAGTTATTGGTCATCCAATCTTTTATGTCCTGGACACACTCTGTTAATCTAGACAACTTGGGTATTTCATCTGGTTTTGTTGAGATGTATAATTGGGTATCATCAGCATAACAATGGAAAAAGAAAAATTATTAGAGATAAGAAACTTGCTCCCTGGTATAACGATCACACGCGCACTTTAAAACAGACCGCTCGGAAATTAGAACGTACATGGCGTCAAACTAAATTGTTAGTTTTTCAAATAGCATGGAAGGAGAGCATCCTGAACTATAGAAAAGCTCTTAGTGTAGCTAGATCAACATATCTCTCCACTCTTATAGAAAATAACAAAAATAATCCTAGATTTTTATTTAATGCTGTAGCCAAATTAACCAGAAATAAGACCACTGCAGAAATCTCCACAACATCATGCAATAGTGAGGACTTCATGAACTTTTTTAATAATAAAATTGTAAATATTAGGCATAAAATTGAGGTTTTGAAACCGAACAATGTAATTGATGCAGATGTTAATCTAGCCATGTCAGATCAGAACCTAGAATACTTCACTCCCCTTGAAGAGAATGAACTAATTTCACTCATCTCTTCTGCAAAACCTGTATATTAGATCCTGTACCGACACATTTTCTTAAACAGATAGTACCAGCAATAACAGAATCTCTGTTGAGAATAATTAATTCTTCACTCAGCATTGGTTATGTTCCAAAATCTTTTAAATTAGCAGTTATCAAACCAATAATTAAGAAACCTGACCTCGACCCCTGTCAGCTGTCCAGTTACAGGCCAATATCAAACCTCCCCTTTATCCCTAAGATTCTGTAGTAAATGACATCCTATTGGCCTCTGATCAGGGTTGTGTAACTATGCTTGTATTACTCGACCCCAGTGCAGCTTTTGACACCATTGATCACGCTATTCTTCTTCACAGATTAGAAAATGTAGTAGGAATTAAGGGTACAGCCCTCTCCTGGCTCAGATCCTATCTGACCCATCGTTATCAGTATGTAGACTTAAATAGTGATTATTCTGCATGTTCTCTAGTGGAGTTTGGCGTTCCGCAGGGTTCAGTTTTAGGTCCACTGCTTTTTTCCCTTTACAGTACATGCTTCCTCTGGGCAACATAATCCGTAAGCATGATATTAGTTTTCATTGTTATGCTGACGATACACAGTTATATGTCTCAGCAAAACCTGATGAGAAAAAACAGCTTACTAAAATTGAGCAATGTGTGCAGGACATAAGAAATTGAATGCTAATTAACTTCCTTCTGCTTAATCTGGATAAGACAGAAGTTCTAGTCATAGGACCGCATACAGCTAGGAGTAAAATTTCCTTTGATCGAAGTAGGCATGGCGGATCGTAAGACACTAGCAGTTCACTCAGATACTGCGGCGCGAGACCATTTAATCCTTTATATGTCAAGAGTAGTATTTAAAAATTGATGCGAAATTTTATAGCGAGCCGATGCAGTGAAGATAAGAAAGGGGTGATGTGCTTGTACTGTATCTTCTAGTTCTAGTGAGGACTCTCGCTGCTGCATTCTGGACTAGCTGAAGCTTGTTTATGCACCTAGTTGAACAACCAGACAGTAAGGCATTACAATAGTCCAACCTAGAGGTGATAAAAGCATGAACTAGTTTTTCCGCATCGTTTTTAATGACAGTATATTTCTTACCTTGTCAATATTTTTGAGATGAAAGAATGCTATCCTGGTAATTCTATCTATATCTAACCCTGATACAAACCTTCCTCTTAGTCTGTGTTTAATTTGTTTTAATGAATTCTAAAATACTCCACAATCAAGGAGAGAGAAAAAACAACACAGCAATAACTCAAATCCTAGAGTATGGTCTGTTTTCAGTTACATAAAAACAAAGACAGTTTTGAGATATCAATGAATAAAGACCTTTATAATTAACTTTTTGGGTACTGTTTGTCTTGGAACATCAAACTAGAAAACCAAAGACTTCCTTGTAAACCTAACAAAGAGCTGAGACAGAAGCAAAAAATGTTCTAAATATAAAAACTAGTTTATCCACATGGTTCATCAACCTCCGAAAAAAACCTGCAGTTGAAGTCACTGAGAGAAAACAACACATTTCTTCTTCATCACACTAAAAATAAGATTAAAAAGGAATTCTTTTATAAAATAGTCACATAATTTGGTGTAATGTATTCACAATGTATAACAATGTGTTTTGGTGATGTTTTGGTGAATGATGGTTTTGGACTTTCAGATCACGTCTTCGGCCTTGTCCCTTACACACAGATTTCTCCAGTTTCTCTGAGTCTTCTGATGATGTCATGAGCTGCAGATGATGAGATTTGCAAAGCCTTTGCAATTTGATGGTGAGGAAAGTTGTTTTTAAAGTATTCCATAATCTTTATACTCACTCTTTCACAGATTTAAGAGCCTCTCCCCGTCTTAACTCCTGAGAGAGGCTGAAGCCAAATATTTTTCCAGCTGAACCTTTTGATGCTTTTTCAGCCCTTGGTTGCCTCCGTCCCAACGTTTTTGTAGAAGACATCAAACTTGAAATGAGTTTATTTATTGAATAAAAGTGTAAAATTTATCAATTTATACATTTATGTTCTATTGTGAAGAAAATATTGTCTCATGTTATTTGGAATTAGTTGTTATTTAATTTTATTTTAGTTTAAGCAGAGAGAAGAATAACAGAAAGACAAAGAAGAAGAACTTGCTTCTGTGTTGCTACACAAACCAACCCCCTGCACTTAAATATACACACCAGCAATCACAGTAATGAGCCGAGCCATTTTTCTCCTGTTACCTTCAAACAGTGAGATTTGGGATTTAGGCAAAATAAATTTTTTGCTTTAAAGTAAAGGCTCATAATATCATAATTAACAGCACTTTGTTGCGCTGTATGCTGCATTTTTCCTCCCTGTACCTGACCCCACCCAACCTGACTCACCCGACCCGCTCTAATATTTGCAAATCCAGCACTGGGACCCACCATTACTTCCATCTACATTTAGTATAAAGATTTTTGGTTGCCGAATGCTGCTGAACAGTTAAGGAGACGAGACCCAGGCTTAAGAATCAATAAGAGCTTAATAACAGTGCTTAAAAATTTAGTCTAGAGACACAAGCTGAAACAAACATGACAGAATTCACACCGAGCCCAAGAGAGGCTGTACGGAGCCGTTACCGACCTCTACCGAGCTCTCCAGAGGTTATAACAAATTTGCATTGGTGTAGATTCAGTAGCAAATTGTTCTGAGTGGAATGGTATAACTTAGGAGCTTTCTGAGAAGATTTGTAAAAGCTTTATAAATATGCCCCAGGAAAGGAAGCAAAAGTTTCCTCTTATAAATTTGTCACGTCACCTAATGTTACTCCCACGTGGGGCAAAAAAGTGCAGAGAGAAGAGGCTATAATTATACTGATAGAGAGAGCATGTTGTTTAGGTGGCTAATGACTTCTAAAGCCTACCACCGAGACACCAACATGCTGTGTGTGCTAAAGATAAACTCAGATAATAATAATACACAAATTGTATTACCTTGAAGTCATAGATGCTTATTAGAAATGTCAAAATATTGCTAAGGCGTGTTAGTCATGTCACCAACAAGTAAAAGCTCTACCAGGGCTAAAAATTCAGTAATAATAATTTTAAACACTGATAATAAAGCTTAAAGTGAAGCTTTCAAAAATATGTACTGTACTAGCGTTAGTATGCGTCGAGCTACAGTTAAAGCTCAAAATTATCTAATGAGCTTATAATTACATACTTATAATAATTTATAATTACATATCATTTAAATCTATACTTATAATCATTTGTAATTAGGAATTAATTAATAACTAATAATAATTAATTAATAATGATTAATAATAATTACAAATTAATTAATTACTAAGTTGTACGTCTTTCGTCATCAGCTAAATACACTTCCTGTTTAAAGTAATTATTAAATCTGACACATGAATGTTCATAACATTACAAAGTCTGTGAAAGAAATTTGAAAAAACCTGTTTGTCCCAGGGTGAGATATTTTCAGTTAAGCTTCTGTCTGTGTTTGTAGCTTGTTGTAGAGTTTGTATAGTCATATAGTTTAAGGTGTGAGCTGAAGCCTAGATTTAAAGTTGTAAAACTTCTATACACGTGATTATAAGTATGTTTGAAGGCCTACTTATTTTAAATGTCTTTTATAATTAATTAAAAATCTTCCTAAGTAAAAAAAAAAAACTACACTAAGTATACTTAAATCCTAGCATACCAAAGTACACTTAAATTGACTAATGACTAGTATACATGAAGTTTGCTATTTTAAAACAACTTACTTTGTACTAAGCGCATTTAAGTTGTAATTAAATCATACATAAGCAAATTTGTAAGTGTATTAAGTATACTTCTGTGTGCTAAAGTGGAACATCTTCAAGTATACTTAGTAAATACTTAGTACACTTCAAGTATATGGCTTTTTGTGTACTAACGTACATACCTGACAGTAATTACTGAAATTAAAGCGTATATATTTAATGTATTGTAAGTACATTACAGCCATTTTTTTACTGAGTTACAAATACGCGAGTAATATACCATCAATATATTATTAATGCAGCAGTAGCATGCCTTCAGCCAAATATTGGACTTTGTGGTTACGGCGCCACCACAGAAGAATATCCAACCCACACACCCGATGCCCTTTCTGAGACAGGCAACCACAGACAGCAGGGCTCGAACTCAAATCCTCAGATTCCCCCAAATCAACAACCTAGCGCAATTAACCAACTGAGACAACTCTCCCTTTTATTGCTGTTTATAACCAGTACATTAAAGGGTTTTAGGACCTTTTACAACTGCTAAATGCATTATCTACACCATAACATGTTTTTGAAGAACACATTACATCAGCTTTTATTCATGAGTTCAACAGACTTCATTTGCACAAGGTTACAAAAAATAAAATAAAAAACAGTACTATAGTCTTCAACAAAACTTCAGGATGTCTTACAAAAACAAAAAAATATTCTGGTTCATGGACAGGCATATACAGTAGAATATACAGTATTAGTTTAAACCTGGTGTGTTGATTCTAGCTGTTACACAGAGACTGAAAACAGGCGAAGAGCTATGGAGCATTAAACCACAAGCAAAGCACATAAGATTTAGTGATAACACATCAGACAGCACATTCTATAGCTTAAACTTTGGGCTTACTTACAAACTACCTAAAAAAAATCATTAAATTTTCTCAATGCAGATAAAAATAAAATAATTATGATAAGAACTAACGCACGCAATGTTGCAGCTTCCAGCCGTAAATTGAAACTATAAGTAGAAAACAGCAGAGACCACCTCCAGTTTCTGATTGGCTGGTATTGCCCCACTCTAGTCTCTAGTTGGCTGGAATAGTGAAAGAGTTCTAATGCTGTCACAGTTCAAGCACGTGTAGCTTTATGATATTGAGCGCACAGAAGAGACAGAGTTCAAAAACACATAAATGAGCCTGAAACGAGCGCGAGAGCGGGAGAGTACTGCATCAAATATTAGAATGAATGAGTACATTCAAATTTAGCTAAAAATATACTGAGACTACTGTGTAATAAAATTTGTGTTCTAATGTATACTTTCTGTACATTGTATCGTATCGGAAATATACTTTAATGAAAGGTCAGTGGTATTTCCAAAACACTTATTTAAACTTTATTTTTCAATTTATTTTAATATATTTTTAAGTCATTGTAACAATGTACATACAAATATATATTAGAACACAAAATGTAACATTCTGTAGTCTCAGTATACTTTTAGTTACATTTTAATATACTTATTTATGCTTACGTTTTAGTGCACTACTCTCTCTCTCTCTCTTTCTCTCTCACACGCTCTCAAACTCACTTTTGCACGTTCAAGATCATTAATCCATGTTTGAACTCCATATCTCGTGTGCACTCAACAAAACACAAAGCTACACTTAACCAAACTGCAGCAGAGTTATAACTACGCCACTATTTCAGCCAACCAGAGACTAGAGGCAGATCGATACCAGTGAGTGAGAAACTGGAGGCGGGCACATTCTCACAGCCTGTTTCTAATTGGCTCCACTTTTCTCCACTTCTGGTTTAAATGTAATGATTAGAAGCTGCATCATTGTGTGTGTTAGTTCATATCGTTATTATTTTATTTTCATCAGCATAAGGTATTTCATGGTTTTTGGTTGTTTAAGATTAAGTATATAGTTTAAACTACAGAATGTATTGTCTAATGGTAGCAGTTACTAAATCGTATGTACTCTTATACTCCGTAGCTCTCAATCTGTTTTCAGTGTCTGTGTAACAGATAGAAAAAAATGCATTCAGCATTTGCTTCTAAAACCCTTTAGTGTACTGGTACAGTAACACATTTGTAGTACGGCAGTATTAAGCAAATAAAAGTGAGAGGTGGCTACCCCTTGCCTTTCCCTGCCACTTTTCCCCAGCCTGGGTAGAAAAATGGGAGGGATGTGTCAGCATATAACCTGTCCCAAATTTTGTGTGGGTTGGGTGATCTGCTGTGGGGACCCCTTGACCACAAAATGTACTTTTTTAGTATTTCGAATTAGCCAGAAGTATAACAGCTGCTACTGCTACAATAATCATATATATCTGTAGTACATTACTGGTGTATTTGTAACAGAAAAAAAATGCTGTAATGCACTTACAGTATAATACTGTAGCGTTTTTCACTGCTACCAAGGAACTTGGAGAGACGAGTGAGCTTCCTTGCTGCCCAATGCAAATGGCTGTGAGTATTTTATTCAGCACTGCACATAAACGGCACATTCAACAGGTCACACATCAGAGAGCTGGGCATGGACCGTGCAGGGGCCCACCCAGTGCGACATAAGCTTAGACGAGAGCCCCCTTTTCCTTCCGGGGGAATACACCCAAACCTGCTCCCCAGTAGCAAAGTCTCGCCCCCGGCTGTGAGTATCATACAAGCGGCGCTGCTTAACACCGGCGTCCGCCAAGTGTCTACGCACCAACTTGTGGACACGGAACAGTTTGTCTTTTAAAGAACAAAAATAATCCAACCCCGGCTTCGTAGGTAAATCCACTTGTGGAGGGGGCCTGAACACAAGGTCCACGGGCGTGCGCAACTCGCGACCGAACATTAACGCAGCTGGCGTCAGCTGTGAGGACTCCTTCACTGCTGTGCAATAAACCCAAAGCACGAGAGTCAAATGGATGAAGGGGAGTGGTGCGGGTCTTTTTCACCCTGAGGCGCTTGCATACCGCCGCAAACATCGCCGCCTCGAAGTTACGCCCCTGATCGCTGTGCAACTGCTCCGGGGCGCCGAATCGGCTGAACACCACATCCACCAGCACTCGAGCCGTGGTGGAAGCGCTCTGGTCAGGAACAGCAAACGCCTCCGGCCACTTAATAATCCATGGCTACCAGCACATACTGGTTCCCGCGGAGATGGGAAACCGCAGAAGAATGTCCACGCCCATACGCTCCATAGGTGCCCCCACCCGAAAGTCTTGCAAGAGTGCTCGCGAGCGCTGGGTAGGGCCCTTCTTTGCCGTGCAGAAGTCGCATCTGTGAACAAAGAGTTCACTATCAGTGTGACAGCCCGGCCAGTAGAAGCGAGCGCGCAACCACCGCAGCGTTTTGGTGACTCCCAAGTGTCCCGCACCCGCATGCTAGATAGAGTAAACCCCCCCGCAACGCTAGTCGGTTAAACTGCAAATGGAGAGCTTTTTCCTCTGGTCCCAGGTGAGCAACCGCGGCATACTCCGGTCTCTGGCCCGCGTTAACCCAACCTAGTACCGGCTGCAGTGCCGGATCATTCTCCTGCTCGACAATTAGCTGATCACAGTCCATCTGTGGCACAGGCGATGGTTTACGCGACGCAGTTACTCGGCTGCACGCCAGCTCGGACGGCTGATTACCGACGGGGGCTCCGGAGAACTGCGCGGGGAGAATGTTCTGATTCACGGGGGTCGGAGAGTGTTCAATGTCGCAACCACCCACGCGCTCTTCAACCTGCTCGCAGTGCCGACAACGCTTTTTGCTGCACGGTCGGCGGGATAAAGCATCGGCGTTAGCATGCAGTTTTCCCGCTCGGTGCTGAATGTTAAAATTATAATCCTGCAACCGATCGGTCCGCAGCAAGAAGGATTGCCCGTATAAATACGGCCTAAAATGTTTAAGGGCCGAGATGACCGCTAGCAGCTCGCGCCCGTGTGACGCAGTAATTCTTCCCCGGTCCAGACAACGCGCGGCTGAAGTAAGCGATAGCACGCTCTTTGCCCTCGGAAACCTGAGACAGGACGGCCCCCAGCCCTACATCGCTTGCGTCCGTGTCGAGGATAAACATACGAGATTTATCAGGATATCCGAGAACAGGCGACGTGACCAGAGCTACGCACGTGCACCCTGTTCCAGCGAAACGGCTGATTCTTCCTCGTGAGCCCGTGCAGCGGACTGGAGATCATGGCAAAATCCTTCACAAACCGACGATAGTAAGAGGCTAACCCGAGGAAGGTGCGTAGCTGTGACACATTTAGCGGTTCAGGCCAATTCTGTACTGCCGCAATTTTGGCTGGATCGGTGGCAATCCCTCTAGCACTAATTACGTGTCCTAGGAAACTGGTCTCTCGCCGCAACAGCTGGCACTTTTTGGGGTTGAGCCGCAAATTCGGCGGCTAGCTCCACTTGGGCGAGGAATGCGTGGGGCTCGACGCCGCCATTGTAGGCCGGCAGGCGCAGCTGCAGGTCGCCTCGCTACTGCGTCACTGTAGGAATCCCCTCCGAGGTCCAGTGCCAGAACCTGAAACGCGCCGCTCCGCTCGCCGCTCTTTGTTTGCGCTGGCCCCGTCAGAGAGGGTTTTCTTCCTCCTTAGCTGTTCTGCTACTCGGCGGCCTACTTGAATCCTTCGGATTTCCTCCGGGGTGCGCTCTGGATCCCCGCTACTCTCCATCCCACTTCTGACACCAATTGTAGCATTTTTCACTGCTACCAAGGAACTTGGAGAGACGAGTGAGCTTCCTTGCTGCCCAATGCAAATGGCTGGGAGTATTTTATTCAGCACTACACATAAACGGCACATTCAACAGGTCACACACAATCAACAAGACACACTTCTAACACACACACACACAACCTGGCCGAAGCCACTAACCCAAACACCTTTTCAACAGGGTGAACACATAACAACCCCTCCCGCAAAGCATGATGGTTCCTAATCGAAACCCCGCCCACGCCACAATACATTAAATATAAACCTTATACTTACTTTAAGTTATAGCCATATGCTTAAAGTGTACTAAGTATGCATGTTCCACTTAAGCCCATAAAAGTATACTTAATACACTTAAAATTGTGATTTTGTATAATTTTAATTACAGCTGAAATGCAGTTAGTACAAAATAAGTTGTTCCAAAAAAGCAAGCTTCAAGTAACCTAAGTAATTAATCCACTTAAGTGTGCTTTGGCAGGCTAGGATTTAATATACTTAGTGCACTCATTTTTCACTTGGGATCGGGCACTGTGAACTGACCTTACTGGGTTTGATTATCTTCTAATCTGAAATTTCCCTTTGCTAATGAGTTAAAACATCTTTTTTGACATAATTATATGGACACACTCTATTCAGTGAGTTTGAGGAGGAGTTACTTCAAAATACTACACGAGAATGAATTCTTTTTTATTGTGAGCATAGAGTAGTGAAAATAATTAGTTCCTGGCAGAGTTACATTAATAGATCCACTGAGGATCTTTTTTTTTATAATTCTGGGGGGGGGGAAATAATAAAATAAAATTAAACCCATAAAAATAAATCTATTAGCATAAAGTAGGTCCCTCTAAACTGATATATGTGGGTTTTAGATCTGAAGTTCCCCTTTAACTTTAAACAGTAGGACAACAGTAAACTATAAATTTAAGAGGCGTAGCAGATAATCTTAGGCTCTAAGGCAAGCCAGGGGGTTTAACTATGATTACTGACATCAAGGCTATTGATATGTAATAGCTGTAGAATGCTTTGGGCCCATCCCAATATTCCAAAACAATAAATATCGTCACAATACAGAATAGTTTCAGGTAGTGTCGTGTGTTTTAGACAAATGAAATTCTTTTGAGGGCGAGGCTGGCCTGTTAGACTGGAATGGTATCCAACTCACTCTGGAAGGTGCTGCTCTCAGAATAACAAGCTAAAGATCCGTTCCTTTACAGAGGGTGTTCTTAAGAAAAAGTATGCTAAATCATATGCTAAATCACCAATTTACATTAGGTCAGATAGATATGTATCTATATAGACTGCCTGTCCAAAAAAACACACAGTGAGGGTATCTGATCACAAAGTGATCATTATTAAAGTTACACTTTAAATTTCACTTTAAATTAGTTTAGGACCAGGGAAAAAAGATTGGACGGCGCCGATTTTTGATTTACAGCAGATTCATCTAAGATTATTCTCCTCAGTGGCGGACCCAGTGGAAACAAATCACTGGGAGACGCCCTTGATCATCATGTCCTTGTGAAAACCAGTTATTTCTTCTGCTCACTCAGTTCCTTGGTTTAACCATGAGCTCCAAAAAAAATATGCACTACAGAACCTGTTATGCAATTTCTTCCTTGGCTCCCTGTTTCCTACAGGACACAATATAGAGTTCTACTCCTGACCAACAAGTGCATCATGGGACTTGAGGACTCTTCTTTTTCCACTAAGTGAGTAATAAAGAACTCTACACAATACTTAATTTCTGAGCAATAATTCCTGAGCTCATTTACTGGGAAGAATCTGTGTTCCCAATGGGAAATGGGAGATTCTGCTGCTCGTGCCTGTGGAATTCCCTCCCATAATACTTATGTTCTTCACATTGTCTATCTGCTTTTAAATCAGTCCTAAAAACCTGTTTACAAGGGCATTTATAGTGCATCCGGAAAGTATTCACAGCATTTCACTTTTTCCACATTTTGTTATGTTACAGCCTTATTTCAAAATGGATTAAACTAACTATTTTTTCTTAAAATTCTACAAACAATACCTCATAATGACAACATGAAAAAAGTTAGTTCAAAATCTCTGAAAAAATATTAAAAATATAAACAAAACAAAAAGTATTCAGTATTCACACCCTTTGCACAAAACTGTTCAAAAAACATGCTCGAACTTCAGCAGCGTTATAACTACGCCACTATTCCAGCCAAGCAGAGACTAGAGGCGGGTCAATACCAGCCAGTGAGAAAGTGAAGGCAGGCACATTCTCACAGCCTGTTTCTACTTGCCTCCACTTTCTTTTTTTGTAACCTTGTGAAAATTAAATCTGTTGAACTGATAAAAAAAAAGAAATCTGCCTCGTCATTACGGATGTAACGTGTAAAACTATAAAAACGTTATAGTGTAAAAAATGCATTCAGCATTTATCAATTATCCTAAAACCCTTTAGTGTACTGGCAACACATTTGCAATACTGTAGTATTAAGCAAAGAAAGTGAGAGGTGGCCCGCTAGGCTTGTTCAGTATTTCAAATTAGCCAGAAGTATAACAGCATGCTACTGCTATAATAATTATAGTACATTACTTGTGTATTTGTAACAAATAAAAGTAAGTATAACCCTTAATTGTATTAATTACTGTGTCTGGTACGTACGTTACTACACAAACAGCCATATACTTTAAGTGTACTAAGTATTCATGTTACACTTTAGCTCATAAGAGCATATTTAATACACTCAAAATTGTGCTTTTGTATAATTTAATTACAGCTGAAATGCAGTTAGTACAAAATAAGTTGTTCCAAAATAGTAAACTTCAAGTATTCTAGTCATTAGTCCACTTAAGTGTGCTTTGGTATGCTAGGATTTAATATGTCTGGCGTTCTCATTTTTCACTTGGGGTCAGTTACTGTGAACTGAGCTTACTGTGTTCGATTATCTTCTAATCTAAAATTTTCCTTTGCTAATGAGTTAAAAGATCAAAATTTGCTCCTGGCACAGTTATAGTTATGTTAACAGATGCACTAAAGATCTGTAACGACGTGGGTCTCACGAGGGGCAGAAGAGGCAGCTACCCCCCTGTTCTGAACTAGCAAAGGCGTGGCCATTTATTCACGCGGTTGCCAGGCAACACCGCTGCCGCAAGGCAATCAGCCTGAATGAGCCTCACCAGGAGGCATGTCTATTTAAGGGTCGTAAAACCTCGGCACTTCGTGGGATCATTTAGGTAGCACAGGTAAGGTATTAGGGCCAAAGACAGACGAGCGCGCTGAAGAGAGGCAAAAACACAGCCTCTGTCTCCCTTAAACGTCGACATGAGAGAGAGAAAGAGTGTGAAAGAGGGAGCGACACACCTCAGTTCAGCTGCGCACTTGGTCATAGTGCAAAGCGCACATTAAGAAACTTGCTCTCTCCTATACACACACACAAACATTATCACTTAGCTTAACTCAACTACATCAAAACATCAATACATCAAAACATTGAGACTGGACTGACTAATCACAAGCGCAGACTCACACTGACCTACACCACCAAACTATCATACACACAAATCTGTAAATGCTTCACTGTTTATTTCTTTTGCACAATATTCATTACTTTTTGCACTAATTTCTATGTTTACTACCTCAACACCATATTTTATGTTCTGATATGTCGTTGTCGCACTGTCACTTTGTTGTTGCTCGTTTGCACATTTGCACGTGCACTTTATGTTGTCTGTTGTCTGTAAAACCTGTAGATAGTCTTCCTTAGTTAGTTAGTTTTAGTTAGTTTTTGGTAATTTATGTTGTAATTTATGTTAGGACTATCTGTCTTGTCTCTGCTAGCCAGCTTACTAGGCCTCTTAGTTAGCTAGTTTAGCTTTTCTGTTTCACTGTTTACCAACTGTATACGGTTGAAGTGACAATAAAGCCTACTTGAACTTGAACTTGAGCAATAAAAACTAATACCATGCTCACGCATTATATTGCCCAGAGGAAGCATGTAAAGGGAAAAAAGCAGTGGACCTAAAACTGAACCCTGTGGAACGCCAAACTCCACGAGAGAACAAGCAGAATAATCACCATTTAAGTCTTCATACTGATAACGATGGGTCAGATAGGATCTGAGCCAGGAGAGGGCTGTACCCTTAATCCCTACTACATTTTCTAATCTGTGAAGAAGAATAGTATGATCAACGGTGTCAAAAGCTGCACTGAGGTCAAGTAATACAAGCATAGTTACACAACCCTGATCAGAGGCCAATAGAATGTCATTTACTACTTTAACGAGCGCTGTCTCTGTACTGTGATGAGGCCTAAATCCTGACTGATACAGCTCATGTATGCCATTTCTATGTAGATATGAGCATAGCTGCTCCGCTACTATCTTTTCCAGAATCTTAGAGATAAAGGGGAGGTTTGATATTGGCCTGTAACTGGACAGCTGACAGGGGTCGAGGTCAGGTTTCTTAATTATTGGTTTGATAACTGCTAATTTAAAAGATTTTGGAACATAACCAATGCTGAGTGAAGAATTAATTATTCTCAACAGGGGTTCTGTTATTGCTGGTACTATCTGTTTAAGAAAATGTGTCGGTACAGGATCTAATATACAGGTTGATGAATTTGAAGAAGAGATGAGTGAAATTAGTTCATTCTCTTCAAGGGGAGTAAAGTATTCTAGGCTCTGATCTGACATGGCTAGATTAACATCTGCATCAATTACATTGTTCGGTTTCAAAGCCTCAATTTTATGCCTAATATGTACACTTTTATTATTAAAAAGTTCATGAAGTCCTCACTATTGCATGATGTTGTTGTGGAGATTTCTGCAGTGGTCTTATTTCTGGTTAATTTGGCTACAGCATTAAATAAGAATCTAGAATTATTTTTGTTATTTTCTATAAGAGTGGATAGATATGTTGATCTAGCTACACTAAGAGCTTTTCTATAGTTCAGGATCCTCTCCTTCCATTTTATTTGAAATACTAACAATTTAGTTTGACGCCATTTAAGTTCTAATTTCCAAGCGGTCTGTTTTAAAGTGCGCGTATGATCGTTATACCAAAATATTAGGAGTCGTAGCAAGTAATCTTGGGCTGTAAGGCAAGCCAGGGGGTTTAAATCTAATTAATAGCTGTGGAATGCTTTTGGCCCATCTCCATGTTAAAACTATATATATATATATATATATATATATATATATATATATATGTGTGTGTGTGTGTGTGTGTGTGTGTGTATATTAGTTTTATAGATAAATGGAATTCCTTTTTAGTGCGAGGCTGGAATAGAATCCACCTCATTTGTTTTTGTAATATAATCAGAATAAAAAATGAAAAACCAAATAAATAGGCGGCATCTTTGACCAAAGTTCACCACCATCCTCTATTGTGAATAAAATATCGACTCATGTCATTTGAAAGACTTTTAGCTTCTATTTTATTCTACTTAAAAAATGTCCTAACTTTTCCGGATTTCGTGCTGTATAAAGATATTTCTTTCCATACATGGAAACTGATGGTTAAATGTTATTTATGAAGCATTGTAACCCTTAAAAGAGCTCTTAAAGTGAAAAACTGTGAGGAGGCCTGTTAAGAACCTTAGGAGTTTCATAAGCAGAGAGAAGAATAACAGAAAGATAAAGAAGAAGAACTTGCTTCTGTGTCGCTACACAAACCAACTGCCTGAACTTAAATATACACACCAGCAATCACAGTAATGAGCCGAGCCATTTTCTCCTGTTACCTTCAAACAGTGAGATTTGGGATTTAGGCAAAATAAATTTTTTGCTTTAAAGTAAAGGCTCATAATATCATAATTAACAGCACTTTGTTGCGCTGTATGCTGCATTTTTCCTCCCTGTACCTGACCCCACCCAACCTGACCCACCCGACCCGCTCTAATATTTGCAAATCCAGCACTGGGACCCACCATTACTTCCATCTACATTTAGTATAAAGATTTTTGGTTGCCGAATGCTGCTGACCAGTTAAGGAGACGAGACCCAGGCTTAAGAATCAATAAGAGCTTAATAACAGTGCTTAAGAACAAACATGACAGAATTCACACCGAGCCCAAGAGAGGCTGTACGGAGCCGTTACCGACATTTACCGAGCTCTCCAGAGGTCATAACTAATTTGCGTCGGTGTAGATTCAGTAGCAAATTGTTCTGAGAAGATTTGTAGAAGCTTTATAAATATTTCCCAGGAATGGAAGCGAAAGTTTCCTCTTACAAATTTGTCATGTCACCAATGTTGCATGTAATGCGTTAGTGTACTTGAATGACTTTTTTGAGGTAACGAGTAATCTAATGCATTAGGTCTACCATTTAAGTACTCAGTTATTTAGTTATATTTTTAAAAATGTAATTATTTATAATTAAATGTAACGTTATTCAGACAATTTAGGCAATCCGTGAGCCAGACAGCATTCATTCCCAACCCGTTATTGTGTGTGTTTGTATGTGTGTGTGTGTGTGTGTGTGCGTGTGTGTGTGTGTGTGTGTGTGTGTGTGTGTGTGTGTGTGTGTGTGTGTGTGTGTGTGTGTGTGAAAGTCGTCCTACAAGCCCCGCCACAATAACCCGCCCCCGTCTGTTAGTCCTGCTGTTATACCCCTATCTCACGTGTGCGGTTTGACTATGTGAGGACCGACGCGTGGAATGATGGAAACCTAAACACAGTGCAAAACTCGCAGTGAATAATGATGAACCGTACTTATGGCCACCGCACGAAACCACGTAGGTGAGATAGGGGTATTAGTGGTTAACAGATTATGGGCCAAATTTGGCTGAGTGATGATGGTAGAATATTTATGAAGGTCTTGACAGTGGTCGCTCAGTGTGTTAAGCCTCTGAGTTAAGGCTCAGAAGGTTGCCGCTGTTGGGCCCTTGAGCAAGGCCCTTAACCCTGTCTGCTCCAGGGGCGCTGTAAATTGACTGACCCTGCCTACTAAAAGGAAGCTGGAATATGCGAAGAATAAAGAATTTCACTATGCAGTAATGTATGTGTGACGAATAAAGGCTGAACTTATCTAAAATGTGCGGAGAGAAGAGGCTATAATTATACTGATTAGAGAGAAAATGTTCGGCTCAGGTGTTTATGTGGCTGTTGTCTTCTAAAGCCTGCCACCGAGACGCCATCGCCCTGTGTGTGTGTGTGTGTGTGTGTGTGCGCGCTAAAGATAAACTTAGATAATATTACACAAATTGAATTTTTTTATTTTTGTGGTGCTCCTGAAGTCAGTGATGGTCATCAGAAATAGAGTAAAAGCTCTACCAGGTTTAAAAATTCAGTAATAATAATTTGGTACACTAATAACAAAGCTTCAAGTAAAGCTTTCAAAAATATGTACTGTACTAGCGTTAGTACGCATTGTTAAAAGGTGAAACCAGCTGATCAACTTATAATTACATACTTATAATAATTTACAATTTATGTATTTTTAATTTATAATCATAAATAATTATATGCTTATAATAATTTGTAATTAATAATAAAAAGGAAATCTCTAAGGTGGAGTATTTTATGCCTTGTTTATACTGGGTTGTATGTCTTTCTTCATCAGCCAAATAATCAGCCTGTTTAAAGTAGGTTATTAAATCTGGCACATCACTTCAACTCAACATTTAAATTTTAATTATTGTTCAGATTTAACGTCAAGTTTATTCAAACCTATTATGATTTTATATATATATATTGTTACTCCATAATTAATAACTTAATCCTCTCTTTTAATTTGTCATCATAAACCCTGCTTCAGATACTACACACCTACTTGGAATGTCTACCGTGTTCATAGGCAACGAAATTACTTTGCATTGAAATGTGTTATATTCAAAATGACTAAGCTGGTTATATAAAGCCTGTGAGAGAAACCTGAAAAATCAGTCTGTCCCAGGAGGAGATATTTTCAGGTAAGTGTCTATCTGCGTTTGTAGCCTGTCGTATAGTTTAAGGTGTGTGCTGAAGCCTAGATGTAAAGTTGTAAAACATTAAAAAAAAAAAAGAAATACAAAAACTACAAATGGTTATATTTGGTTATACTTTATATTGTATACTGTACAAATGGTTATACTTGGCGTACTCATTTTTCACTTGGGATCGGTCACTGTGAACTCAGCTTACTGGGTTCGATTATCTTCTAATCTGAAATTTTACTTTTGCTTATGAGTAAAAACATTTTTCCTGACACAATTATATTGACACACTTTATTCAGTGAGTTTGGGGAGAATACCACACTAGAATAAATTTTTTTTATTTGTGACCATAGAATAGTGTTTCTTCACTAAAGATCAATTTCTTTATAATTCTGGGAAAAATAACAAATAAAATAAAACCTATAAAAATAAATCTATTGGTGTAGAGTAGGTCCCTTTAAACTGATATATGTAGGTTTTAGATTTGAAATTCCCCTTTAACTTTAGCAGTAAGACAACAATCTTAGACTCTAAAGCAAGCCAGGGGGTTTAAATCTATTTATTCACGTCAGAGTTATTGATATATAGTAGCTGTAGAATGCTTTGGGCCCATCCCAATATTAACAAATAAATATCGCTATAATACAAAATAGCTTACATAAGGGTTCCGGCTGTTCAGGTGGTGCTGTGTGTTTTACACAACTGGAATTCTTTCGAGGGCGGGGCTGGCCTGTAAGACTGGAATGGTATCCAATTTACTCTAGACGGTGCTGCTCTTATATTTTACAGCATAGCTCATGTGAAACACTCAAAGGTTTATTTTTGTAATCTTATCAGCATCAAATAAGATACACTGGCGGCATCTCTGACCTAAAGCCAGGATCATCATACTCAAAAAGACTTGAGGCTGTAATTGGTGCCAAAGGTGCTTCAACAAAAAGAAATGTGTGTCTCATGGTCTGAGAGTCCTTCAGGTTCATTTTGAAGTCTTTGGACTGCATGTCTTGGTTTGTGCTCTGACATGCATTATTAACTGTGGGACCTCATATAGACAGCTGTGTCTCTTTCCAAATCATGTCCAATTAACTGGATTTACTATCTCAAGGATGATCAGTGGAAACAGGATGCTCCTAAGATAAAAAAAAAATTGTCATGGCAAAGGCTGTGAATACTTATGTACATAGGATTATTTAATTTTTTATTTTTGATAAATTTGCAAAGATTTCAAACAAACTTATTTCACGTTGTCATTATGTCGTATTGTTTGTACAATTTTGAGAAAAATTATAAATTTAATCAATTTTTAAATAACAAACTGTGGAAAAGTGCACGGTGGCTTAGTGGTTAGCACTGTGGCCTTGTACCTTTGGAATCCAGGTTTGATTCCTGCATTGTGGTCTGTGTGCATGGAGTTTGCATGTTGCCCCCGTGTTTGGTGGGTTTCCTCTGGGTACTCTGGTTTCTTCCCACAGTCCAAAGACATGCAGATTAGAATAATTGGCGTTTTCAAATTGCCTGTAGTGTGGATGGAGTAAAAATACCAATAAAACTAAATAAAAATCCTGTCTTAACTCTCTCCAAAACTTTACTCCCATTTCCTACAACTTTTTATTTATTTATTTTTATTATTCATTAAGATCACAAAAGGAACATCAGGAGGCTTGCGTCTGTCACACTTCGGTAACATGCTGATGTGTTTTTGGTTTCTGTGTGTGCTGTGTTTCAGAATTAGGCAGTGTGTGTGTGTGTGTGTGTGTGTGTGTGTGTGTGTGTGTGTGTGTGTGTGTTAAAGCTGAGAAGAATATTGGAGGTTGGGCACATAGTAATGAAGGTTCTTAAGAAGTACATCTTCTCCTTGTTGTTCATCGTGGCTGTGGTCATCGTTGAGAAGGAGAACAACATCTTCTCCAAGTAAGCATTTATCTCTACATCCTTAAAGCACGCTTCCTCTAATTATCTAAATGTTCTGATCTGCTTCTCTGAAATAATATTAGTGATTAAAATTTGGAGAAGAATTTTGGACCAGATCTGAGAAGCCAATATTTTTCAGGATCAACAGATCATCTGCTCTAATCAGATAAAACATAAAAGTTTTGATCAGAATGCTTGTCTGAAAAATGTACCAGAATGAAGGAGAGGAGTCTGGGTGTGAACAGATGCTTGTACTGGGACTGGGATTATGCAGGAATTAACAAAAACAGAGGAATTAATTTTTTTCATGAAGATAAGCGAGCAGTCAGTTCTGTAGCTCACAAAACAAAAATCTAATTCATAAACATGAAGAGCTGCTTAATGACCTTGAGTGTGATATCGCTTTGATGCAACAGTTTGACGAACACCATTTATCACTGACAGATGATTTTTAGTTTTTTAACCAGTTATTTAGCTCTGCCACCACATATCCTTCCGCGCCTGGGAACTAACTAACTGCTACTGACAGAGCTGATGGCCGACAGTTAGCCTGAAATCGTACCCTGAGGTCCAACTTGAACTACAGCAGGATCATCTGTCTGCCTCACCATCATCCCTTACTTCTCTCTCACCCTCTGATTCTGTTGCACACTGTTCGTCATCTCTCACATTTATTTTCCCTTCTTTCTCGCTTCTCATTTCCACACGTCCTTTCTCTCCTGTCCTGTCCTCTGAACAGCAGTTCAATTTTACTGAGACTGAGTTTCAGTTGATGAGCTGCCATCCAGGATGAGATGTCTGCTAGACATGCTGAGATTCGGGTGGAAACCTGACTGCATGAAGGAGGAAAGGAGAGAATGATACTGTACGATTAACAATTGTATGAAAAGCCATGCAAGAATATAAACTCACCAAAAGATCGGGTATAGAGGGAGAACAGAAGAGGACCAAGTATTGTGGTCTTCATATGACCATCAATTAAATGTTATTTTATTTTATGTGTAGCGCTTTTAACAATCATCATTGTTGCAATGCAGCTTTGCAGAATCAAAAGAGAAGATGGAAGAGTGTATTAAATATGAGAAACTGTGTATGAATCAGAAAGATCAGATCGTCCCTGATGAACAAACCGAAGGCGACGGAGCAGGGCTTGATCTGCAGTCTGTGTGTTAGGAGGCTGGTATTTCAGTATAACAGGAGATGTGGAGAAGTTCATATAGAGTCCAGTTCGTTATTGGCGGTTCAGGTACAAAGTAGGAAATTCCAGTACTGAACTATTGAGCAACTGCAATGACATGTTCTCAGAATACAGCTGTCAGCATCAGCCTGGGCCAGGACCGTCTACACGGTAAAGTGAAACCATCCTCGACTACTCGGACAGGTCCAGAGGACAGGGGGGTCTGGATTACTGGCAGCTCAGGAGCGACATATGTAGCTGTGCATCAGAGAAAGGTAGAGAGAGAGAGAGAGAAAGCAAAAGCAAAGACAGAAGAGAAGAAAAGAGAAAAGAAGACATAACAGTTACATATGGTCACAGACATGTAATTTACAGGTACATCTCAATAAATTAGAATATTATCAAAAAGTTTATTTATTTTTGTAATTCAATTCAAAAAGTGAAACTCATATATTATATAGATTCATTACATTTACATTTAAGCATTTAGCAGACGCTCTTATCCAGAGCGACTTACATTTTTATCTCATTATACATTTGAGCAGTTGAGGGTTAAGGGCCGCGCTCAAGGGCCCAACAGCGGCAACTTGGTGGTTGTGGGGTTTGAACCTGGGATCTTCCAAACCGTAGTCCAATGCCTTAACCACTGAGCTACCCCTGGCCCCATTACGCACAGACTGATATATTTCAAGTGTTTATTTTCTTTAATTGTGATGATTATGGCTTAAAGCTACTGAAAAGTATGAACATGTACAGCTCTCAATACTTGGTAGGGGCTCACTTTTCATGAATTACTGCAGCAATTTGGTGTGGCATGGAGGCGATCAGTTTGTGACACTGCTGAGGTGTTATGAAAGCCCAGTTTGCTCTGATAGTAGCCTTCAGCTCTTCTGCATTATCGGGTCTGGTGTCTTGCCTCTTCCTTATCACGGTACCCCATGGATTCTCCGTGGGGTTTAGGTCGGGTGAGTTTGCCTCTTCATCAAGCACAGAGTTGATGCATCAAGCATCATGGTACTTAAAGCAGGTATTAGTACTTTTGGCAGTGTGGGCAGGTGCCATGTCCTGCTGAAAAATTAAATCATCATCTCCATAAAGCTGGTCAGCAGAGGGAAACATGAAGTGCTCCAAAACTCGTAAATGGCTACGCTAACCCTGGACCTGATTAAACACAGTGGACCAATTCCAGCAGATGACATGGCTCTCCAAACCACTACTAACTGTTAAATCTTTTACGCTGGAACTCAGATTCTGTGTCTCTCATTTCCTCCTTTAGACTCTGGGACCTTTATTTCCAAATAAAATGGAAAATTTACTTTCATCTGAAAAGAGGACTTTGGCCCAATGAGCAACAGTCGAATCCTTTGTGTCCTTAGCCCAGTTAAGGCACCTCTGACATTGTCTCTAGTTCAAGAGCAGATTGACACAAGGAATGCGACAATCATAGCCCGTGTCCTGGATACATCTGTGTGTGGTGGCTTTTAAAGCACTGACTTCAGCTGCAGTCCACTGTTGAATCTCCCACAAATTCTTGAATGTGCTTAGTTTCGCAATTAATTTAAGACTGTGGTAATCGTTGCTGCTTGTGAGCCTTTTTCTACCCCTTTTTTTTCTTCCATTCAACTTTCTATTAATGTGCTTGGATATAGCACTCTGTAAACAGCCAGCTTCTTTAGCAATAACCACAATAACCACAAAAAGTTTTTTTGCCCCACTGAACCAGACTGACATACCATTTAAAGGCTCAGGAAACCTTTGCAGAAGTTTTAAGTTAATTAGCTGATTAGAGTGTGATACCACGAGTCTCCAATAACTTTTTCACAATATTAAAATTTTTTGAGATACTTAATTTTGGGTTTTCATTACCTGTAATTAAAAGAAATAAACACTTGAAATATATGGGTCTGTGTGTAATGAATATACTGTATATAATACATTGAATTGAATTACAGAAATAAATCAACTTTTCGACAATATTCTATATATGCTTATATTCTTATATATGCACCTGTATAAGGTGAATCTATAAAACTGTACAGTATATAGTGTAGAGTGCAAGCAGGGACTTCAGCAGGACTAAATAACTACAGTATGAAATCATAACTTAAAGGGAGAGCCAGAAGGAAACACAGACAAGAGGGCGAACTGGAACGTAAAGCAACCAATTACTTCACCGTCAACAAACCTGAGTGATCAAAACTTACAAAATCTACAGAGGCTCAAATAGTTATTTTCACCACTGTGTGAGCCGTTATCATCAAAATTAAAACCAAAAATGCTTAAAATATTTTACTTTACCTGCAATGAATCTAGAATATAAACAAATTAAATTAAAAAAGACAATTTACTGCTTCACGATATTCTAATTTGTCTGAATTTGAACTTTATTGTACATGTACTGCATTCAGGCAAAGATTTTATGTCTTTTAGGTGTTTTAAGACTTTTAAGCATTTTATTATTTTAATTATAAATAATACAAAGTTGCTGTTGTAAACACACCACACTATATGCATCATTATGTTTCTCTATCGTGATCCATTTTTTCCCCACCCATACTTGTATGACCTGAAAGACTGGATATTAAATGTCAAAATGTATTGACAAAAGGGTGTGTGTCTATTTTAGTTGCTGTATTGCAGTAGCTGAGCTGCATTACTGAAATATTTAGCCCACACCACTCTTTCCACTCTCCTTAGCAGATAGCACACTGCTGAAGGGCCAACGTTGGGCCAACGGCACTGCATACAGTATGTTGGTCCAATGTTGTCATCAGTGGTTGGCTCGGGGTTATTTTGTCCCGTGGCTCAACATTGGCTCATTGCTGGAGCCAAAGACATGGCACAAGTTGGCACAACATTGGTTTAGTAAATAATGGCAAAGTTAGAAACTGGAAATTAAATTAGACTCTTTTCATCATCTGCAAAAAATGAGAAAACACATTTATATCTCCAGAAATGTATTTATTCATTTTATTTGTGATAAATAAACTAAGAAAATATATGTAACCATTATGATCATAAACTACAAAATAAACATCTTATTCAAGCACTTTTTTTTCTCAGCAAGGTGGATGAAAGTAAATGCATACAAACAAAGTACCCATTGCCTCAGACTGTCTTTTATATCAGGTGGCTCTGCATCTTCCTCATCGTCATTCACCTCGGTACTTTCACCATCAGCTTGGTCACTGTAGCTCCGCTGTTCTTTATCAACATTATCTTCATTATTAACATTACAGCATCTTTGGAGAACGGTGACTCTAGTCTGTAGAAATACATTAATGATTTGAGCATTGTACATTAAAATGTACTTCAAATTATGTTCTTCGAAATATTCCCTTGCAACCAGCAAAATGATGAGAAAAGCAAACATTTTCCAGCATACAGTTTTACAGCACACAAATTTGTCCCCAGATGGAACAAAGTAAATACAGCAATTCAAAGTGTAAATTACCTGAGGCAAAGTAGAGATAAAGAAAAACTGATTATTACAAAACATGAAAACTGAGGTTAAAGCTGAGTTGTCGTCTTCCGCATGCTAACTTGTGATTTTGTGTTATAAGGGTCTTGGACAAGCTCTCTCCGAAGTCAACACCTCAGAGTTCACTCCAGATCAAAGGTCGATATTTGGCATCTCCCGAACTGGAGGTCAACTTGAAAGCAAAATTACCTTTGAAGAACGTCGGACAGCCCAGTGAAGTTAGGAAGCACGTTCTTATATTTGCAACAACACGTTCTGGCTCTTCATTTGTGGGTGAGATTTTTAACCAGCATGGCAACGATATGTTCTACCTGTTTGAACCTCTTTGGAACATGCAGCAAAGGCTAACTCTGGAAAATGAAAGAATCGATATTGTTTCAGGAGAGGTTTTGTCAAAGGCTTATCGAGACGCTCTCCATCAGCTTTTCTTATGCAACTTTTCCATGCTGGACAGCTTCGAGGCTCCACAAAAGGGTCGCGTAAAGATGACATTATTTCGGCCTGAATCCAGCCAGTCACTGTGCAGCTATCCCGCCTGCACACCATTTGTAACTGAAAGTGACGGGTCCTACAAATGTCATAACCAGAACTGCGGTCCACTAGACATCAGGATAGCATCCCAAGTCTGCCTGCAGAAAAAGTATCATGCCATAAAGTCTGTACGAATAGAGCGACTAGAGACACTGCGATCATTAACAGAAGATCCACGATTAGATTTGAAGGTTATCCATCTGGTCCGTGATCCCAGAGCCATATTAGCATCCCGCATGATGACTTTTGCACAAGATGATGAGGAGTGGCAGAAGATGACAGAGGACGGGGACATTACTGAGTATGATAACAAAATAGGCGGCCTTAGAGCTCAATGTGAGTCCATCCGGATGGCTGCTGAAGTGGGTCTCAAACGGCCCCTGTGGTTGAATGGGCGATACATGCTAGTGCGTTTTGAGGACATTGCCTTGTTTCCTATGCGCAAAGCAGCTGAGATGTATCAGTTTACCGGCATCCCGTTCAGTGACCAAGTGAAGGAGTGGCTCTTGCATAATACTCAAACACCTGATAATAAAGATGGTATGTACTCCACCAAAAGAAACTCATCACAGCAGGCTGAGAAATGGAGGTTCAGTATACCGCTTACACATGTTAAGATGGTTCAAAAAGTTTGCGGCCCCACCATGAAATTGCTTGGATACAGGTTCATAGAAAGCAAAGAGATGCTGATTGACAAATCGGTCAGCTTGATAGAAGACAGGGTTTTCTAATGACCAGGGAACAAACTTTTTATTTAAAAAAGTCAGACTTTTATTTAAAAAAATATATATATATATATATTATGGTCGGCCGAAGTCCAGGAAATGTCCTTGTTTTTGGAAGAAAAAAAAAGAAGATTTAATGTCTTGACTTGCTGGTTTCTTGTACTACCCATAGTCCCACAGGACTACCTGCTGATTGCAGTTGTTGGTGTGCTATCAGTTTCATTAACATACATTGCTGTAAAAAAAGTCTTGATGATGATGTTGTTTTTTGCGCATTTGTCACACTTGAAATGCTTCAGATCATCAAACTAATTTTAATATTACACAAAGGTAACCCAAGTAAACACAAAATGCAGTATTTACAGTAAATTATGATTTCATTTATTAAGGAATGTGAAAAAGTAATTGCCCCTAAACTTAATAACTGGTTAAGCAACTGCATGTGAGCGTTTGTGAGAGATTTTCTATTATTTCTATGTTAATAATCATCTCGTTCACTAAGAAAATGGGTAACAATTAAGTGAGCTAGTTTTCTCAGTATTCAATGTTTATTTTTAACCTTTTATTTAATATAACGTTTCTATGACTTTTGGATAAGTATTTCAATGCTCCTCAGTTGTGTACTGTACATGTTAGGTCAAAGGACAGTTTTGTTTTGTGCTTCCTGTAAATTTGTTTGTTTGTGTCTGTTTTGTAGGGAAATTGTGTGTGTGTGTCTGTGTGTCTGTGTGTCTGGGTATGTGCGTGCGCGTGCATGTGTGTGTACTGGAGCATTCTGTCTGTATCTGGTTTGCAGAAATCTGTGAATACATATGCTGTGGTTTATGCCATAGACAACTTCTGTTAACACTTACAACTGATGTAAATGTGATGTTAGTAACCTGAAGACTTTAAAGCTTTGGTATCTGCTGTGATACTACATCAGGGTCTATAAAGAGATAAATAGATAAATAAATTAATGAAATAAGCCATTTTTAGTTTTTTACCGAACATCAGGGAGCAGAGAACATCAGTTTGACTGTCAAGTTGAAGTCAAATTTGACTTCATAGAGTAAAATTTTTAACATAATCATATATTATTATTATTATTATTATTATTATTATTATTAGTGGTGCTTGCGAAGCGAAGCTCACAGGCTTTTTTATTCTTCTTCTTCTGTACAAAAGTTTGGCATGCAACTTGTCCCGCACTGTTTGTCGTAGGCCCATGAATGAGGTGTTAAATCGTACGGCTTTTTTAGGAATGGGGTGCTATAACTTTTCTGGGAGGTGGGTGGTTAATTATTAACCGCCCCAAAAAGTCTCATAGACTTAACATTGAGACCAACATCAACTGTGATATCATAGCTATGACTATGATGCCACGGCAAGCACCACTCACATTTTCTTCAGGAAATGTGCCTCTCTAGTTATTATTATTATTATTATTATTATTCCTAAATTGTTTTTGTTAAAGACCTTGAATTAAAGATGAAATTCTACAAATCAGTGACAAATTAATTCATTTATTTATCGATGGTGGTGTACAGCAGCACAAATTCCTAAAATTCTGTCCCTGATAAAAGATTTACGGACCTGACTGTATGATGAAATGACAGATTTCAGTGTGTACAATGTTAGTCTGAATTAAGCTGGTTTACATATAATCATCCTAAACATGGTACAGGTGCTAAAATGTGTCTCACGTAGGTGAAAAAAGTACATTTTAAAATTGGATCATCAACACAATTTCTCATAATACCTAACGCTTTTTATCTCCAGATTAGATCTCTATGATCATGCACTTTTCATTTTGACTTTTTTTGTATTTAAAATTTCCACATTTTTAAATATTAAGTTTAAATTTCTTTCTTTTTTTTTCTAAATATTCATGCACATATATATATATATATATATATATATATATATATATCAGATCAAATTTGGCCAATTTAGATTTACATGAAAGGACATAAAACTAAATAAGTGTATTATTCTAAAATTAAAAAATAATTAAAGATAGCAGCATGAATTTTACATGGTTACGGACACTACAGATTTTTTAGCTTTTTAAGCTTTTAAGCTAAATTATCTTTCACACAAAGCACAGAGGAAGCCCTGGAATTTTAATGGTGTGTGTGTGTGTGTGTGTGTGTGTGTTTGTTTAAAATAGTTTAACTAAATAAATTATAGTTTTCTGTGTTTTTGAACACATAACAACATAACATAAGGTGTGTGTTTAATTTAGAGCATTGAAACAAAACCATTGTTAGTAATTTGGAGAAAAAAAAATCCCTTATATTGCATGGAAAGCTTTAAGTTAGGCAACAATTTTTACAGGTCACATTCAGGCAGACGCTTTTATCCAGAGCGATTTACATTTTTATTTCATTACACATCTGAGCAGTTGAGGGTTAAGGGCCGCACTCAAGGGCCCAACAGTGGTAACTTGGTGGTTGTGGGGTTTGAACCTGGGATCTTCTGAACCGTAGTCCAATGCCTTAACCACTGAGCTACCCCCGGTCAATCCTCATCAATACTCAAAGAAATATGAATAATTTTTGATTCACATAAAATCATCTCTCCAAAATGGCTGAAGTTAACAACATGAATATTTTTGTGTATACAGTACTAACAGATTTGTAAAGAATTGTTAGTCTAAAGAATAAATAAAAGTTTAATTATTAGGTATAATTATAACAATAACCATGTTATTTAATTCTGTTGTTTTGATAATATGCATCTTGCTAAAATATTTATTTATTTATTTATTCATTAATGACTTATTTATTTATTAACATCTTAAAAAGCATTTTTTTCCTGTTGAAGTAAATGTACACTTCCAAAGTCAACGGTAAAAATTAAATAATTATTTTAAAATGGCAACAAAAAGAATTTTATTTATATAGCGCTTTTAACAATGGTGATTGTCTCAAAGCAGCTTCACAAAGATGAAAGAAATTCATAAAAAAAAAAAATATATATATATATATATATATATATATATATAATAAATTGTGTATGTGTGAGAAAAATGTGTCTAGATAATAACGAGATGAATGAATGAAATTTCTCTGATGAGCAAGCCAAGGGTGACGGCAACAGTGGCAAGGAAAAACTCCCTGAGATGGCAATAGGAAGAAACCTTGAGAGAACCCAGACTCAACAGGGAACCCATCCTCATTTGGGTGATAAGATAGAGATGATATAACACCATGTGTGTTATGCAGCTGAGAGTACAATATAACAGAAATTCTTTATTAACATTTAACAATTAACATGAAGTTCAGTTCAGCACAGGGAGTCAGTAGGTGCAGAGGGCAGATGGGGTCTGGATCACTGGGAGCACAGGAGCAGGATGTGTAGCTCCAACCATAATAAGGCAGAATCCAGCTGGAGCTGGTCCTTCTCTGGATGCCTCAGGATCCTCGCAGGGTTGGCCTTTATCTACTGAAGCTGGTACAATCTCCAGATGCCTCGGGATGGGTAGAAAAGTACAGAACAGATGGAGAGAATTAGCGTAGTTGCCATTCAGGATAGGTGTACTGGAGTATGAGGTTATGGGATGAGTTACGCGTATGCCAGATTAAAGAGATGCGTCTTGAGTCTAGTTTTAAACTGGGAATCTGTGTCTGAGCCCCGAACACTGTCTGGAAGGCTATTCCAAAGTTTTGGAGCTAGATATGAAAACACCCTACCCCCTTTTGTAGATTTTGAAATTCTGGGAATTACAAGAAGTCCGGAGTTTTGTGATCTTAAGGAACGTGGTGGATTGTAGCGTTTCAGAAGACTGGTTAGGTATGTGGGAGCTAAACCATTTAAAGCCTTGTATGTAAGTAATACTATTTTGTAATTAATTCTAAACTGAACAGGTAGCCAGTGCAGGGATGGTAATATTGGGGTTATATGATCATATTTTCTGGATCTAGTGAGAACCCTGGCGGCTGCATTTTGGACTAACTGTAGCTTGTTTATTGAGGATGCAGGACAACCACCTAGTAATGCATTACAATAGTCCAGTCTGGAGGTCAGACGAACAATTATTGAGTGTTATTTTGAATAACGGGTTTTTAATGGCATTTATCCAAATATATTTTGAACTTCTGTTTACTTGTGAGTTTTTATGTAACTTTTTTTCTGTCACACATGATTAAATTAGAGTTAAGGTTGAATTAAAACTTGGCTTTAAGGTTTAAAGTCTTTTTATAAAGAAAGTTACGAAGTTTAAAACAAGGTAAAAATATTTTACATATCAAACATGCACTGAAGTCCTGTGTAACAGTGATGTCACATGATTTCATTCTATTTGAGATGATAATGGTGTGAAGTGGACGAGTGAAGCTGTAACTCACCGTGTGTATTAACGCTGAGACTGAACAGGACCAGCATTAACACCCTGCTGAGGATCAGGAGCGCCGACATCTTTACTCACAGTCTCACAGAGTCATCAAATAGAGTCTCTCACACACACAAAGTTATTTTAAAAATAAGTGTGCGCTAAGGATAGCTGCCCCATAACACAACCCCCTGTGTGAAAGGCATGTCAAAGTCTGTACAGTAGTGGAGCAACAACACAAAACACTGCCCTGTGTGCTCAGGTAGGAAAATCAGGTGTTCTGTCTCCCCAGTCACTGTTGTAAAGGTGTAATTCTGTTACATTATTATTGTTATTATTATTATTATTTTGTGGTCTGAGGGTGTACTTGGTGCCGAAACAACGCACGGAAGAGCGTAAACAGGCGCATTTGAAGATCTGCAAACTAAATGTGGAGCAATACTCTAAGGAAGGTGAAAGTTTATCTTAAAGAGAATCATTATGGTGACGAGACACGGATTCATCACTACGAGCCAGAGATTCGATTAGATTCGATTAGATTAGATTCAACTTTATTTTCATTACACATGTACAAGTACAAGGCAACGAAATGCAGTTTAGGTTCAACCAGAAGTGCAATTAGCAGAAAGTGCAGGATAAAGGTATAAAGTCTAAGTACACTTAAGAGGGATATGTGCAGGGAGAAGCTATGGGTAACTATTACAGAAGTATATTATACAGATACTTATAAATTTACAGTGGATGAGCCGTACATACAGGTTGTTATTAACTGTAGCCAAAAATTTGCAAATAGATTTAAACATAATGTGCATTCCTTTAAATGGCAGAGTCTGGAACGAAAACATCCTCAATCACCGACCGAGAAAAAGGTTACAAGTCATCCATCAGCTGGGCCAGAAGTATTGGAACATGATCAGGAAAACGGTTCAACAATCAACAGTGCTCGTTACAGTGAGACACTTATTGAAGAGCTGAAGCCTAAACTTCAGATTAAACACAGAGAACTGATATCAGAGGGTGTCGTGATCTCTCGTGATGCACATCTGCACACTTCTGATCCACACTGTCGACACTCTGAGGTGTTTAAGCGTCCTCCCTATAGTCCTGATCATCCTGCCATCAGACTCTCACCTGTTTGGTCACTCCCAGTGTAGTGGGTCAGTAAATTGCAGTTGTCTAATATTTTTGACTTGAAGGTGTTATGTTATGGTGTTTGTTGTTTGATAAAGCAGTAGATGTGCTGGTCCTGTTTAGGCGTTAACATCAGAAGTATCAGGAGTATCACACTTTATTTAAAAATATTTATTTATTTTTATCGAGATAGGTAAATAAATACTTTTATTAAATGTTGTTTCCAACATTGTGTTGGTGTCATTCATTTATTTTTGATTTCAACGTAATGTACACAACGCTCATCCAATTAATTAGCGTAATTCTAACTTTCATAGAAAGACCAGTAGTGTTCTAACGCCCATAACATTGCAACTAGGGCTTGTCAACTGAAACACTCCTGTTATGAAGACTTTCTCAGCCTGACATCAGCCCAACCATGAACTTTACCTGGCAGAAGTTAGATCACATGTCCGGCGTACAGTACATTGTCACGTATAAGATTTTATATGACTTATATTATTTACTGCCCCACAGTCACTGTGTCAATCTTTAAGAAAATCAATCTCCCAGACTTCCATTCAGACTGTAAACATGGAGGGCAAGAACTACAACTTCCAACAACACTTATTTCTCTGTTCAGGATCTCCTGATTATTAACCTGCAGCACCTGTGTTCAGTCAGACATCAAATAATTAATGGACTCTGATCTGTAGTTCAATACAAAGTATTGCTATATAGTACAGCTCTAGTCTGACATCAGCAAGCTGCTGTTTTATCTGTGACGTTTTAGATTTTAACTATGATTATTGGTTATGATCTTGACATTCTGTTGTTGTTCCTTGCCTGACTCTTGCATGTTTTTGCCATTTCTTTACCTCTCTTACTATTGTGACATTTACATTTTCCAGTGTGCTCATAAATATAGAAACAATGATATTGAACAATGAACCACTCATTGTGAGGTAATAATAATAATAACAATTAATGTATGTTTAACTCAATTTAATTTTACTTCTATATCGCTTTTAACGATTGACATTGTCGCAAAGCAGTTTTACACAATCCAAAAAAATTTTAAGTTTGTATGAAAAGTGAATGTGTTTGAATCAAAATGATAAGACTGTCCCTGATGAACAAGCCGAGGACAACGGCGACAGTGGCAAGGAAAAACTCCCTGAGATGGTAATAGAAAGAAACCTTGAGAGGAACCAGACTCAACAGGGAACCCATCCTCATCTGGGTAATAACGAATAGCAGGGATTTTGGGATCTGCAGTCATACTGTCTGTTAGGTGGCTGGAAGTTCAGTATAACAGGAGATGTGTTAAAGTTAAAATGAAGTCCAGTTCCTTCTTGGAGGCTCAGGTAGACTGTAGGAAAGATGAGATATCCAACCAGAAGAGGGACACCAGGACGAGTCAGACAGGTCCAGAGGGCAGAGGGAGTCTGGATCACTGGCAGCTCAGGAGAGCCATAGCTCGACAGGGAGACAGGTAGAGGGAAAAAGAGAGAGAGGAGTAAAAAGAGATGAGGGAGTAGAAGAGAAGGAGAGATAACAGTTAGGTCTGGTCACAGTCTCACAGTGTATAATGTGAATGTATATTTAGTGTAGAGTGCAAGCAGGGACTTCGGCAGGACTAACTATAACATCATCATTAAAAAAGGAGAGCCCAAAAGAAAACACAAACATGAGGGGGAACTGAGATGTAAACCAATCACCTCACTGTCAACAAACCTGAGTGGGAAAGACAGTATCTAAACATACCACTTAACCATAATACTCTACGTCCATGAGTCCCCCAGATCTGCTCCTTTACCTAAGGCTAATCTATTTACAAAAATGCTTGGCTAAATAAATAGGTTTTTAGCCTGGACTTAAACACTGAGACTGTGTCTGAGTCCCGAACACTATTTGGAAGACTATTCCATAATTTTGGGGCTTTGTAAGAAAAAGCTCTGCCCCCAGCTGTATTTTTCATAATACGCGGTACTGACAAGCAGCCTGCATCCTTTGATCGAAGTAGGCGTGGCAGATCGTAAGACACTAGCAGTTCGCTCAGGTACTGCGGCGCGAGACCATTTAATGCTTTATATGTCAAGAGTAGTATTTTAAAATCAATGCAAAATTTCACAGGGAGCCAATGGAGTGAAGATAAGATAGGGGTGATGTGCTCATATCTTCTGGTTCTAGTGAGGACTCTCGCTGCTGCATTCTGAACTAGCTGAAGCTCATTTATGCATCTAGCTGAACAACCAGACAGTAAGGCATTACAATAGTCCAATCTAGAGGTGATAAAAGCATGAACTAGTTTTTCTGCATCGTTTAGCGACAATAAATTTCTTATCCTGGCAATATTTCTGAGGTAAAAGAATGCTATCCTGGTAATATTATCTACATGAGCTTCAAATGAAAGGCTGGAATCAATAATCACACCAAGGTCTTTCACTGTTGCATTGATGGAACAGAAAGGCCATCTAAAGTTAAGGTGTGATCTAAAATTTTACTCCTAGCTGTATGCGGTCCTATGACTAGAACTTCTGTCTTATCCGGATTTAGCAGAAGGAAGTTAATTAGCATCCAATTTCTTATGTCCTGCACACATTGCTCAATTTTAGTAAGCTGTTTTCTCTCATCAGGTTTTGCTGAGACATATAACTGTGTATCGGCAGCATAACAATGAAAACTAATACCATGCTTACAGATTATGCTGCCCAGAGGAAGCATGTAAAGGGAAAAAAGCAGTGGACCTAAAACTGAACCCTGCGGAACGCCAAACTCCCAACTCCCATCGATTTTAAAATACTACTCTTGACGTATAAAACATTAAATCGTCTTGCGGCTCAGAATCTGAGCGAACTGCTAGTGTCTAACAATCCGCCATGCCTACTTTCGATCAAAGGATGCAGGCTGCTTGTCAGTACCGCGTATTATTAAAACTACAGCAGGGTGCAGAGCTTTTTCTTACAAAGCCCCACAGTTATGGAATAGCCTTCCAAATAATGTTCGGGACTCAGACACAGTCTCAGTGTTTAAGTCCAGGCTAAAAACCTATTTATTTAATAAAGCATTTTTATAAATAGATTTGTCTTGGGTAAAGGAGCAGATCTGGGGGACTCATGGACATAGAGTATTATGGTGAACTGGTATGTTTAGATGCTGTCTTCCCCACTCTCATTGATCACTCAGGTTTGTTGACGGTGAGGTGATTGTTTGCTTTACATCTTAGTTCCCCCTTATGTCTGTGTTTCCTTCTGGCTCCTCCCTTTTAGTTATGCTGTCATAGTTAGTCCTGCCGGAGTCCCTGCTTGCACTGTGCACTAAATATACATTCACCATATACATTGTTCGACTGTGACCAGACCTAATCTCTGCCATCTCTCCATCTATTTTGCTCTCTCCTCTACTGCTCTCTCCTTTTTCCCCTACCTATCTCTCTGTAGAGATATACATGTCGCTCCTGAGCTGCCAGTGATCCAGACCTCCTCTGCCCTCTGGACCTGTCTAACCTCGTCCTGGAGTCCTGCTTCTGGTTGGAGATGTCGTCGCATGGATGCCAAGTGTGGTCTGCCTGGTAGGCGTGTGGTGACTGGGGATGGTTCCACTTTTCCACAAAGACGGTCCTGTCCTCGACTGATGCAGACAGCTGTTCTCTGAGTACCTGTGACTTCAGTCGCTCAATAGTTCGGGACTGGAATTTACTACAGTCTATCTAAGCCTCCAGGAACAAACTGGACTCTATTTAATTTAACACATCACCTGTTATACTGAACTTCTAGTCTCACATAGTTTTATGCATCCCTGCTATTTATTTTCACCCAGATGAGGATGGGTTCCCTGTTGAGGCTGGTTCCTCTCAAGGTTTCTTCCTATTACAGTACCATCTCAGGGAGTTTTTTCTTGCCACTGTCGCCGTCGTCCTCGGCTTGCTTATCAGGACCAGTCTTATCATTTTGATTTATACACATTCACATTTCATACAAACTTAAATAATTCTTTTGATTGTGTAAAGCTGCTATGTGACAATGTCAATTGTTAAAAGCGCTATACAAATAAAATTCAATTGAATTGAACTTTTGATTTATTTTCAGAATTGTTTCTTTTTTTACGTTACAGCAACCAGTATCTCTTTTTTCTCATTAAAGTTAAGACTAGGTGCAGAGTTTCATGTTAGTGAGAAAACTAAAGAAATTGTAAACTCCTCTGTTCTGAAGATGTGGGAAAACTTTGCAGTTTTATCTCTGACACTGGAGATTCCTTCCTTAAATAAATGTCTCCATACAAAGATTTTCTCCATATCAATAATTAAACACGTTACTTATTTTGTTTATCTGTGAATTAACAGTTGCTACAGAAACCATAACTTGTTAGAACAAACTTATTAACATAAACATGCACTAGTGTCAGAGCTGCTGTTCTAGATAATTAATCAACACCTTCTGACCTTGGTGTAACAAGTTTAACGTACCTAATTTCACATGTCTGATAGTCTCGTTGTACTGTCTTTCAATTTCTATCTCCATGTGGATGCTGTCTTCTGTTACTGCATTTATCCATAACAAGACATCTGTGCTCAGGGTTAGCATTAGTCCAAACCTGTGACACACAAACACAGATGTCTGTATTAAAGACAACAGGTGCCAGTGATAGCAGGATGGAAATGTAGAATAGACACATTTAGATTTGAAAAGAAGGCACTGAGTAAAAGATTCATAAATAGGATAATAAAACTTATTTAATATTCATTTAAATTCTGTAACAGAAGACAAAAAGTAGTTACTAGTTACTAGTAGTTTAGTAAATGCTACTAAAATCTAAAATCCAGCATGGTCCATCACCCTGAGATCACCAGACATACTGTGAAGCATGATGGTGGTAGCAGCAAGCTGAGGGTTACACCTGGTCTCTTGGTTGTTTCTCAGGTTAACACCCAGAATTTTAATATTGTGTGATATTTTGTGTAGATTCATGACATTTAATCCCAATGTCAGTCCATTTCAGTTTAAGGTACAAAATGTAAAAAAAAAAAAAAAGAAAGAAAGAAAAAGTTTAAATGTGTTGAGGAGTTTACTGTTTAAAAAGCACTGATTTTTATTTTTATCAATTTTAGCAGCAGAAATAAAGAGAGGCTCGTGTGAAAATCTAAAGGTTAGCATGGAGGTGGAGAAGGAGCAGGTACCTGGTGAGGACCCTGTGTTTGTGGAAGCAGTCTTTGGAATGAGCCCAGAGCAGGTAGGTCTACAGGAAGACAAGGAGAACTCTGAACACTGATTTACTAATACAAGGATATCATTTTAAATAATATCATGAGGATAAAACACAGCATGTGTTTGTTAGATACTGAGTTATCCCACACGGAAAAAACCTATATAAAACATATATGTTTTAATATAGGTTTGATATAGGTTTTTAATATATGTGACATATATAAAATTGGCCGTTTTCCTATATTATATGTACATATATGCACATATATGCGTGCGTGCATATATGCGTGCATATATGTATCTATAGACATATATGTGACATATATAAAATTGGCCGTTTTCCTATATTATATGTACATATATGTACATATATGCGTGCGTGCATATATGCGTGCATATATGTACCTATAGACATATATGTGACATATATAAAATTGGCCGTTTTCCTATATTATATGTACATATATATGTACATATATACGTACATATATACGTGCATATATGTACCTATGTGCATATATATGCACCTATATTTTTACCTAGATATTAGTAAAATTATTAAAATCTATAGCTGTTAGACAACATAAATAAAAGCCCAAAATGTAGAAATTTTATTTTTTTATTTTTTTAAGAACAATCAAATAGTAAAAGAACAAAAATAAGACAAAAAACTCAACAGGAAGAAAACATATATATATTTTGAGGACCTTCTCAGCTTCGTGAGCTTTGAATTGATAGATGTGCCTGTCTGCCCTCGGGTGGCTGCCGGCCACTTCTTCAATGTAGCATCTAGAAAAGACAAAAATAATAAGACAGTATAATAATAATAAATGATTATTCATTAAAACGTTTATTAACATCTGTAAACTCCATAAGGCATTAGCTTAGCCACCGGGAAATATCATGTTTGTGCTACATACAGAAAGGCAGCATGTTAGCATGATTTACCTAAACTATGTAAATGGCATTGAAAGCCAATGTGTCACACAAGCTGACAAGAGCTAGCTGAAGTGAGGAAAATATTTACTATTATTAGTTTAATATTATCAGAATAAGAGTTATATAAGACTTAATAACTTACCCAGTGTGTCCTCCTGGATTCTCTCTTCAAAATGCTCCCCGTTCGTCGTCAGGGCCACACAGTCTTCTTCTGAGGTAAATGTAAACTCCTCCCACTTTCCAGAACATTCTGAAGAGTTTCCTTGTCCGGGGGCGTGGCCTAGTATGTAAATTAGCCGGACTGATTTCCCTGTGATTGGCGTGTGGGCGTGTCCTGCCTCGGGTCATTAGCAGATAATGCGACAGAAATTCTAAAATGTGTTTTTTATTTAGTTAGTTCTTAGTTATTGCCTTGATAAAAGAAATATGAGCGCATCATGTATGACAGTTGCCAAAGTGAGATATGAGCTAAAATGACCAGATCCTGCCATGAGCTATATAGGAGACATATCTTGTATGTACATATAGGGCTTATATGTGGATATAAAGAAGCAATACAGGAGACCTGTATGGCCTGTATATGCACATATATGCACCTCAATTTTGCCTATATGCAGCATAAATATTATAATATATATGCATATATACTGCATATAGGCTTCATATATGCGCATATATCCCCATATAGGTGAGGATAAATGCGCATATATACTGCATATAGGCCTTCATATATGCGCATATATCCTCATATAGGTCAGGATATATGTGCATATATACTGCATATAGGTGAAGATATATGTGCATATATCCTCATATAGGTCAGGATATATGTGCATATATACTGCATATAGGTGAAGATATATGCGCATATATCCTCATATAGGTGAGGATATATGTGCATATATACTGCATATAGGTGAAGATATATGCGCATATATCCTCATATAGGTGAGGATATATGTGCATATATACTGCATATAGGTGAAGATATATGCGCATATATCCTCATATAGGTGAGGATATATGTGCATATATACTGCATATAGGTGAAGATATATGCGCATATATCCTCATATAGGTGAGGATATATGTGCATATATACTGCATATAGGTGAAGATATATGCGCATATATCCTCATATAGGTGAGGATATATGTGCATATATACTGCATATAGGTGAAGATATATGCGCATATATTCTCATATAGGTGAGGATATATGTGCATATATACTGCATATAGGTTTCATATATGCGCATATATCCTCATATAGGTTCTTTCCATGTGGGATGGCTTGTTGTGATGGAGCAGAGCTGCTGTTACCATGGCAACAAGCTTGGGTTTAATTCAAAATTAAGATTAACAGCAGCGTGAAAAAAAAGGAAACGTTTGCAAAATAACCATAGAAAGTTTAAGGATCTTTCATTTTTAAATAAATTATTTATACAGTATTTTTAAATAAAGTTGCCTTTTTAAAGTATTTTACATTTTTTGCAGTCTAATAGGGTTTTCATTTTAATATTCCACTAAGAAAATATTATGTTTAGCTAATTTATTTGTGGATTAGGTACACTTATTTTTAATGTTAGAAATGATAAAATTTTTAAAAGGTTGTGTTTAATATTTATGGTTAAGTTGAAGTTTAATGTTAAAGTTCATGCATTTAATGTGTCTTTAAATCTAATGATTAAAGTTTTTATTCATTATTTTTTATATTGTTGTTTTATAAGTTTGTAACTAAGATTTATTATTAATGCCCCCCGTTAGTGTGTAAATAGGGTTAAATGAAGTTTATGATTATTATTGAAGTTAATGAAGGTCATGAAGTTTATGACTTTTTTAATAGGTGAAATTTAAACCTATATACGTTAAAGTTAAAGTGCATAATTATCTCTTATTGTTATTTTTATAACTAGAATTGATCAATTAGTTGTCAGGTTTGTGGTTAAACATTGTTAGGGTTGTATGAATGCAGTCATGGCATAAATGCAGAAGTTTAAAACACGTATCACTCACTCATCATCAATACTACTTAGGATACTTAGGGTATGAAATATATGAAGTACCTGCACGCGCTGCCAATTTATCGGAAGGCACACACATATACATACACTTACACACCACGGGCAATCTGAGAACTCCTAGTAGCTAAATTTGCACGTCTTTGGCCTATGGGAGGAAACTGGAGTACCCGTACAAAACCCATCAAACATTTTTGCCTAAAACCTAAATATAAATATATACATTTATCATAATAATAATAATAATAATAATAATAATTCAAATGTTGCATTCATGATTTAAGGGGAAAATTACTCATTTGTCCTTATTTTATAAGTTTTTTATATTTTATAACCTTTTATGGTTAGTTAAGAAGTATGATTAAATCGTACACATCAAATTTATGTCTCAGTTTATTGTTAGTTCAAAATGTTTGCTTAAAGTGCATTGTTAAAAAAATATTTAAATGTATACATTTATAAAAAATGATAAAATATTAAATATTTCACAAAATATTTTTTTATAAGATTACCAAATGTTACATTTATCTTTCAAGAGTAAAGGTTTTTTTTTATGTTTTAATGTAAATGTTCGGAAGTTTCTGACCTGCAGGATGAGGAACGGAGTCTGGAAGAAGGGAAGCAGCACTTTGGGTAATGACTGACATTTTGCCATCATGCAGTTGTACACCATCAGGAACACACACAGCAACAGACTAAATCCTGCAAACAGCAGGAGCACCACTTAGACACACACACACACACAGTTAAAATAATGCTGTATTATCATTTAAAGACACACCCTAATTTTCACTTTTGATCAGTGCACCTCTGTAGCAATTCTGGCAGCTTAATAACTGTTCAACAAAAAAAGAATACCTAATATGAGCCTAATATATACACTTAATGTGTAATTGGAAATTGCCATAATGTCTGCTTATGACCTCTGTTAAAATTGCTATACAAATAAAATTTATTGTTAGACAAATTTGTATTGGATAATATAAAGGTATTTTCAAGAAAACTCTAATGGTTACTGAGAATAAACCTGGAAAACCTTTTCCTTAAAAATCTAATGATCTTTAGAAAAACAAATAGTAACATACACACTTAAGAACCATGTGTACTGCTAATGTGCTACTAATGTAGGGCGGGACACGCCCTCAGTGGTTGATGTGTATATACTTTAAAGAGCATTTCCCATGACGAACATAAGACTAGTACATTTACATTTAGGCATTTGGCAGACGCTCTTATCCAGAGCGACTTACATTTTTATCTCATTACACATCTGAGCAGTTGAGGGTTAAGGGCCGCGCTCAAGGGCCCAACAGTGGCTACTTGGTGGTTGTGGGGTTTGAACCTGGGATCTTCCGAACCGTAGTCCAATGTCTTAACCACTGAGCTACCCCTGGCCCTTAGTACAGGATAAGTAATAAAAAAAAATAATAATAATAAAATATTTATCACTTTAGAAACATGTTCTTTGTATCAGAGTGTCCACATGAACTGCCTTAAGTTGTCTCTCTTGTCCTCCATCACTACGTACTGTACATACAGTTAACTTGAAAAACCAAATTCTCCAGAAGTCATGTTCAGATTTGAAGCATTTTTTGTTATAAAAACTACCATGAAAAAAGAAAGAATGAATAAAGGAAACTAAATATGTAGAAGAAATTGTTAGATACAAAAGAGTGTAGTCTAATGAGTGTAAGAAGAATAATTGCAAGAATTTTCAAAAATCACGTAAAAAATAATTTACATTACATTTATAGCATTTGGCAGAGGCCCAATGTGTGATTCGGTACATTCAGGTGGTCAGCTGACTTCATTTTATTGCCCCATAACGTTACTGAGTCTCGACCTGAGTAACTGATCAACCCCAGATCATAACACTGTCTCCAGAGGCTTGTACAGTGGACACTATGCATGATGGGAGCATCACTGTTTTTAGTGCAGTTAAGCTTACCTCATGAATGAATATCCATTATTATATCTCTAACGCATCTTTACATTTTATTTAAATCAATTTTAAAAAAAGATTGTTGTTAAAGACAAGGGTTACTTTGCGAATGGAATTACAGTGAAGAATTGAAGAAGTGAAGAATGACCTAAAGGTATATAAATCACTCGGGTTTTTTGTGAAATTTTGATTGTACTTTATAAATAAGTGTGATATACTGTAGTATTTTGACTTACAGAGGACTGTAGTACCCCCCGCATGGTGATCCTTGTGTGGTGAAGCTCCAGGCCGCCGTCGTGTCCACAACAGGTACCACATCATCCACACCACACTGAGCCCCATCAGCAGCAGCAGAAACACATCGGGCTCATTATGAGGAAGACCATCTGCGTTCAAAGTGTTGCCGGCGACCATCGCGGTTCCTAGGAGCACCACGTTGATCCCAAAGAGTCCAGAAACTAGTCTGCGTCTGTCACGATCTGGGTGTATCGGCAGGTGTTGACGCCGTGGGCGGAAGGAGCAGGCATAGAGACAGAGGGGTGGTGTAATCAAAAAAGAGTCTTTTTAATAATAATTAAACAAAATATAAATAAAGATACAAACAAAGAAACAAACAAACTTAAACGATACTTAACTTTGTGCTGACAGGGGCTCTCTGGTAAGACACAGACAGGGCAAGACACATAACACGCCCTGCGGCGAGACACATAACACGCCCTGCGGCGAGACACATAACACGCCCTGCGGCGAGACACATAACACGCCCTGCGGCGAGACACATAACACGCCCTGCGGCGAGACACATAACAGGGGGACAAACACAACAGGACATAAACGAGGTGTGGAGCTGAAACGAGACACTAGGGAGAACGGGAGACACTGGAGACACGGGAGACACTAGAGACACTGGAGACACTGGAGACACAGGAGACACTGGAGAGGACAGGAGACACGTAAAGACGAGACGAGAGACCAAGAGAGGGACAGGACAAGGGCTAAAGACATGGCAATCAGCTAGGCATGGCTTCTAGCTAAACATGGTTAAGCATTGCTTAACCATGGCAGTTAGCTACACATACACCTAGCTAAGCATGTCTTCAGCCCCAACATGCACTAAGCTATACTTACCTACTAGCTTAAACACACTAGGGAATAGGGGCACAGAAACACAGACAAAGACTACCCAGTGGCTAGGCGAGGCAGCCCTCCAAGGCTAAGCGAGGCAGCACTCACAAGCTAGTCGTTACTCCAAAGCCCGGAGGGACCGCACTCTAAACCTAGGCACACTGGGACGCTAGGGGGAGAGGAAACACAGACAAGGGATACCCAGTGGCTAGGCTAGGGGGCCCTCACAGGCTAGGCTAGGGGACCATCAAAGGCTAGGCTAGGGGACCATCATATGCTAGGCTAGGGGACCATCATAGGCTAGGCTAGGGGACCATCATAGGCTAAGCTAGGGGACCAGCAAAGGCTAGGCTCAGGACACATCAAAGGCTAGGCTGAGGACACATCTAAGGCTAGGCTCAGGACACATCAAAGGCTAGGTTCAGGAAACAAAGGCTAGGCTGAGGACACATCAAAGGCTAGGCTAGGGGACACCTAAAGGCTAGGCTCACTGGGCAACTCGGGGGAGAGGAAACAGGATAGCTAGAGACACAAAGGGGTTATGGCTAGAAGCATGCTAGTTACTGTAACACCATATAGATCTTAGCTAAGCATGCTCCTAGCCACACACACACCTAACTACTTACCTGCTCTAGCTAACCACAAGAACACAGGAGGACAGGACTGAATCAGCTCCACTAACACAGACACACAAAACATACACAGAGACATTGCCGGTAAAAGAGCCCAAGTCAACACAACTAAAATCAAAACACAAACTAAACATATAACTAAACAGAACAAAAAGCCCACACATGTGACAGTGGTAATACCCAAAAAATGCTCGACCCAGTTTCCCAGTTTAAACAGCTATTTATAGATTAATTGATGGCTACCTCGGTTCAGGTGTGCACTGCATCACCTGACCGAGGTGCCTGCTGGGAAACTGAGTCGGCCAACAAAAACTACAAAATAAAAACAGTGACCTCTAGTGGAGGACCCTTACAGTACCCCCCCCCTTAAACCGCTCCTCCGGAGCGCTATTGGTGGTCCCAAGGCACTTCCCTGGTGTCCCTTCACCCGATGGGCTAGCTCCCGTAGTCAACTGTGTGGCGGAGGCAGCACCGGATCGCTGTTGTAGGCCGGGCGGAGGGGGCAGCACTGTATTGCTCTGAGAAGTAGAGCCCCTGAAGACAGTGCTGTGTTGTCCCCCAATCCGGGCGGCCGATGCAGTACTGGCTTTTCCTCCGCCGTGCAGTGGTGGGTGCCCGACCTCGAAGCCGGGTGCTGGACGCTGTGCTGGGGTGTTGCTCCGAAGGCGGCGAGCCTTGAATAAGGGCTACTGGACGAAGGTGGGGACCTCCACATGAGGCCTGCTGGTGTTGCTGGGACCTCCCCGTGAGGCGCTCGACGACGCTGCAGCCGGGACCTCCCCGTGAGGCGCTCGACGACGCTGCAGCCGGGACCTCCCCGTGAGGCGCTCGACGACGCTGCAGCCGGGACCTCCCCGTGAGGCGCTCGACGACGCTGCAGCCGGGACCTCCCCGTGAGGCGCTCGACGACGCTGCAGCCGGGACCTCCCCGTGAGGCGCTCGACGACGCTGCAGCCGGGACCTCCCCGTGAGGCGCTCGACGACGCTGCAGCCGGGACCTCCCCGTGAGGCGCTCGACGACGCTGCAGCCGGGACCTCCCCGTGAGGCGCTCGACGACGCTGCAGCCGGGACCTCCCCGTGAGGCGCTCGACGACGCTGCAGCCGGGACCTCCCCGTGAGGCGCTCGACGACGCTGCAGCCGGGACCTCCCCGTGAGGCGCTCGACGACGCTGCAGCCGGGACCTCCCCGTGAGGCGCTCGACGACGCTGCAGCCGGGACCTCCCCGTGAGGCGCTCGACGACGCTGCAGCCGGGACCTCCCCGTGAGGCGCTCGACGACGCTGCAGCCGGGACCTCCCCGTGAGGCGCTCGACGACGCTGCAGCCGGGACCTCCCCGTGAGGCGCTCGACGACGCTGCAGCCGGGACCTCCCCGTGAGGCGCTCGACGACGCTGCAGCCGGGACCTCCCCGTGAGGCGCTCGACGACGCTGCAGCCGGGACCTCCACGTGAGGCGCACCACGACGCTGCAGCCGGGACCTCCCCGTGAGGCGCACCACGACGCTGCAGCCGGGACCTCCCCGTGAGGCGCTCGACGACGCTGCAGCCGGGACCTCCCCGTGAGGCGCTCGACGACGCTGCAGCCGGGACCTCCCCGTGAGGCGCACGACGACGCTGCAGCCGGGACCTCCCCGTGAGGCGCATCACGACGCTGCAGCCGGGACCTCCCCGTGAGGCTGAGGGGTCTAAAGTCCCAGCCCCCTCTGCTATGCCTTGATGGTCGAGCATTCTGTCACGATCTGGGTGTATCGGCAGGTGTTGACGCCGTGGGCGGAAGGAGCAGGCATAGAGACAGAGGGGTGGTGTAATCAAAAAAGAGTCTTTTTAATAATAATTAAACAAAATATAAATAAAGATACAAACAAAGAAACAAACAAACTTAAACGATACTTAACTTTGTGCTGACAGGGGCTCTCTGGTAAGACACAGACAGGGCAAGACACATAACACGCCCTGCGGCGAGACACATAACACGCCCTGCGGCGAGACACATAACACGCCCTGCGGCGAGACACATAACACGCCCTGCGGCGAGACACATAACACGCCCTGCGGCGAGACACATAACACGCCCTGCGGCGAGACACATAACACGCCCTGCGGCGAGACACATAACACGCCCTGCGGCGAGACACATAACACGCCCTGCGGCGAGACACATAACACGCCCTGCGGCGAGACACATAACAGGGGGACAAACACAACAGGACATAAACGAGGTGTGGAGCTGAAACGAGACACTAGGGAGAACGGGAGACACTGGAGACACGGGAGACACTAGAGACACTGGAGACACAGGAGACACAGGAGACACTGGAGACACTGGAGAGGACAGGAGACACGTAAAGACGAGACGAGAGACCAAGAGAGGGACAGGACAAGGGCTAAAGACATGGCAATCAGCTAGGCATGGCTTCTAGCTAAACATGGTTAAGCATTGCTTAACCATGGCAGTTAGCTACACATACACCTAGCTAAGCATGTCTTCAGCCCCAACATGCACTAAGCTATACTTACCTACTAGCTTAAACACACTAGGGAATAGGGGCACAGAAACACAGACAAAGACTACCCAGTGGCTAGGCGAGGCAGCCCTCCAAGGCTAAGCGAGGCAGCACTCACAAGCTAGTCGTTACTCCAAAGCCCGGAGGGACCGCACTCTAAACCTAGGCACACTGGGACGCTAGGGGGAGAGGAAACACAGACAAGGGATACCCAGTGGCTAGGCTAGGGGGCCCTCACAGGCTAGGCTAGGGGACCATCAAAGGCTAGGCTAGGGGACCATCATATGCTAGGCTAGGGGACCATCATAGGCTAGGCTAGGGGACCATCATAGGCTAGGCTAGGGGACCATCATAGGCTAAGCTAGGGGACCAGCAAAGGCTAGGCTCAGGACACATCAAAGGCTAGGCTGAGGACACATCAAAGGCTAGGCTGAGGACACATCAAAGGCTAGGCTCAGGACACATCAAAGGCTAGGTTCAGGAAACATCAAAGGCTAGGCTGAGGACACATCAAAGGCTAGGCTAGGGGACACCTAAAGGCTAGGCTCACTGGGCAACTCGGGGGAGAGGAAACACAGGATAGCTAGAGACACAAAGGGGTTATGGCTAGAAGCATGCTAGTTACTGTAACACCATATAGATCTTAGCTAAGCATGCTCCTAGCCACACACACACCTAACTACTTACCTGCTCTAGCTAACCACAAGAACACAGGAGGACAGGACTGAATCAGCTCCACTAACACAGACACACAAAACATACACAGAGACATTGCCGGTAAAAGAGCCCAAGTCAACACAACTAAAATCAAAACACAAACTAAACATATAACTAAACAGAACAAAAAGCCCACACATGTGACAGTGGTAATACCCAAAAAATGCTCGACCCAGTTTCCCAGTTTAAACAGCTATTTATAGATTAATTGATGGCTACCTCGGTTCAGGTGTGCACTGCATCACCTGACCGAGGTGCCTGCTGGGAAACTGAGTCGGCCAACAAAAACTACAAAATAAAAACAGTGACCTCTAGTGGAGGACCCTTACAGCGTCCTGTGGGAACCCACAGAAACACTGCGTCCTCAGAATCAATGCCCTCTTCATCCTCCAAGTCGTCGGTCTTCGGTTCATTTCCTAAGTCTTTTAAATCCGGGTCCAGATTTTTTAGCTCCAGTTCCTCCGCTTCAGCCTGCATTTCTCTGCTGTATTCTGTATCTTCTTAACACATGTCTTTTCTGTTTCTACTGAGCAGGTAAAGTGTATGTTTGTGTGTGTATATGTGTGTGTGGGTGTGGTGACTCATACGGTAGTAGTGTCAGACTGGGCATGTCTGTGTGTTAAAAGTTAAAAGTGAAGCAGGTAAATATTCCACTTTGATCTGAATACTTGGACTGAGATGTTTGACAGAGCCTCGGCGTCCCTGTGTCAAGCCCAGACATGTGAAACGTCTAGACATATTTGGAGTTCCACAGGAGTTCCACAGGAGTTCCACAACCCCTCCCCTCCTCCCTACCCAATCAGTACGCAGAAAACAGGACTTGCCTGAAAATCAATGGGTGGGGAACTCAATACCACGTCGTCGTCGTTGTCGTCCCCCCCCTCCCTCCCCACCCGTTATACATTGACTGTATGTATTTTAATTATTTCATTTTTGTTTGATGTTTGTTTTCAGTCTTTAAACAAGACTTGTCTGTGGACCAGGTCTAACCAGGATGAAGATGAGTGACCTCACATTGTGACTACATTAGCCAGATGCATACAGCTACAGTAGCACACTTGGTAATACAGCAAACCAGAGATTTAACTCTATATCAGTCATGTTCACACTTTTATATAACTAAACACATTAACATTGAGGATGTCACTAAGTAACAGTGTTAAATCCACGCACAATAGACTGCTTGCTATTGAAAACCTTTTTTGTTCTCCACCTATTTTAAGTGGTACCGTAATCCTCTGAAAGTGGCCTAAAAGGTTTAATACAAGTCCTCTGGTACATTTTAACTATTCATCTTGATTACTACCTTGCAGTTTAATCCTCCTCCAGTGTGCAATACAAGCTAAAAAACATGTACAGTTTCAACGTCGAGTCAGAATATCCTGATCCAGTCTTGAGTTTTACAGCTGATCCCGTGTTAAGCATGTGGCGTGAAATCGCACACACACACACACACACACACACGTTGTCAAAACATTTCCACCATAAATAAAAGAAATCCACTGTTTTGAAACTTCTTCCGAAGTGCCTTGCCTTTCATGATAAAATACAAAATTGCAGGTTGGGAGAAGGGAGGAGGTGGGAGGAGTTGAGCAATGAGCCAGGGAAAGGGAAAGGGTGTACTGTATGTACATTACATATGATTATACTGTATGAATACAAATATAAACTGAAGTTAGCTCTTGTCTAATTGGCTTTTTTATGCCCTGGGGCAAAAAAAAAATGTCAAAGTCTAAAAAGAGCTAAAAATTAATTTGCATATTATATTATTTGTGTATGTCATTTTATTTAAGTATATTGTGAGGAAAATATAATGGGGAAAAAGGATTTTATTATTTTAAGCTGGAGTTTAATTCAGTTTCATGAGTTACAAACAGCTGTTTGTTAGAAACAATCTGAGTGAAGTCCAACACTTAATGTAGATTTATAATAATATGTATAATAATCAAATCGTCCTGAAACAGCACATTCCCATGTGTTTTATTCTGTTTATATCTTTTAAAAAAACACACATTGTAACCTCTTCTGTCCTGAAGATGTCAAAAAACCAATAGACAAAAAACTTGATTGACACTGGAGACTCCTTCCATGTACATTTTACAGAAACCGTGTATGAACAAGCTGTTGCCAAAGAAATGATAAAACATCAAATTGAGCTCAAGTGAGTATAAACCCAAATTACTGTCGAAGCTGCTGTTTTAGAGAATTCATCAACAACTTCTGACCAATCACAATCCGGAATTCTGAGGAAAACTTTATTAAACTTTATTAAAACTTTATTAAAAACTAAAAGTTTAGTTTTTAATAATTGCACTGAACTGTACGAGCATTACATACTGAGTGAATTATTGTTATCCAATAGGAAACCATATGAGAAATAGCCAGTTACGTGCCCCGGACCATCCCATTGCTGCCATGACAACGCCCTCATCCTCCTTCATCTGCTTCTTCATTTCATCTCACACTCTTCACCAGACAAATCCGAGGACTTTAATCACGCTTTCAGTTTGTTCCAAAAATGAACGACAGATATCACCGAGCGGCGCGAGACGGTCATGTGACCATACTGAAGGAAGCCACCAGGAAAGAGCTGAATGCTGAGGATGAGGATGGTATGACCCTGGTGCTCTGGGCGGCTCATCACGGCAACCTGGAGGCTCTGAGAGTGATGCTGAGTGTTTCATCACCAACCAAAACCAACATCTTATCTATCTGTTCGTCTGAAAAGAGGGATTTGCCTCAAACAGTGGTCAAAATTATACATATTATGAGTAATACAATTAGATTAGTGTGTTTTGAAATTAAATATTTGGAATAATCTACATAATTCGGTAATATACTATAGTATATTTCTATATTTCTAAAAAAAATAGTTTTACTATTTATTATAGAAATTTTTTAATTTATCTTTTTAAATTTTTTTCATTATATTTATCATGTTTTTTTTTTGTCATTACTGTCCTGTATAAACTGCAGGAAAGTTCTATATTATTTGTATAATACAAATTACAACTGGTGTTTATAGACGTGTGTGTGTGTGTGTGTGTGTGTGTGTGTGTTACTGCTATTTGCATTTTAATAGTGCTGTTGGAAGAAAAGGTCAATGAGGTAGGACATGTCATGTGTGTAATGTAGTCCATCCACTTGCTGTCACACACACACACACACACACACACACACACACACAAGATATAAAAATGTATTTATTCTTGAAGGTAGAATCTAAAAAAATAGCATGCACATATTTTATTTTCACATATTTAACAATGACATTTCAGCTGTTAAACTGTTTTACAGTCAACTATAGCTGTTTAAAAATATTTCTAATACCAAAACTCTTGATCCAGGATTAATCATGCTAAAATTTGTGAATCAGTTTGTATGGTAAGTAGTAAATGTGTAGTAAACACATGATCAGTCCAAGGTCTAATTACCATAATATATAAGATGAAATAGCAAATTTTGGCAAATTTAAAAGTAGTGCGTTTATAAAAGCTTAATAAGATGATGATTACTCAGGTGAGCTAGATACACCTAAAGTGGGTTGGGAATCAAGTGAACCTGTTATGCAAAGAATTTTCTAGACTTAAGTCACAAATATTGTATATTGTAATATAGTCATAATTATTGTTCTTGTCCCGAAGAAACCTCATCCTGCTTCCCTCAACGATTATCGCCCTGTAGCCCTCACCTCAGTAGTGATGAAGTGCTTTGAACACCTGGTCAGAGACTTCATCATTTCTTCACTACCGGACACACTGGACCCACTACAGTTTGCATACCGCCAAAACCGTTCCACAGACAATGCAATCTCCCATCTCCTCCACACATTGCTCTTATTAAAGTATTGTTAAAATGCTCTTCATCGACTACAGCTCTGCATTTAATACCATAATTCCCTCCACACTCACCACCAAGCTGGAGCACCTGGGACTCAGCTCATCTATGTGTCCGTGGATCTTCAATTTTCTGACTGGCAGACCACAGGCAGTGAGGATGGGCGGACATGTCTCAGCCTCCCTCACTCTCAGCACAGGAGCCCCCCAGGGTTCTGTTCTGAGCCCCCTGCTGTACTCTTTGTACACATATGACATCAAGTTTGCTAACGACACTGTCGTGGTCGGTCTGATCACGAACAACGATGAGTCAGCCTACCTGGAGGAGATTGGAAATCTGGAGAACTCGTGCCAGAGGAACAATCTCCTCCTGAACGTCAGCAAGACAAAGGAGCTAATAGTGGACTTCAGTACAAAGCAGGAGAGAAACTACCAGACCCCCGTCATCAACAGGAACCCAGTGGAAAGAGTGGACAGCTTTAGAAACCTCGGTGTTCACATCAAGCAGGACCTGTCATGGTCCTGTCACATCAACACCATGGTGAACCAACACCTGAAGACCAACACAGAGAGACTGAGGAGGAGCTTCTTCCCGCAGGCCATAAGGTCTCTCAACCATACCACCATGCAGAACTAATACAATCTTTTAACATCAACGGACACATTCACGCACATCTACACTTACATTATGTTTACATTATGGACCATTGCACAAAGACACTTTAATAAAGCACCTTAATAAGACACTTTTTATGCATATTTGCACATCATATTTCTTCCACCAATTTTTTAAAATGCTCCATTGTACAGTATATTTCTATTTTTTTTATGTAGAGTATACTTTTTTTATCCTAGCTAAATAAAAAATTTCCACCATATTTCTTTTATTCATATTTATTTCTTATTATAAGCTTTAATTCTCTTTTTAAGGTCACTGGCGGTCGTGTAAGCATTTCACTGCATATCGTACTGTGTATGTGACAAATAAAATTTGAATTTGAATTAGTCACAAACAATTTTAGTTTTTTTAAGTTTGTACACAATAATTTCTTTACAGACGGTGGCTGACTGATAAGTTTAAAGAGACTAAAATGAAACTATAGTGTTCATAAAATATAGAATAACCTTTTCTTGAGGTGAGTGTGCTGCTGGAGCTCTGTGGAGTGTTCCTGCAGGATCTAGGGTGCGGTTTGGTAATTGGAATTCTGTTTTTTTTTTTCTGTGGAATTTCTGTACAGTTAAACCTTGGATTGCAAGCAAAATCCATTCTGGAGATGTGTTTGTAATCCAAAGCACACATATATCAAAGCGTATTACATATTTCCCCATAAAAAATATGGAAAGTCTGATCATTTGTTCCACAACCCCAAAATATTCATATAAATATAAATTTTTAATTATTGTATTATTCATACAAAATATAAAGGAAAAATACAGTGCATCCAGAAGGTATTCACAGCGCATCACTTTTTCCGGTTTTTATGGAAAGCCTTATTTTAAAATGGATTAAATTATTATTTTTTCTCAGAATTTTACACACAACACCTCATAATGACAACATGAAAAAAGGTTTATCATGGTCTGAGAGTCCTTTAGGTGCCTTTTGGCAAACTCCAGATGGGCTGCCATGTGTCTTTTACTAAGGAGTGGCTTCCGTCTGGCCACTCTACCATATAGGCCTAATTGGTGGATTGCTGCAGAGATGGTTGTCCTTCTGGAAGGTTCTCCTCTCTCCACAGAGGACCTCTGGAGCTCTGACAGAGTGACCATCAGGTTTTTGGTTACCGCCCTTCTTCCCAGAACACTCAGTTTAAATGGCCGGCCAGCTCTAGGAAGAGTCCTGGTGGTTTCGAACCTCTTCCACTTATGGATGATGGAGGCCATTGTGCTCATTAGGACCTTTAAATCAGCAGAAATTTTTCTGTAACTTTCCCCAGATTTGTGCCTTGAGACAATCCTGTCTCGGAGGTCTACAGGCAATTCCTTTGACTTCATGCTTGGTTTGTGCTCTGACATGAACTGTCAACTGTGGGACCTTATATAGACAGGTGTGTTTCTTTCCAAATCATGTCCAATCAACTGAATTTACCACAGGTGGACTCGAATTAAGCTGCAGAAACATCTCAAGGATGATCAGGGAAACAGGATGATCAGGGGAAACAGGATGCGCCTGAGCTCAATTTTGCAAAGTCTGTGAATACTTATGTACAGGTGCTTTTCTTAATTTTTTTTATTTTAAATAAATTTGCAAGAATCTCAAGTAAACTTTTTTCATGTTGTCATTATGGGATGTTGTGTTTGTAGAATTCTAAGGAAAAAATGACTTTAATCCATTTTAAAATAAGGATGTGACATAACAAAATGTGGAAAAAGTGATGCGCTGTGGATACTTTCCGGATGCACTGTAAGACAGATTAACCTAAACTTTTAAAAAGAATTATGGCTCGTGTGAGCAAGATTAGAGACAGGAGAGGAGAAGGAGAAGGGGGTGGTCATTGTCTCAAAGCAGCTTCAGAAAATTAAAGAAAATTCATATCCAATCTCCAGATACCTAGGGAGGGTTAAAAAAGAAAAGAACCGGTAAAAAAAATAGCATAGCTGGCGTTCAGTATATTAGCAGCACTAGACGATAATGTGCATTTACAGTAGATGTACTGAAGTATGAGCTTATGGGATGAATTATTTGTATGCCAGGTTAAGGAGATGTGTCTTGAGCCTACTTTTAAACTTGGAGACTTTCTAACCCATGACCACCGTCAGAAAGGCTATACGAGTGATGCACACACACTGGGACTGTGCATGGGAGACGATTACACAAAAGAGAGAGAGAGAAGAACCATTGGCTCAGTTGTGATCATGTGATGCTCGGCCAACAAAAATGTATTCATACTACTTGTATTGCAAGACTTCCATCATTTCGCTCATCTTGCAAAACACTCGCAATCTAAGATTTTACTGTTTGTTTGTTTTGTTTTGTTTTATTGATTGTAAATATCTCTGCATGGCAGTGTGTATTCATCTCACCTTTTTTTTTTTAACAAATTAACAGTGAAACATTTAAGTAGTGTTGAATATGTTACAGGGTTCAGTGCTTAACAGAAGCAAAGTATCGTCTCTGGAAGGATGATTCAGAAGAAGATGATGTGCAGCGAGTGCATGTGTGAAACAATGAAGTGTTTACTAAGACAACTTAAAGGATCGCGGATGATGAGGGACAAGTTGTCCTTAATTTAAAGGGGGTTTGACTCGATCGCAAAGTGTACTGGTGCCAGCATTCTCATCCACATTCCCAATGTAAGCTCTCCCTTCTGCACAGTCTCTCTCAAAATTGCTCACTCTGGTCAGGGTGTGTGCATGGAGTTTGTTCTCCCTGAGCTGAGCTGAACAGGCTCATATATAGGTAATAAAGTATTATTTAATAAGATAAAAATATAAAACAATCTAGATATGCATATAGATGCACTGCCTGGTCTTAGAAGGGTCTAAGGAGAATCAAATTATTGGGCTGCACCACAGTTGAATAAACACAATTGTCACCATCGGCCTCCATGGTCCGTCATTAGACTACAGAGATTCCTAACTCGATGAATGAAACAATCTCTAAACTTAAAATATCACCTATTATACAGTATCTCCCAATATAAATCTCCCTCATAAGGATCCCTAACTCCCTAAGTTCAAAATATAACCTTAAATTTTATATAAACTGTCCCCTTAACGATTTTTTTCCCTCAGTATACCTATGCTTCTGTCAAAATATCACTCAATTAATTCAGGCTCTTAACTGTACTATTAAACCCCATCGTGGCAAGACGTGGTGCTGCTTTAAGGGTGGCACAGCCCCCTGCCCACACACAAAGCTTACAGTATAAAGTTTCATAAAACATTATTTAAGGGATCATTGTACTGCCATCTAGTGGACACATTTTGTGAAGCAACTAGATTGTAACATCACAAGCAGTACAATTAAAATGGTAGCTGTTGTAATGTATACTGTATGGACATGCATTTGTGTGATCTTGCTTTCATAATTGAACAACAGTGTGTGGAGTCAAAGATGGAAAGAAATCTTAGATTGTGAGACAATTTTTCCCACTAAATCTGTCTGGCCAAGTCTCTTAAACTAAATGAAAATTAAATATGAAATATGTTCTTCTTTAAAATACTCAACAAAGATAATCCTTAAAACACTTGCTCATATTTACATTATTTTTCTCTCTCTTTTTCTTGTCTTAGAGGCAAACCGGATAAGTGTGACATGTGGGGAAACTCTCCTCTCCACCTGGCTGCTGTCAACGGTCACCTCGACTGCATTTCCTTCCTTGTGCCAACGTGTGGTGTTTGGACAACGACTACCACACGCCGCTGGACACGGCCAATATGCGAGAACATATGGACGCCATGCGGTATCTGGACTGAGCTGCTGCCAAACAGAGCATCGTCCATTATTATGTATCTCTAATTAAACATGCTCTATGTTACTTTAGACTTTTTGTTTTAACCCCTGCAGGCTACACTGAACCCTAAAGCCAAAGGTAGGATAAATAAAGATCACAAAGTGTCTGGAGCAGAAGAAGGACACTGACGGCTCCTTTAAGATATCAGAAGATGGAAGGAAAAGTGTGCGCTCCCTATCTGGGCTTCAGCTGGGGAATGACGTGATGTTCCTGAAGCAGGAGATGTACACAAACCCTCGGCGCAGACTCCTGAAAGGTGATGATGAAGATGATGGTGATGATGATGATGATGATATGGTTCAATGACCCCGGACAAATCTCTTTGTTCTCCCGGCCTGGACTTGGGACGTTTGTTTTCCGGCGAAATTACAGCAATGATGGAGTTCAGGAAGCTGATTCGTACAGTGTAGATGAGGAGTGGTTGTGGAGAGAGCAGAATATTTACTTTAGAGTGTGTGTACATCTTCAATCTCCCAGCCTGGATCAGAACACCATCAGCAGCTCTGCAAGTCTTCAGAAAAGGAACTGAAAGGTACAGAAACACACCAATCTTAAACGGCAATCATTTGTCAGATTATGACACGTAATTCTACTAACGCTAATATGGGAAATGACATTTTAGGATTGTTTTTAAATTCAAATTAAAATTTTATTTGTCACATACACAGTCATACACAGTACAATATGCAGTGAAATGCTTATACGACCACCAGGGATCCAAGATGGCGGCGCGGCAGTAGCACGCAGCGGCCGCTCCGGAGCCAAAATGGTGCTACGTTGTTTACGTTTTGTGTGTAGCGCGTTTATTTTTCTATGTGTATGGATATCTTCGCAACTGGTGTCCGTACATAAACAGCCAGACACTTTTCAACCTAAATAACCCGGTTAATGATATCGAAAATGTGCTGCGGGAAAAGCTACGCGACCTCGGCTTGCTGCGTGAACCAGGCCTCGAAACCTCAGCGTAGCCTGATGCCGGAGGCCGGAGGAAGGGTCATCGGAAGCGGTGCGCGAGGAAGCGGAGGCGCGGCAAGCGGGCGGGAGTCTGTGCTAGGCTAAAAACAAACCCTAGCCGGCCGGCTCTCCCGTCCATTATCTTATCTAACGTCTGCTCCCTGGACAATAAACTGGACTACATCCGACTCCAGCAGGCTACACAGCGTGAGGTTAGAGACTGCTGTGTCTTGTTTTCACGGAGACATGGCTCAGCGACAGAGTACCGGACGCCGCTATTCAGCTAGACGGGCTAGCCTCGTTTCGCGCCAACAGAAATGCAGCTCTGTGCGGTAAGACTCGCGGTGGCGGCTTATGTGTTTACATCAACACGAAATGGTGCAAGAACTCTGTGCTAGTTTCTAGTTATTGCTCATTGCTAGTGGAGGTCTCTCAACCACACCACTATGCAGAATTAACACAATATTTTCACAATTTTTACAATCAATCAATCAATCTTTATACATACATGGACACTATGGACAACTCCACGCACATCTACACTACATGTTTACGTTTACATTCTGAACCATTGCACAAAGACACTTTAATAACCTTGGCACAAAGTCACTTTTTCTATGCATATTTGCACACCATTATATTTCTATTTGTACAGCACATTTCTATTTTCAGTTTCTATTTTTAGTTCTATTTTTCCTAGTTAAATTTTATTTTATTTATTTCATTTTTTTATTTAAACTTTCTATCGTATTTCTTTTATTCATATTTATTACTATTATAAGCTTTAATTCTCTTTTTAAGGTCACTGGCGGTCGTGTAAGCATTTCACTACATTTCGTACTGTGTATGACTGTGTATGTGACAAATAAAAATTTGAATTTGAATTTAGTTTCTAGTTATTGCTCATTGCTAGTGGAGTTTGTGATTGTTAGATGCAGACCTTTTTATTTACCACGGGAATTCACCACTGTTTTCATTATCGGAGTGTACATTCCACCTAGCGCTAATGCTAAGGAAGCGCTATGGGAACTGTATACAAAGATCAGTGAACTGCAAAATACACACCCGGATGGACTGTTTATTGTTGCTGGAGATTTCAACCATGCAAATCTCAAGTCAGTGCCTCCTAGATTCCATCAGTATGTGGACTTTGCAACGAGAGGGAAAAACACGCTGGATCTTGTTTACACAAACATTCCCGGCGCATATCGGGCAGAGCCCCGCTCCCACCCCGGCTACTCAGACCACATCTCTGTTATGCTAATTCCAGCATACAGACCACTCGTCAGGCGCTCCAAACCGGTTCTGAAGTAGGTGAAAACCTGGCCAGCAGGAGCCATCTCTGCTCTTCAGGACTGTTTCGAGAGCACTGACTGGAACATGTTTAGGGAGGCTGCAACTTACGGCGACTGCACTAACTTGGAGGAGTACACGTCATCAGTGATCAGCTACATCAACAAGTGCACCGATGACATCACTGTCTCCAAGAGCATCATCTCACGACACAACCAGAAACCGTGGATTACTGCGGAAGTGCGTGCACTTCTAAGGACCAGAGACTCTGCCTTCAAAGCGGGAGACAAGGTGGCCCTCAGAACAGCAAGGGCCAAACTTTCTCGGGCCATCAGAGAGGCAAAGCGTGCACACGCCCAGAGAATCCACAATCACTTCAGGGGCAGCGACGACACACGGCGCATGTGGCAGGGCTTACAAGCCATCACAAACTACAGGACGACATCACCTGCCTGTGACAGTGATGGCTCCCTCCCAGATGCGCTGAACAACTTCTATGCTTGGTTTGACAGGCAGAACGACGTGGCGGCGAGAAAGACCACCCCTCCTCCGAACGACCAGGTGCTGTGTCTCACTACAGCTGAGGTGAGGAAAAATTTTTTGCAGAGTCAACCCACATAAAGCTGCTGGACCAGACAACATCCCAGGCAGAGTGCTCAGAGAATGTGCTGAACAGCTGGCAGATGTTCTCACCGACATCTTCAACATCTCTCTGAGCAGCGCTGTCGTTCCCACATGCTTCAAGGCCACCACCATCGTCCCCGTGCCCAAGAAGTCTACTGTGTCCTGTCTCAATGACTACCGTCCCGTTGCACTCACACCCACCATCATGAAGTGCTTTGAGCGGCTCGTCATGAGACACATCAAGACCCTGCTGCCCCCTTTACTGGACCCACTGCAATTTGCGTACCGTCCTAACCACTCAACGGACGAAGCCATCTCCACTACACTACATCTTGCCCTCACATACTTGGACAAGAAGGACACATATGTTCGAATGCTGTACATAGATTTCAGCTCAGCATTCAACACTATCATCTCCCAACAACTGATTGGGAAGCTGAACCTGTTGGGCCTGAACACCTCCCTCTGCAACTGGATCCTGGACTTTCTGACCAGTAGGCCTCAGTCAGTACGGATCGGGAACTGCACCTCCAGCACCACCACACTGAGCACTGGGGCCCCACAAGGCTGTGTGCTCAGTCCCCTGCTGTTCACACTGCTGACTCACGACTGTGTAGCAACACACAGTTCGAACCACATCATTAAGTTCGCTGATGACACGACCGTGGTGGGTCTCATTAGCAAGAACGACGAGTCAGCGTACAGAGAGGAAGTGCAGAGGCTAACGGACTGGTGTAAAGACAACAACCTGTCTCTAAATGTTGACAAGACAAAGGAGATGGTTGTTGACTTTAGAAGGACACGGGGCGACCATTCTCCGTTGAGCATCAACGGCTCCTCTGTGGGAATCGTCGAAAGCACCAAATTCCTGGGTGTCCATCTAGAGAAGGACCTCAGCTGGTCCCTTAACACCAGCTCCCTACACAAGAAAGCCCAACAGCGTCTCTTCTTTCTGAGAAGACTGAGGAAGGCCCAGCTTCCACCACCGATCCTGACCACCTTCTATAGAGGAACTATCGAGAGCATCCTGAGCGGCTGCATCACTGTCTGGTTTGGGAATTGTGCCATATCGGACCCTACAGCGGATAGTGAGGACAGCAGAGAAGATCATCGGGGTCTTTCTCCCATCTATTAAAGACCTCTACACCACACGCTGCATCCGCAAAGCCACCAGCATTGTGCCTGATTGGACACACCCCTCTCACACACACTTCACACTCCTGCCATCTGGAAAAGGGTACCGAAGCATTCGGGCACACACATCCAGACTGTGCAACAGCTTTTTTCCACAAGCCATCCGTCTCCTCAACAAAAAGGGACTGGACTGATAAACACAAAATAAATATTTGTATCATTCTCAAAACTTTTGGCCCCTGGCTGTACTGTATAATCTCTCCCGTGCGCGCACACACACACACACACACACACACACACACACACAAACATTAGCACACAGCGTAACTCAACTACCTCAAAATATTGGGACTGGACTGACTAATCAACACAAGTGCAGACACACTGACCTACACCACCAAATTATCGTACACACCAACCTGTAAATGCTTCACTGTTTATCTTTTGCACAATGATCATTACTGGACTAATTTTTGCACTTATTTCTCAATTCTTGCTGCTGTTTTTAAAGAATGTTTATCAACACTAACCTCAACACCATATTTTATGTTCTGTTATGTCGTGGTTGCGCACTGTCACTTTGTTGTCGCTCTTGTTTGCACATTTGCACGTGCACTTTATGTTTTCTGTAAAAATTTTATACTTAGCTAGTTAGTTTTTGTTAATTTATGTTGTAATTTATGTTACAGTAGGTCTCTCTGTCCTGTCTCTGCTAGTCAGCTAACTAGGCCTCTTGGTTAGCTAGTTTAGTGTCTCTGTTAATTTATGTTGTAAGTTTATGTTGCATGTAGCACTTTGGTCCTGGAGGAACGTTGTTTCGTTTCACTGTGTACTTACTGTATATGGTTGTAATGACAATAAAGCCTACTTGAACTTGACAGGACCATGACAGGTTGGAGTAATGTGCTCTCGTTTTTTAGTACCAGTTAAAAGCTGTGCAGCAGCATTCTGTACAAGCTGGAATCATGCAAGTGACGCCTGGCTGAGCCCATAATAAAGTGCATTGCAATAATCTAAGCGATTTGTAATGAAAGCATGAATTAAAATCTCAAAATTACGAGAAAGGAATGATTTGGCTTTGGCCAGTTGTCTCAGTTGAAAAAAGCTTGTTTTAACAACTGCACTAATCTGAGCATCAAGTTTCAAGTTTAAATCCAATTTTATACCAAAATTTGTTACAATAGACTTTTGATATTGTGTCAGAGCACCCAAGTCTACATCAGCAACAGAGGCACCACTAGGCCCCAACAGTATGACCTCTGTCTTTGTATCATTAAAATGTAACAAATTTGCTGACAGCCAGGATTTAATTTCTTCAACACAGTCTAAAAGTTGTTGAACAGAATGAATTTGCTTTTGTTTTAAGGGCATTCAAATTTGTGAATCGTCCGCATAAAAATGGAAAAAGACACCGTGTTTGCGAAGAATGGCCCCGAGAGGAAGGAGGTATAGGGAGAAGAGGAGTGGAGCCAAAATAGAGCCTAGGGCCACTCCAGAAGTGAGGGGAGCAGCAGAGGACTCAGCAGACCCCACACGGACACTAAAACTTCTCCCTGTCAGATATGATCTAAACCACTCTAACGCACTGCCCTGGATTCCCACACAATCTTTAAGTCGAGACAGAAGAATGTCGTGGTCCAGAACCAAGATGACACAGTGGCCAGAGTCTGTGACTAAAAGGATGTCATTAAAAACTTTTAACAGAGCAGTTTCCCTACTATGGTTGGTTTTAAAACCTGACTGGAACACCTTGAAAATTTTATGTTCCTCTAGGAACACATTTAGCTGAGTAAACACAACTTTTTCTAAAATCTTTGAATTTAAAGTTTTGAGATTGGCCTAAAATTTGAGAGGACAGAAATGCCAAGACCAGGCTTCTTAATCAATGGCTGTACTACGGCATGCTTAAAACCATCTGGGACAATACCATTTATCAAACTGCTATTAATAATACTGAGTACATCTAGGGCTATGGTTGGAAAAACCTCTTTAAAGAGACGAGGTGGAAGAACATCATTAGAGGAACCAGAGGGCTTTATATGACCAGCAATTTTTTTTAACAGGGGCAGACCAACAGGCTCAAATTGGTCTAATACAGCAGGAGGTGTAGTTGGGGTTGATGGCTTAGGCAAAGAATGGTGTATGAAGGCTCTAGTGCTCTCAACCTTATCTATAAAAAAGTGCAAAAAATTTTCGCATAATTCTTCTGAAGATTCCAAGCAAGCTGTTTGTGGGGCATTAATCACAGTGTTAATGGGTGTAAACAAAACACAGGGATTATTACAATTGGAAACAATAATATCAGAGAAATATTTAGTTCTTTCAATTTTTACAGTTTTCTGATAGGTTCGCCAACTGTCTTTTAAAATTTGAAAGGACACCTGTAACATATCTTTTTTTCAGTTTCTCTGCATTTTTCTACATTCACGCCTGGCTGTGCGTGTAATATCGTTCAGCCAAGGATCAGGACTAGGTTTTGAATGTCTAGTTTTCACCGGAGCCACAGAATCAAGGAAATACAGACATTTAGAATTAAAACAAGAAAAAAGTGCCTCAACATCAGCAGTACAAGAATTAACAACGGAAATTTGACTAAATGAAGTGGAGAATTGAGACGCAGTGGAGGACGTAACAACACGGTGGCGCTGCGCAGGAGCGCGTGGAAGCAGAAGATCAAAGATCACAGGCATATGACCTGAAAATGATGCATTGTACACCTCTAAGTTTGCAACAGAAATACCATGGGTCAAAACTAAGTCAAGGGTGTGGCCATGCTCATGTGTAGGACCAACAATGCGCTGTACGAAATTAAAAGAGTCAATGATATTTAAAAAGTCTTTGACCAGTGGTTTATCCGGACAGCAAACATGAATATTAAAATCACCAAAAATTAAAAGCCGGTCTTAATTCGGCATAATTCCAGCCAAGAAATCAGTAAAGTCTCCCAAGAAGTCTTTGTTATATTTTGGTGGTCTGTAAAAAGTAGCGCAAAGCACTGGGAGAGATGGACCAAGCTTAAACATATTGACTTCAAAGCTGGAATAAAACGAGGTCGGAATGATTTGTTTACAGATGTATTTATTTTTGAAAACAGTTGCTATGCCGCCCCCGCGGCCAGTTGTCCGAGGGGAATTTAAAAATGTGCAGTCGGACGGTAAAAGTTCGCAGAAAGCGCTCGACTCACCGGCAGACATCCAGGTCTCGGTTACGCAAAGGAAATCCAACTCATTTGTTATAAAAAAATCCTTCAAAATTAAAGTTTTGTTGGCTAGCAATCTAGCGTTAACAAGGGCTACCCTGACAACATCAGGCCCCGGTGCTTTTTCTGCCGGTGGAGCACGAGGAAGAGGCTGCAGGTTGTGGAGGTTCACCCCGCACCGAACCAGGCGACAGGGGAGATGACGATTCACTGGCCCTTCATCCAAACCTATCACTGGGACGAGGCTAGATTTAATCGGGTCCCGAGAGCGCCATGACACAAAACGGCGATCTGACGATGGAGTCATCTCGATTTAATCCGCATGAGAGAACAACACGCCGGCCTTAAGCTTCACCAGCCTTCCACTGCGTTTTCCACGGCGTCCACGCCGCCTACGCACAGGTGGAGCCGGCGTGAGGCACAGGTAAGCTGGTACATCAGAGAGTAATGGAGGGCAAATTTTTTGTCCAGCCTGATGAAACTCGGCACAGTTTTCAACAAATGATCGCAGATTTAGAAGCGTTTGTTGATCATAGACATACAGTGCGTCAACATTTAGAATAACATTAGATAAAAACAACATAAAAACAATCAAAGCTCGGAGGGACAGAGGGAAGTATTACTATATAAGGAATGTGGAAGCCCAATGAGGTGGTTGTTTTATAGACACATGGCAGAGGACAAAGAGAGATGTAAGAGATAGAGGCATGGGAAGCATCACACAATGTCAGAAAACCCTAATGCAGTCTAAGGATCTGGGGTTGCTTTAGTTGTGTTGTGTATGTGTATGCGGTGTTTTGTGTATATATGCCCTATTCTGTGCGCAAATGCGATTTACAAAAATATATGCTGTTCTGTAAGTTGTACGTTTTGAAAGCTCACAGTGGCATACACTGTGACTGTTACATGATATCCAAATGAATTCTATATGAGAGATGTTTTGCAGCACTGTTTTCTGTGAAATGTGCTTAGTTCCATGTTGTACTGATATCTTGCAGGCTTTTCTGTGGGATTGTTCCAATGATGACGATGACGGTGATGATGATGATGATGAAATATGGTATGATGATCAGCCCTGCTCCTCTCCCCTGGAGGTGTTCTTAGTGTCTCAGGGTCTAAGCGAGTTCCTGTCCCTGTTCCTGAAGGAGTGGATGGACCTTAAAGCTTTGACGCTGTGCTCCGAGCCTAACTTGGCGAACATCAACATTACACCCGGCCCCAGGAAGAAGCTTCTGGAAGCCTGCAGTCGGCGCAGACACACCCTGGAGAGGCCACGGGCTATTTGGGACACTCAGCTCTGAATGAGTTTTTAAAATCGGATTTTAAATAAAATAGATCACAAAATCTTAAGTGCCAGGGAAGCCCCTCTTACCTCAACCACCCAGTATATACTGATCAGCCATTACATTAAAACCACCTATGTTTTGGGTTTCCCTTTGTGCAGCCCTCTTGACTTCACGAGATCTCTGGGGCTGTGCTGTGGTGCCTGGCACCGGATCAGGGTGGCACATCAGTGGATCAGTGGACTTCAAAGCATTTTCACACTATTTTCAGGAAGGTTCTAGAATCAGTCACGTCATTATCTCATCTTAGTCATGGAAAAAAAGTTTGTCAATAAATATAATCATTAATATTTTTAATGACAAAATCACCACTACTCTGGTGTACTAAGAAAATTTTCTACCTTGATGGTATCTAAGCAATAATGAAACACTGCGATACGTGCATTAGTGTAGCAGCAGCACAAATGTATCTGCATGAGTTGTACAGTAATAAAAGAGATATTTCCCCAGTCTAAAGATACAGCTGAAGCAAAGGAGACTACAGTGAAATTGATTTGAGGAAACAGTCAGGATGCATCAACCCATGATACGGCCTAACATCTAGTTGTAATTTCTTTTTTTCAAAACCTGTACAAATTAATAATTTAATTACCTGACTCACTTACTCACTCACTTACTCATCTTCTATACCACTTTATCCTGTATTCAGGGTCGCAGGGGGGCGGAGCCTATCCCAGGAGACTTGGGGCATGAGGTGGGTACACCCTGGTCAGGGTACCAATCAATCACAGGGCACACACACACACACAAACTACTGGCAATTTGAGAACGCCTATTAATCTAATCTGCAAGTCTTTGGACTGTGGGAGGAAACCGGAGTAACCGGAAGAAACCCACCAAGCACGGAGAGAACATGCAAACTCAGATAATACACACAGAGATAGGAATCAAGCCTGGCCGGGAATTAAATGCAGACCCTGGAGGTGCAAGGTGACGGTTCTAACCACTACACCACAGTGCTGCTAATTACCTGACTATTCAGTGTTGGATAGTTGCTTCTGTCTGTACAAAGATCCCTGAGTCCTGTTATGTGCCCCAGCTAGAGTCTAGGGTTAAGAAGGGCCAGGAACATGTTAGATCTAAGTCCCAAAAGATTCGACAGGTACTTAATATATAAACCCTTGATTTTATTTACTATTAGGAATTGTGGTATAATTGAAAGACAGGTAACAGTTGACCACAGTGTGATACATCAACAAATCTGACACACAGAGGCTGGACAATAGATGGCGCTGAAGGAAAGAACAAAAAGTACTAGTAAAAAGTTTTAGTAAATTAAACTCAGCATCCATAACCTCGTATGTTAAACTTTTTAAAAGTAAACACACACAACAGCCTATATACACTATGCTTTCCTAATACATTACCAAGAATACAAAGGATATGTATGAAAGGCACGCAAACATGAATGGCCATGTGCACAGAGAGAGAAAGCGCGCACGTTTGTGTGTGTGTGTATGTGTGTGTGTGCTCTTTCACGTGTAGAACTGGAAATTTCACAATTTCATGAATCTTCATTACACTGTTTAGTATAATACAATTTAATTCAATTAAATTAAATTGTATTTGTAAAACGCTTTTAACAATTGTCATTGTTGCAAAGCAGCTTTACACAATCAAAATAATTATTTAAGTTAAAATGTTGAAATGAAGTTGTATGAAATGTGAATGTGTATAAAATGTAAATGTGTAAGAATCAAAATGATGAGAGTGTCCTTGATAAACAAGCCGAGGTCGATGGCGACAGTGGCAAGGAAAAACTCCCTGAGATGGTAATAGGAATAAACCTTAAGAGGAACCAGACTCAACAGGGAACCCATCCTCATCTGGGTGATAACAGATAGCAGGGATTGATCTGCACTCATACTGTGTGTAGGAAGGCTGTAAGTTCAGTATAACAGGAGATGTGTTAAAGTTAAAATGGAGTCGAGTTGGTTATTGGAGGCTCAGGTAGACTGTAGGAAACTCGACTCCTGAACTATCGAGTGACTGCAGTCACGAGTCCTCAGAGAACAGCTGTCTGCATCAGAACAGAGGACAGGACCGTCTTCATTGTAAAGTGGAACCGTCCCCAGTCACCACACGCATCTCAGACAGACCACAAGGGGCATCCATGTGACGAGATCTTCAACCAGAAGAGGGACACCAGGACGAGTCAGACAGGTCCAGAGGACAGAAGAGGGTCTGGATTACTGGCAGCTCAGGAGAGACATGTATGATGAGACAGAGAGAGAGAAAAAGAGTTAAAGAGAAAGATAGAGAAGGAGAGAGCAGAAGAAAAGGAGAGATAACAGTTAGGTATGTTCACAGTCACATAATGTATAAAGTAAATATATATTTAGCGTAGAGTCCAAGCAGAGACTCCGGCAGGACTAACTATGACATCATAACTGAAAGGGAGGAGCCAGAAGGAAACACAGACATGAGGGGGAACTGGGATGTAAAGCAACCAATCACTTCACCATCAACAAACCTGAGTGATCAATGAGAGTGAGGAAGACAGCATCCAAACATACCAGTTCACCATAATACTCTACGTCCATGAGTCCCCCAGATCTGCTCCTTTACCTAAGGCTAATCTATTTATAAAAATGCTTGGCTAAATAAATAGGTTTTTAGCCTGGACTTAAACACTGAGACTGTGTCTGAGTCCCGAACACTATTTGGAAGACTATTCCAGTGATCGTAAGACACTAGCAGTTCGCTCAGGTACTGAGCGGCGTGAGACCATTTAATGTTTAATATGTCAAAAGTAGTATTTTAAAATCAATGTAAGCCACAGGGAGCCAATAAAGTGAAGATAAGATAGGGGTGATGTGCTCATATCTTCTGGTTCGAGTGAGGACTCTCGCTGCTGCATTCTGGACTAATTGAAGCTTGTTTAAGCACCTTGTTGAAGAACCAGACAGTAAGGCGTTACAATAATCCAACCTAGACGTGATAAAAGCATGAACTAGTTTTTCTGCGTCATTTAGCGACAATATATTTCTTACCTTGTTAATATTTCTAAGGTGAAAAAATGCTGTCCTGGTAATATTATCTATATCTAACTCTAATACACACCTTCCTCTTGTAACCAAAGTTACAGTTTAGTCTGTGTTTAATTCATTTTAATGAATCTTAAAACACCCCAAAGAGCTGGCATTTCTGCTAAAAGAACAATCAAGGAAAGAGAAAAAACAACACAGCAATAAATCAAATCCTAGACTGTGGTCTATTTTCAGTTACATAAAACAAAGACAGTTTTGAGTTACTGTTTATCTTGGAACATCAAACTGGAAAACCAAAGACTTCCTTATAAACTTAACAAAGAGCTGAGACAGGAGTAAAAAAAATTCTAAATATAAAAACTAGTTTATCCACATGGTTCATCAACCTCAGAAAAACCCTGCAGTTGAAGTCACTGAGAGAGAGCAACACATTTCTTCTTCATCACACTAATAATAAAATTAAAAAGGAATTCTTTTATAGAATAGTCACATAATTTGGTGTAATGTATTCACTTTCAGATCACGTCTCCGGCCTTGTCCTTTACACACAGATTTTTCCAGTTTCTCTGAATCTTTTGATGTATCATGAGCGGCAGATGATGAGATTTGCAAAGCCTTTGCAATTTGATGTTGAGGAAAGTTGTTTTTAAAGTATTCCATTTTAATAAACATTTATGTTTTATTGTAAAGAAAATATTGTCTCATGTGATTTGTCTTTTATTTCTTTAATTTTTTTTTTTTTTTCATAAAAAAAAAAAACGGTCTAACTTTTCCGGAATTCGGATTGTACACAGATATTTCTTTGCATACATGGAAAGTTATTCATGAACCATCTTATTTCTTAAAAGAGCTCTTAAAGTGAAAAACTGTGAGGAGGCCTGTTAAGAACCTTAGGAGTTTAAGCAGAGAGAAGAATAACAGAAAGACAAAGAAGGCTAACTTTTTCTTTCCCTCTCGGCTCTTGACGAAGGCGGTCGCATCTGCTCTCCCTCCCTTATCTCTCCCCGCTTGCTTCTCTTGTCTGTCTTGTGAATACTATTCAGAGACTCTCCTCGTCTTGCTCTTGAAAATTAAAAAGGAATATGGATTTGATCAACTGGTCTCTGAATGCAATTGACACGATCTTCTCGACGAGAAATGTGGGTTCTGGGGAACCTACTTGTCCTGCTGGGACTTTTGCTGCTGGATACACGATGGACAGTTGGGAGAAGTGGCGCATTGTGTGCCTGGCCGCACTGTCTCTGGAGGATGTTGAAGATATCTACCTATTCGGAACTCTGATAACTGGGATTCTGCTGATTGGATTAGGTGGGATACTTGGATATCGAAAAATCTTAAAAGCAGTCAGTCTCAACCCCAAGAGACTGGCTGGCTGGGAAATAGTGGCGACGAGAGCTGTCGGTAATCAGACTGTGGTTCTGGACCGCAAATTGGATAACATCTTGGAGAGACTAGCAGCTATGCAACGTGATTTGGACAGACCTGCAGACCAGTGATGGACATTAAATATCTGTGAAATTGGCAGATATTGTTCGAAACCTGGAAAATATGATTTTCTTTTTCGGCTGCCCCTTTTTTCTTTCCAGCTACTGCATTCAAGGCCGTGGCTGGAGTCATAACAAACTCCCCGAAGACCAAGATAACGAGACGCTCTGGAATCCTACTTCCCTTCCCCCCTTCAAGGACACCTGGCACAGACTATTACGGGATGTTACAGGCTTACAAACTGACACGCACGCACTCACGCACACACATAACAGCTACAGATAGACACTCTACCTTCCCCATATCCAACGCCTTCGTGTGCTTATTCCCTTCAGTGTGGGCAGGCGGAATCGGGACCAGCGCTCTCTAGCTGCAGGGACTGGAGCTGTTTGCCTACATTGGACATTTCCTCTCCCCTGTACCCTAATCGTTGCAATGTTTATGTCTTGTGTTTACATGTTTTTATGTGCTTGTTGCTGAGGTATTTTTGTACCCCTGATCGCACACTGCCCTTTTCGAAGGACAGTCTGGGAGGGGATTTTTTACCCTCGTTATCCTAATGTATCTATTTCTTATCTTCTATGATGGCGCCGGTTAGGTGGCTGCCGTCGCGACTCTGTGGTCGCACAAAATCATTTCACTGCATATTGTACTCTGTATGATTGTGTATGTGACAAATAAAATTTGAATTTGAATTCGAATTTAAACTTGCTTCTGTGTTGCTACACAAACCAACCCCCTGCACTTAAATATACACACCAGCAATCACAGTAATGAGCCGAGCTATTTTTCTCCTGTTACTTTCAAACAGTGAGATTTGGGTTAATTAGACAAAATAGGCTTTTTGTGTCAAAGTAAAGGCTCATAATATCATAATTAACAGCACTTTGTTGTGCTGTATGCTGCATTTTTCCTCCCTGTACCTGACCCCACCCAACCTGACTCACCCGACCCGCTCTAATATTTGCAAATCCAGCACTGGGACCCACCATTACTTCCATCTACATTTAGTATAAAGATTTTTGGTTGCCGAATGCTGCTGAACAGTTAAGGAGACGAGACCCAGGCTTAAGAATCAATAAGAGCTTAATAACGGCGTTAATAAAAGATTTAGTCTAGAGACACAAGCTGAAACAAACATGACAGAATTCACACCGAGCCCAAGAGAGGCTGTGCGGAGCCGTTACTGACCTCTACTGAGCTCTCCAGAGGTCATAACAAATTTGCATCGGTGTAGATTTAGTAGCAAATTGTTCTAAGTGGAATGGTATAACTTAGGAGCTTTCTGAGAAGATTTGTAGAAGCTTTATAAATATGCCCCAGGAAAGGAAGCAAAAGTTTCCTCTTATAAATTTGTCACGTCACCTAATGTTACTCCCACGTGGGGCAAAAAAGTGCAGAGAGAAGAGGCTATAATTATACTGATAGAGAGAGCATGTTGTTTATGTGGCTAATGACTTCTAAAGCCTACCACCGAGACACCAACATGCTGTGTGTGTGTGTGTGTGTGTGTGTGCTAAAGATAAACTCAGATAATAATAAAAATACATAAATTGTACTCCATGAGTCAGGGATGTTTATCAGAAATTTCAAAATTTTGCTAAGGCGTGTTAGTCATCACTAACAAGTAAAAGCTCTACCAGGTTTAAAAACTCAGTAATAATAATTGATACACTGATAATAAAGCTTAAAGTAAAGCTTTTAAAAATATGTACTGTACTAGCGTTAGTATGCGTCGAGCTACAGTTAAAGCTAAAAGTATCTAATGAGCTTATAATTACAAATTTATAATAATTTATAATTATATATAATTTATATCTTTGCTTATAATAATTTACAATTGGGAATTAATTAGGAAGTAAAAATAATTAATTAATGATGATTAATAATAATTACAAATTACAAATTAATTAATTAAGGTCTTTCGTCATCAGCTAATTACACTTCCTGTTTAAGGTAATTATTAAATCTGGCACATGAATGTTTATAACATTACAAAGTCTGTGAAAGAAACTTGAAAAAACCTGTTTGTCCAAGGGTGAGATATTTTCAAGTAAGCTTTTGTCTGTTTGTAGTTTGTCGTACAGTTTGTATAGTCATATAGTTTAAGGTGTGAGCTGAAGCCTAGATGTAAAGTTGTAAAACTTCTATACAAGTGATTAAAAGTATGTGTGAAGGCCTACTTATTCTTTTATAATTAATTAAAAATCTTCCCAAGTGAAAAAAACTACACTAAGTATACTTAAATCCTAGCATGCCAAAGTAAACTTAAATTAACAAATGACTAATAGTATACTTGAAGCTTGCTATTTTGAAACAACTTACAGTGGAACCTCGGATTACGAGTAACGCGGCTTACGGAATAACTTTATAGAGGTGTTTAAATTAGCGAAGGCGATATCCGATGAAGTAATATGCTCTGGTCCCATCCCAATAAGACGTGGCGACATAGCTTACAGCAGATTATGGTCGCGGAACCCCTGGATGTCCAGGTGGTGCTCCGAAAACAACGTGGGCTTCATAGATAATTGGAAGACCTTTGAGGGCAAAACTGGCCTGTTAGGGCGGGTCGGTGTCCATCCCACTCGAGAAGGTGCCGCTCTCATTTCTTGTAGTATAGCTCATAGTCTCAGAAGAGGCCTAGTTAATCGGTGACAATCCAGAGCCCAGGCCAGGGAGCAGACAGACAGGCTAAACCAACCGTCTGCTAGCTGCATAGAGTCGTCACTCAGGGTTCATCATATTGAGACTGTGTCTGTTCCCCGAGCTAAAAACAAAATTAGAAAGGTTTAGAAAGTCTGTTTTAGTAATTTAATTAACATAAAGACCACAAACTCAGATCATACTGAATGCGCAGCCGGCACCTCTGATCTGAAGCTAGGACTGTTACATATTAGATCTCTCGCATCTAAAGCAGTTATAGTTAATGAACTTATCACGGATCAGGAGTTTGATATACTCTGTTTAACAGAAACCTGGAGTAAACAGGACGAGTATGTAGCTCTAAATAAAGCTAGTCCTCCTGGATACAGCTACATACACCAGCCTCGGTTAACTGGTAGAGGAGGAGGCATCGCAGTTATTTACAACGATAATTTGACTATTGTACAAAAACACGGACACAAATTTAATTTATTTGAAATTCTTTATAGTAACATAAGTGTATTTAACTATATTAAGTAAGCTCATTCGATTCCACTAATTGTCATTTACAGACCTCCAGGGCCGTACTCTGGCCATGGAATCCAGAAGACACTCTGAGAACAGCATTTATGTCCATACTGGACTCGGTAGGAGTAAATCAGTGTGTAATAGGACCCACTCATAAAGCAAGTCATACTTTAGATTTAATAATATTATTCGGATTAAGTATAAGGAATTTATTCACAATTCCACTATCTGAAGTTATCTCAGATCACTATCTTGTCTCAATTCAAGTGTGTCACAGTAATAATGTACGCACAGCGCCGCGCTACCGTATGAAACGTACATTCACATCAACTACCAAACAGAGTTTTATCAGTAATCTCCGAGAGGTTCCAACTTCGATTAGATCACCGTCTGACCCCACAGAACTCGATCAGGCGACTGAATATTTAGAGTCGACATTTTGGTATACCTTAGATAATGTAAATTATTAGAGATAAGAAACTTGATCCCTGGTATAACAATCACACGCGCACTTTAAAACAGACCGCTCGGAAATTAGAACGTAAATGGCGTCAAACTAAATTGTTAGTATTTTAAATAGCATAGAAGGAGAGCATCCTGAACTATAGAAAAGCTCTTAGTGTAGCTAGATCAACATATCTCTCCACTCTTATAGAAAATACCAAAAATAATCCTAGATTTTTATTTAATGTTGCAGCCAAATTACCCAGAAATAAGACCACTGCAGAAATCTCCACAACAACATCATGCAATAGTGAGGACTTCATGAACTTTTTTAATAATAAAATTGTAAATATTAGGCATAAAATTGAGGTTTTGAAACCGAACAATGTAATTGATGCAGATGTTAATCTAGCCATGTCAGATCAGAACCTTGAATACTTTACTCCCCTTGAAGAGAATGAACTAATTTCACTCATCTCTTCTGCAAATTCATCAACCTGTATATTAGATCCTGTACCGACACATTTTCTTAAACAGATAGTACCAGCAATAACAGAACCCCTGTTGAGAATAATTCATTCTTCACTCAGCATTGGTTATGTTCCAAAATCTTTTAAATTAGCAGTTATCAAACCAATAATTAAGAAACCTGACCTCGACCCCTGTCAGCTGTCCAGTTACAGGCCAATATCAAACCCCCCCTTTATCTCTAAGATTCTGGAAAAGATAGTAGCGGAGCAGTTATGCTCATATCTACATAGAAATGGCATACATGAACTGTATCAGTCAGGATTTAGGCCTCATCACGGTACAGAGACAGCACTCGTTAAAGTAGTAAATGACATCCTATTGGCCTCTGATCAGGGTTGTGTAACTATGCTTGTATTACTCGACCTCAGTGCAGCTTTTGACACCATTGATTACGCTATTCTTCTTCACAGATTAGAAAATGTAGTAGGAATTAAGGGTACAGCCCTCTCCTGGCTCAGATCCTATCTGACCCATCGTTATCAGTATGTAGACTTAAATGGTGATTATTCTGCATGTTATCTAGTGGAGTTTGGCGTTCCGCAAGGTTCAGTTTTAGGTCCACTGCTTTTTTCCCTTTACATGCTTCCTCTGGGCAACATAATGCGTAAGCATGGTATTAGTTTTCATTGCTATGCTGACGATACACAGTTATATGTCTCAGCAAAACCTGATGAGGAAAAACAGCTTACTAAAATTGAGCAATGTGTGGAGGACATAAGAAATTGGATGCTAATTAACTTCCTTCTGCTTAATCCGGATAAGACAGAAGTTCTAGTCATAGGACCGCATACAGCTAGGAGTAAAATTTTAGATCACACCGTAACTTTAGATCGCCTTTCTGTTCTATCAAATGCAACACTGAAAGACCTTGGTGTGATTATTGATTCCAGCCTTTCATTTGAAGCTCATGTAGATAATATTACCAGGATAGCATTCTTTCACCTCAGAAATATTGCCAGGATAAGAAATTTATTGTCGCTAAACGATGCAGAAAAACTAGTTTATGCTTTTATCATCTCTAGGTTAGACTATAGTAATGCCTTACTGTCTGGTTGTTCAGCTAGATGCATAAATAAGCTTCAGCTAGTCCAGAATGCAGCAGTGAGAGTCCTCACTAGAACCAGAAGATATGAGCATATCACCCCTATCTTATCCACACTCCATTGGCTCCCTGTGAAATTTTGCATTGATTTTAAAATACTACTCTTGACATATAAAGCATTAAATGGTCTCGCGCCGCAGTACCTGAGCAAACTGCTAGTGTCTTACGATCCGCCACGCCTACTTCGATCAAAGGATGCAGGCTGCTGGTCAGTACTGCGTATTATGAAAAATACAGCTGGGGGCAGAGCTTTTTCTTACAAAGCCCCAAAATTATGGAATAGTCTTCCAAATAGTGTTCGGGACTCAGACACAGTCTCAGTGTTTAAGTCCAGGCTAAAAACCTATTTATTTAGCCAAGCATTTTTATAAATAGATTAGCCATAGGTAAAGGAGCAGATCTGGGGGACTCATGGACGTAGAGTATTATGGTGAACTGGTATGTTTGGATGCTGTCTTTTTCACTCTCATTGATCACTCAGGTTTGCTGACGGTGAGGTGATTGTTTGCTTTACAACACAGGAAGCCCTCATGTTTGTGTTTCCTTCTGGCTCTCCCTTTTAGTTATGCTGTCATAGTTAGTCCTGCCGGAGTCTCTGCTTGCACTCTACAGTAAATATACATTCACATTATACATTGTGTGACTGTGACCATACCTAACTGCCATCTCTCCTCTTCTTCTCTTTCCCCCCCTCTTTCTCTTTCCTCTCTCCTCCTGTCTCTCCCTTTCACTCTTTCTCTCTCTCTGTCGAGCTACACATGTCGTTCCTGAGCTGCCAGTGATCCAGACTCCCTCTGCCCTCCGGACCTGTCTGACCCATCCTGGTGCCCCGCTTCTGGCTGAAGATCCCGTCACATAAATGCCCCGTGTGTCTCTCTGGGATGCGTTTGGTGTCTGGGGATGATTCTCTCTACCTAGAAAATGGTTCTGGCATTGACTGGTGTTGGCAACTGTTTCTCTGGGGACTTGACAGTTCGATAGTTCAAGACTGGAACTTCTTACAAGTCTTACAATTAACATCAGCTATTATAGCTGAACTGCCTGCCACCTAACACACTGTATAAATGCAGATCATTTACTGCTTTCTGTTTCATCCAAATGAGGATGGGTTCCTTGTTGAGTCTGGTTCCTCTCAAGGTTTCTTCCTATTACCATCTCAGGGAGTTTTTCCTTGCCACTGTCGCCCTCGGCTTGCTCACCAGGGACAAACTGACCATTTTGATTCATACACATTCACATTTCATACAAAATTAAATAATTCTTTTGATTGTGTGAAGCTGCTTTGCGCCCGTGCCCGTGCCCAAGAAGTCTACCGTGTCCTGTCTCAATGACTACCGTCCCGTTGCACTCACACCCACCATCATGAAGTGCTTTGAGCGGCTCGTCATGAGACACATCAAGACCCTGCTGCCCTCCTCACTGGACCCACTGCAGTTTGCGTATCGTCCTAATCGCTCAACGGACGATGCCATCTCCACTACACTACATCTAGCCCTCACACACTTGGACAAGAAGGACACATATGTTCGAATGCTGTACATAGATTTCTGCTCAGCATTAAACACGATCATCCCCCAACAACTAATTGGGAAGCTGAACCTGTTGGGCCTGAACACCTCCCTCTGCAACTGGATCATGGACTTTCTGACCGGTAGGCCTCAGTCAGTACTGATCGGAAACTGCACCTCCAGCACCACCACACTGAGCACTGGGGCCCCACAAGGCTGCGTGCTCAGTCCCCTGCTGTTCACACTGCTGACTCACGACTGTGTAGGAACACACAGTTCGAACCACATCATTAAGTTCGCTGATGACACGACCGTGGTGGGTCTCATTAGCAAGAACAACGAGTCAGCGTACAGAGAGGAAGTGCAGAGGCTAACGGACTGGTGTAAAGACAACAACCTGTCTCTAAATGTTGACAAGACAAAGGAGATGGTTGTTGACTTTAGGAGGACACGAGGCGACCATTCTCCGCTAAGCATCAACGGCTCCTCTGTGGGAATCGTCGAAAACATCAAATTCCTGGGTGTCCACCTAGAGAAGGACCTCAGCTGGTCCCTCAACACCAGCTCCCTACACAAGAAAGCCCAACAGTGTCTCTTCTTTCTGAGAAGACCCAGGCCCAGCTTCCACCACCGATCCTGACCACCTTCTATAGAGGAACTATCGAGAGCATTCTGAGCGGCTGCATCACTGTCTGGTTTGGGAATTGTGCCATATCGGATCGCAAAACCCTACAGCGGATAGTGAGGACAGCGGAGAAGATCATCGGGGTCTCTCTCCCCTCTATTGAAGACATCTACACCACACGCTGCATCCGCAAAGCCACCAGCATTGTGGCTGATTGGACACACCCCTCTAACACACACTTCACACTCCTGCCATCTGGAAAAAGGTACCGAAGCAAACGGGCACACACATCCAGACTGTGCAACAGCTTTTTTCCACAAGCCATCCGTCTCCTCAACAAAAAGGGACTGGACTGATAAACACACACACACACACACACACACACACACACTAACACAAACATTATCACACAGCTTAACTCAACTACCTCAAAATATTGGGACTGGACTGACTAATCAATTCTTGCTGCTGTTTTTAAAGATTGTTTACGTCCACCCACTATCTCAACACCATATTTTATGTTCTGTAACTGTTACGTTTATGTTTACCCACTACCTCAACACCATATTTTATATTCTGTTATGTCGTGGTTGCGCACTGTCACTTTGTTGTTGCTCTTGTTTGCACATTTGCACGTGCACTTTATGTTGTCTGTAAAAATAGTTATACTTAGCTAGTTAGTTTTTGTTAATTTATGTTGTAATTTATGTTAGGTCTCTCTGTCCTGTCTCTGCTAGCCAGTTAACTAGGCCTCTTGGTTAGCTAGTTTAGTGTCTCTGTTAATTTATGTTGTAAGTTTATGTTGCATGTAGCACCTTGGTCCTGGAGGAACGTTGTTTCGTTTCACTGTGTACTAACTGTATATGGTTGTAATGACAATAAAGCCTACTTGAACTTGAACTTGAAATATGCTGATAAAAGTTCGGCACTGCGCATTTGAGGTTGGCACTGTTAAAGTCCCCCGCCACAATAAGCGCAGCGTCCTGGTGTTGTGTTTGGTGCTGTGTGAGTGCCTTATGCAGCTCGCATAAGGCAGTGTCTGTGTCCGCTTGTGGTGGAATATAAACAGCACTGATTATGACTGATGTGAACTCCCGAGGTAGATAAAAAGGACGACACATGATGGACAGTAGTTCCAGGTTTGGTGTGCAGGAGCGTGTAAGAGGAACAACTCTCGCGCTGTTGCACCAGCTGCTGTTCACCATTAAACACACGCCGCCTCCTCTTGATTTCCCCGAGTCCCGTGTCCTGTCCATGGGGTGAACTGAGAAGAACTCGGCCGGCTGGATGGCGTGGTCCGGCACCGCTGGGTTCAGCCATGTCTCGATGAAGCAGACGAGATTGCAGTCCCGGATGTCTCTCTGGAATTTTACCCTGGCCCTGAGGTCATCGAGCTTGTTCTCCAGTGACTGGACGTTGGCGAGCAGGATGCTAGGCAGAGGTTTGCGGTGTGCACAGGCTCTCAGCCTCTTCCTGATGCCAGCTCGTTTCCCTCGAAGCCGCCGCTTCGCGTTGCGTCCTTTGTTGTCCCTCAGGATCTCACTCGGCCAGCTTGGATCCAGAGTTAGAAACGTTGAATTGTGAGTACATTGTATACCAATAGAAACAAGGGTGTCTCTACCATAACTAATTTACTCAATGGTGGTAATTTGACTGGTTTTAAAACCCTAAAAACTAACTTAAAGAACAAAAACAAAGAAAAGGTGGTCGGAGCAGTCGTGACGGCAGCCGACCTCACCGGCGCCATCTTGGAAATACTCAGCAAAGAGAGCACATTTAAATGGTGCTACGTCCCGAACATCAAAAGAACCAGTCATTAACAAGTCAGTCCTAGAGACAGACAGATGAGAGGAGATGCATTTGCATTCTCCTGATTAAATAAAAGAATTCTAGCAGACAAGAGCCATTTGGATGTATCCTCATCTGGATACAGGATATAGAAGGTGTTACCAGGCATGAGGAAGCACAGTGAGGGGTCTGTTCTCAAGGGACAGGAATCTTCATATTAGATTACATTGTCTTACAATATTAGAAAAACTTTACAACTAGTCATTAGTCCACTTACGTGTGCTTTGGCATGCTAGGATTTAATATACTTAGTGCACTTATTTTTCACTTGGGATCAGGCACTGTGAACTGAGCTTCGATTATCTTCTAATCTGAAATCTTCCTTTGCTAATGAGTTAAAACATCTTTCCCAACATAATTATATGGACACACTCTATTCAGTGAGTTTGAGGAGAAGTTACTTCAAAATACTACACTAGAATTAATTCTTCTTTATTGTGACCATAGAGTAGTGAAAATAATTGGTTCCTGGCACAGTTATGTTAACTTTATAATTCTGGGGGGAAAAAACAAATAAAAGAAAAGATAACCCATAAAAATAAATCTATTATTGATTTTATTTTTAAGAGTAGCTCCCTCTAATATGATATATGCGGGTTTTAGATTTGAACTTCCCCTTTACCTTTAACAGTCCTCTAACAGTAGGACAACAGGAAAATATGAATTTAAGAGGCGTAGCAGGTAATCTTAGGCTCTAAGGCAAGCCAGGGGGTTTAACTATGATTACTGACGTCAAAGCTATTGATATGTAATAGCTGTAGAATGCTTTGGGCCCATCCCAATATTCCAAAACAATAAATATCGTCACAATACAGAATAGTTTACACCAGGGCACACCAGGGGTGTTCAGGTAGTGTCGTGTGTTTTCGACAAATGAAATTCTTTTGAGGGCGAGGCTGCCCTGTTAGACTGGAATGGTATCCATCTCACTCTGAAAGGTGCTGCTCTCAGAATAATAAGCTAAAGTGTAAAGGGTGTTCTTAAGAAAAAGTATGCTAAACCATATGCTAAATCATCAATTTACATTAGGTCAGATATACATATATATTGATATCTTTTTTGGCAGGCAGTTTACATTTCACTTAAAATTAGTTTAGGACCATGGAAAAAAGATTGGACGGCGCCGACTTTTGATTTGCAGCAGATTCATCTAAGATTATTCTCCTTAGTGGCGGACCCAGTGGAAACAAATCACTGGGAGACGCCCTTGATCATCATGAGGTGTGTAGTGTGCACGGGCTCTCAGCCTGTTCCTGACGCCGGCTCGTTTCCCTCGGGGTCGCTGCTTCGCGTCACGTTCATTGTTTCCTCTCAGGATCTCCCTCAGCCAGCTCTGATCCGGAGTTAAAAACGTCAAATTCTGAGTACATTGTATAGCAATAGAAACAAGAGTGTCTCTATCGTACCTAATGTACTCAATGGTGGTGATTTTGCCGGTTTTAAAACGCTGAAAACTAACTTAAAAACAAAAACAAAGAATACGGGGGTTGGAGCAGTCGTGACGGCAGCCGACCTCACCGGCGCCATCTTGTATTCTCTAAATCTAGCCTAAATCAGGCCTAAAACCTGTTTACTAGGGCATTTATTGTGCTTCCAGAAAGTATTTACAGCATTCAATTTTTTCCACATTTTATGTTACAGCCTTATTTCAAAATTAATTAAATTAATTATTTTTCTGAAAATTTTTTTACAAACAATACCCCATAGTGACAACGTAAAAGAAGTTTGTTTAAAATCACAGAAAATGTAATTAAAAATAAAAAAACGAAAGAAAATCACATGTACATAAGTATTCACACCCTTTGCATTGAAAAAAAGCACAAAACTGTTGGAAAAACATGCCCGAATTTCAGCAGCGTTATAACTACGCCACTATTCCAGCCACGCAAAGACTAGAGGCAGATCGATACCAGCCAGTAAGGAACTGAAGGCGGGCACTTTCTCACAGCCTGTTTCTAATTGGCTTCACTTTTCTCCACTTCTTATTCGAATGTAATGACTAGAAGCTGCATCACTGCGTGTGTTAGTTCAAATATATTGCTGTTTTTTTTCCATTGGCATAAGTTACATTCCATGGTTTTTGTTAGATAGTTTGTTATTAAGTACATAGTTTAAACTATACAATGTATTGTCTTATGTGTTATTGTTAAATTTTATGTACTTAACTTCTGGTATAATGCTCCGTAGCTCTTGGCCTGTTTTCAGTCTCTGTGTAACAGCTAGAATTAACACACCAGGTTTAAACTAACACTGTATATAGTACTACTACTAATGCCTGTATTTTTACAGACAAATTTTTGTTTGTGTGTTTGTCAGACAACCTGAAGTTTTGTTAGACAAATAAAATGAAGTAGGGCTGAATCTATCGAATATTTTAGTTATCGAGTATTCTACCAAAAAATTTAATCGATTAATCAAGTAATCGGATAAAATGTCATTTTGCTTAATTAAACAGCAATGTAAAATATATAAGAGAAACATAGATTAATTGGTTTTCTTTTTTAAAAAATCTTTTATTTTTTAAATGTATACAGCATTTTATCAAAAATAAACATTGTCATTATTCTTAATACAAGGAATAGCTTAAAGTTAACTGAGATGAATTAAACGCATTACAGGGCCATACATTCTTATTTTAAAACCTTTTCTTAGATGCAAAAACTAAAAAAGGTATTTCAAATGACTTTTAAGTATCAAAAAAAACGTCTCTAGGGTTACGTCCGTAACCCCAGTTCCCTGAAGGGGAACGAGACGCCGCGTCACGAAGTGACAGCTATGGGGATTGCTTCCAGAAATCGCGTCTTGAAGACATATCTAATCAACTTCATATATACGGCACGCGGAAGAGTATAAATAGCTGTCAGACAAACCTACTACAGCTTCCGAAAGCTCACAAGCGCCCAGGCGCATATAAGTATGGCAACGTGACGCGGCGTCTCGTTCCCCTTCGGGGAACTGGGGTTACGGACATAACCCTAGAGACGTTCCCTTTCAGGGGAACTTCAAGCCGCGTCACGAAGTGACAGCTATGGGGACGAGAATGCCCACTACGCCATGCTTATAGGTGCCTGGCCTGAGCCGAGAGCACCTGAGAGGACGGAGTTGGGTCGAGGTCGACGGCGTAAAATTTAACAAATGTGTGCGGGGTGGACCACCCGGCGGCGTCGCAGACCTCTTGAGGTGTCGCCCCCGCAGCCAGAGCCTTGGAGGCCGCCATACCTCTGGTGGAGTGCGCCCGGACTGAGAGCGGAGAGGCTTCACCAACTGCACCATAAGCCATGGAGATGGCCTCCACAATCCACCTACTAAGGGTATGCTTGGTCGCTGGTAAACCCCGCTTTTGGGGGCCGAAGCACACGAATAGCTGGTCAGACCGTCTCCACGCCTAGGAGACGTGGACATAGTGACGGAGAGCTCTAACCGGGCAGATAAGGTTTAGCCTCTCCTGTTCCGGCGTCAGGAAGGGTGGAGGACTGAAGGCCTTGAGCACCACTGGCCTGGTCACTCTAGTAGGGACCTTGGGAATATATCCAGGTCTTGGATGTAGAAATGCCTTAACTAGCCCAGGGGCAAACTCAAGACAGGATGGTGCTACCGAGAGCGCCTCCAGATCACCTACCCTCCGGAGAGACGAGATGGCCAGGAGGAGGAGGGTCTTCAGTGTTGCACACTTCTCGTTACTGTCCGTGAGTGGTTCAAATGGAGCCCGAGACAGACCCTGCAACACCATGGTGAGGTCCCACGAGGGTACCCTGGAGTGAACTGAAGGTCTTAACCTCCACGCGCCACGGAGAAAACGGTACACGAGTGGGTCACGGCCCAGAGATCTTTTCCCCGCAGGGGAACGGAATGCGGAAATGGCGGCCACATAAACCTTTAAAGTGGACGGGGCTGACCCAGCAGAGAACCGCTCCTGCAGGAAGTCCAGTACGGTCCCGACAGGGCACTGAGCGGGATCCAGCAGCCGGTTCCTGCACCATGAGGTGAAAACCCCCCATTTGGCAGTGTACAATTTTCTCGTGGACGGGGCTCTAGAGCTAAGTATGGTGCTGACTACTTCCTGGGAAAAGCCAGCGTCTATGAGGTGCGCCCCTTCAGAGGTCACGCCCATAGATTCCACAGCTCGGGTCTTGGATGGAGAATCGATCTGTGAGCTTGGGACAATAGATCCCTCCTGATCGGCAACTGGAGAGGCTGTCCGTCCAGGAGAGACACTATGTCTGAGAACCATATCCGGGTGGGCCAGCGAGGGGCCACTAGAAGGAGCCGAACTTTCCGCTGGCGGACCCGCTCTAGAACCGCCGGGAGCAGTGCGACCGGGGGAAAAGCATACAGGCGTCTGCGTGGCCACTGATGCACTAGGGCATCCAGGCCTAGAGGCGCTAGTTGTATAAGGGAGAACCAGAGTGGACAATGGGTCGTGTCGCGAGACGCGAACAGATCGACCTCTGCTCGCCCGAACTCCCTCCAGATCATCTCGACCACCTCTGGATGTAGACGCCACTCCGTTGCTGACAACCTCTGTCTGGACAGAAGTTCTGCCCCCTGATTGAGGCACCCTGGGACGAACATTGCCCGTAACAAGATGAGCTTGCCCCGGCCCCACAGGAGGATCTGGGACGCCAATTTGCACAGTGAGCGTGAACGCAGACCCCCCTGATGATTGATGTAGGCGACCACCGCTGTGTTGTCGGTGCGAACCAACACATGCTGGCCCCTGACATCTTGAAGGAAGTACTTCAACGCTAACCAGACTGCCATCATTTCGAGAGCATTTATGTGCCAGTCGCGCTGATGTTCCTTCCATAGGTCCTGTGCGGAGCGGCCCCTGTAGATCGCTCCCCATCCTGTTCTTGAGGCATCTGTTGTCAGTGTCACACGTGGCGCCCAGAACAGGGCCTTGGGACAGAAACCCAGGCTTCTTCCATACCCCTAGCTCCCGAATACAACGGGATGAAGCCCGAATTACGCGGAACGGACTTCCTTTGGGGGAGAAACCCTTGGTTTTGAGCCACCACTGGAGCGGCCTCATGTGCAGCAGGCCGAGCGGTATTATGCTTGATGCTGCTGCCATAAGGCCCAGCAGCCGCTGGAAGCTCCTCACAGTGACAGCACGGCCTAGTCTGATGCCCCTGATGGCTAGAAGGAGTGACTGAATGCGAGCCGGCGTGAGGCGGGCTGACATCCGAGTGGAGTCCCATATAACGCCCAGATAAAAGGTGACGCATGACGGGGTAAGCACACTCTTCTTGACGTTTAGCCGTAACCCCAGCACTCTGATGTGACCGAGAACTAAGTCTCGATGACGGGCCACCATTTCTGCAGAGTGGGCAAGAATCAGCCAATCGTCGATATAATTCAGGACTCTGATACCTGACAGACGAAGTGGGGTTAAGGCCGCATCCACCACTTTTGTGAAAGTGCCGGGTGACTCGTTTAGAATGGTCCAATCACATGAGCGCAAATATTAAAAAACATTATTGATTCGCTAAGAACAAATGTGGGAAGGTTGTGAAAAAATGATGTGAAAAAATCCAATTAGTGATTTCACTAATTGCATCCAGGCTGGGTCCTGTTCCCTTCTTCTTCTTTATTTTTTTGCCTGAATCAAGGCATCTCTGCAACAAATAAAATATTAAAGGAAACCTGCACTTGTGTCCGTTCTGATTCCCTGACAATTATAGCTCAGCCTCAAATCACATGCTTTTCAAAAGTTTACATGTCCACGTTTGCCAGTGCTGCGCGTCCATGAACACAAATTAACGTAATACAGTTTAGATTTTTTTTTAATTAGGCAAAATAGACTTTGTTTTAAAGTAAAGGCTCATAATATCATAATTAACAGCACTTTGTTGTGCTGTATGCTGCATTTTTCCTCCCTGCACCTGACCCCACCCAATAAGAGTCCGAACCTGACTCACCCGACCCGCTCTAATATTTGCAAATCCAGCACTGGGACCCACCATTACTTCCATCTACATTTAGTATAAGGATTTTTGGTTGCCGAATGCTGCTGAACAGTTAAGGAGACGAGACCCAGGCTTAAGAATCAATAAGAGCTTAATAACGGTGCTTAAGAACAAACATGACAGAATTCACACCGAGCCCAAGAGAGGCTGTACGGAGCCGTTACCGACCTCTACCGAGCTCTCCAGAGGTCATAACAAATTTGCATCGGTGTAGATTCAGTAGCAAATTGTTCTGAGTGGAATGGTATAACTTAGGAGCTTTCTAAGAAGATTTGTAGAAGCTTTATAAATATGCCCCAGGAAAGGAAGCAAAAGTTTCCTCTTACAAATTTGTCACGTCACCTAATGTTACTTCCACGTGGGGCAAAAAGGTGCAGAAAGAAGAGGTTATATTTATACTGATTAGAGAGAAACGTTCGGCTCAGTTGTTTATGTGGCCAATGTGGTTTATGTGGTTAAGTCTGCCACCAAGACACCAACGCCCTGTCATTGTGTGTGTGTGTGTGTGTGCGTGTGTGTATGTGTGTGTGTGTGCGCGCGCGCTAAAGATAAACTCAGATAATAATACACAAATTGTATTTTTTTCGTGACTTTTTTATGTTCATCAAAAAAGTCAAAATTTAGCTTGTTTTGCTTAAAGGCGTGTTAGTCAAGTGACCAACAAGTAAAAGCTCTTCCAGGTTTAAAAATTCAGTAATAATAATTTGGTACACTAATAACAAAGCTTAAAGTAAAGCTTTCAAAAATGTGTACTGTACTAGCGTTAGTACGCATTGTTCACTTTTAAAGAGTTTGTAGAAATTGTTAAAAGGTGAAACCAGCTGATCAACTTATAATTACATACTTATAATAATTTATATATTTATAATTTATAATCACAAATAATTATATGCTTATAATAATTTGTAATTATTGATAAAAAGGAAATCACATTCTCTAAGGTGGAGTATCTTATGCCTTGTTTATACTGAGTTGTATGTCTTTCTTCATCAACCAAATAATCAGCAGTTTAAAGTAGGTTATTAAATCTGGCACATCACTTCAACTCAACATTTAGATTTTAATTATTGTTCAGATTTAACGTCAAGTTTAATCAAACCTTTTATGATTTTATATATATATTGTATGTGGTTAGATCACTTTCTTTTTTTGTTTAGTTTTGTTTATTCCTTTGTTTATTAATACGTTTCTTATTGCTGCTGGTCTCTAAGACTTTATAATTAATAACTTAATCCTCTCTTTTAATTTGTCATAATAAACCCTGCTTCAGATACTACACGCCTACTTGGAATGTCTACTGTGTTCATAGACAACCAAATTACTTTGCATTGAAATGTGTTATATGCAAATGTGTTATATGCAAATGTGTTATATTCAAAATGACTAAGCTGGTTATATAAAGCCTGTGAGAGAAACCTGAAAAATCAGTCTGTCCCAGGAGGAGATATTTTCAGGTAAGCGTTTATCTGCGTTTGTAGCCTGTTGTATAGTTTAAGGTGTGTGCTGAAGCCTAGATGTAAAGTTGTAAAACATAAAAAAAAAAAGAAATACAAAAACTAAAAATGGTTATATTTAGTTATACTTTATATTGTATACTGTACAAATGGTTATACTTGGCGTACTCATTTTTCACTTGGGATCGGTCACTGTGAACTCAGCTTACTGGGTTCGATTATCTTCTAATCTGAAATTTTTCCTTGCTAATGAGTTGAAACATCTTTCCTGACACAATTATATTGACACACTTTATTCAGTGAGTTTGGGGAGAATACTACACTAGAATTAATTTTTCTTCATTGTGACCATAGAATAGTGTAAAGAACTGGATCTTGGCACAGTTACGTTAACAAATGCAATTTGCTTTATCAATTTAAATTTCTTTATAATTCTGGAAAAAAATAACAAATAAAATAAAACCCATAAAAATAAATCTATTGTTGTAGAGTAGGTCCCTTTAAACTGATATATGTAGGTATAAGATTTAAAGTTCCCCTTTAACTTTAGCAGTAAGACAACAATCTTAGACTCTAAAGCAAGCCAGGGGTTTTAAATCTAATTATTCATGTCAGAGTTATTGATATATAGTAGCTGTAGAATGCTTTGGGCCCATCCCAATATTAACAAATAAATATCGCTATAATACAAAATAGCTTACATAAGGGTTCCGGCTGTTCAGGTGGTGCTGTGTGTTTTACACAACTGGAATTCTTTCGAGGGTGGGGCTGGCCTGTAAGACTGGAATGGTATCCAATTTACTCTAGACGGTGCTGCTCTTATATTTTACAGCACAGCTCATGTGAAACACTCAAAGGTTTATTTTTGTAATCTTATCAGCATCAAATAAGATACACTGGCGGCATCTCTGACCTAAAGCCAGGATCATCATACTCAAAAAGACTTGAGGCTGTAATTGGTGCCAAAGGTGCTTCAACAAAAAGAAATGTGTGTCTCATGGTCTGAGAGTCCTTCAGGTTCCTTTTGAAGTCTTTGGACTGCATGGCTTGGTTTGTGCTCTGACATGCATTGTTAACTGTGGGACCTCATATAGACAGCCGTGTGTCTTTCCAAATCATGTCCACTCAGCTGGATTTATTATCTCAAGGATGATCAGTGGAAACAGGATGCTCCTGAGATAAAAAAAATTTGTCATGGCAAAGGCTGTGAATACTTATGTACATATGATTATTTCATTTTTTATTTTTGATAAATTTGCAAAGAATTTGAACAAACTTCTTTCACGTTGTCATTATGTCGTATTGTTTGTACAATTTTGAGAAAAATTATAAATTTAATCAATTTTTAAATAACAAACTGTGGAAAAGTGCACGGTGGCTTAGTGGTTAGCACTGTGGCCTTGTACCTTTGGAATCCAGGTTTGATTCCTGCATTGGGGTCTGTGTGCATGGAGTTTGCATGTTGCCCCCGTGTTTGGTGGGTTTCCTCTGGGTACTCTGGTTTCTTCCCACAGTCCAAATACATGCAGATCAGGATAATTGGCGTTTTCAAATTGCCTGTAGTGTGGATGGAGTAAAAATACCAATAAAACTAAATAAAAATCCTGTCTTAACTCTCTCCAAAACTTTACTCCCATTTCCTACAACTTTTTATTTATTTATTTTTATTATTCATTAAGATCACAAAAGGAACATCAGGAGGCTTGCGTCTGTCACACTTCGGTAACATGCTGATGTGTTTTTGGTTTCTGTGTGTGCTGTGTTTCAGAATTAGGCAGTGTGTGTGTGTGTGTGTGTGTTAAAGCTGAGAAGAATATTGGAGGTTGGGCACACAGTAATCAACGTTATGAAGAAGTACATCTTCTCCTTGTTGTTCATCGTGGCTGTGGTCATCGTTGAGAAGGAGAACAACATCTTCTCCAAGTAAGCATTTATCTCTACATCCTTAAAGCACGCTTCCTCTAATTATCTAAATGTTCTGATCTGCTTCTCTGAAATGATATTAGTGATTAAAATTTGGAGAAGAATTTTGGACCAGATTTGAGAAGCCAAAGGTCAATATTTTTCAGGATCAACAGATCATCTGCTCTAATCAGATAAAACATAAAAGGAAAAGGAAGTGCACTGTTTTGATCAGAATGCTTGTCAGAAAAATGTACCAGAATGAAGGAGAGGAGTCTGGGTGTGAACAGATGCTTGTACTGGGACTGGGATTATGCAGGAATTAACAAAAACAGAGGAATTCATTTTTTTCATGAAGATAAGCGAGCAGTCAGTTCTGTAGCTCACAGAAGAAAAATCTAATTCATAAACATGAAGAGCTGCTTAATGACCTCGAGTGTGATATCGCTTTGATGCAACAGTTTGACAAACACCATTTATCACTGACAGATGATGATTTTTAGTTTTTTAACCAGTTATTTAGCTCTGCCACCATATCCTTTTATGCCTGGAAACTAACTAACTGCTACTGACAGAGCTGACGGCCGACAGTTAGCCTGAAATCATACCCTGAGGTCCAACTTGAACTACAGCAGGATCATCTGTCTGCCTCACCATCACCGCTTACTTCTGTCTCACCCTCTGATTCTCTCTCCTGGTCTCTCCTGCCTACTCACTTTCCCTCCTGTATTTCTCTTTATATCTTCTTCCTGCCCCCACTTTAGCCTTTTCTGGATGAAAAATTTGACAATATTTTAAAACACCTTTAATTTCCTTTTTACCATTGTGACCTAAAGCAATCAAGAAATGAAATGTCTCATGGATAGAATCCACGTATTTCATTAACACATACTGCGTGAAAATGTGATTTATATATTACAATAAAACTATTAGATCAATAAAGGTTTATAACAGAGAGTGATTGTGGTGGCGGGGGCGTGGTCATGCGCCATTCTGTAAGGGGAGTGAAGGTCAGGTGAGTGGCATGGAACATGAATCTGAGTAAAAGATGTCCAGTTTCTGAGTTTCATCTGCTGCATTGAGTCAGTGGGAGGAATAAAGAGAGTGAGATTTAGGTGTGTGTGTGTGTGTGTGTGTGTGTGCGCACGCGCACTGGAGAGATTATACAGTACAGCCAGGGGCCAAAAGTTTTGAGAATGATACAAATATTCATTTTCATAAAGTCTGCTGTGTCTTTGTTTTAGGATCTTTTTGTCAGATGTTATTCTGGTATACTGAAGTATAATTACAAGCATTTCATAAGTGTCAAAGATTTTATTTACAATTACATTAAGTGTATGCAGTGGTGATACTTCTTTTTCAAGACTTCTGCAATTTACCCTGGCATATTGTTAATCAAATTAAGGGCCAAAACTTTTGGCCATGGCTGTATGTGCTGAAAAGCAGTCAAGCGTATTTACAACGAGCAAGTGGATAAACTCATACTCACATTAAACCTGCCTGGGTCAGTCAACAACAGCACACACACACACCTGTTGAAGGTTTTTGTTTTGTTTTGTTTTTTCAATGACAAGTACAGGCTGAAAAAAACTGTGGAAGCCTGGCTTTCCTTGGTGTCCAAGAGAAAACGCCACTGGTCTAGGCCTCCAGGCTTTGGCATACCCTGATGACAGGGATCAGGGGAGAGGATGTCACAAGCTTTATGTAAAAAATCAGAGCCAACAAGGCTCCATGCTAGGCTAAAAACTAACCCTAGCAGACCAGATCTCCCATTCTCCTATTTATCCCTTTTCTGGAAAACAAACTTTACTGCATCCAACACCAGCAAACTGCTCAGCATGGAGACTCTGGTGACTATTGCATTTACATTTAGGCATTTGGCAGACGCTCTTATCCAAAGCGACTTACATTTTTTTTTTTTTATCTCATTACACATCTGAGCAGATGAGGGTTAAGGCCTTGCTCAAGGGCACACCACTGGCAACTTGGTGGTTGTGGGGTTTGAACCCTGGATCTTCCGAACCGTAGTCCAATGCCTTAACCACTGAGCTACTCCATTTTTTACCCCCTATTGCATCTGCTACAGTACATCTGACTGGCACATTTTCAGGGAGGCTGCAACAAACTGCATCATCAATACTTGGAGGAGTATGTGACATCACACAAGTTGTATTAGCAAGGGCATCAATTATATTGTTGTTGACTCTGCCTTAAGAACATTTAACAAGGTGGCCCTAAGAACAGCAAGAACCAGTCTGTCCCGTGCCATCAAGGAGACAAAGGGTGCACCCACAGACAATCCACAGCCACTCCCTGGCCATCATCAACTACAGGACAGTGACAGGCCTGTGACAGTAAAGTTCCCTTTCAAAAGCTACACTCGATGCTGCGCGAAAGCGCTATGGGAAACGATTCCTCGTGACCGGTTGTGAAGCACGTGTGTGTCAAACACGCCAAATATTTTGGCCTCTATAACCTCAGGCAGGTGACGTCAACCGATGAGGTGCACCTGGAGGTTATAAATAGGCATGAACCGGAAACACCCTCAGATCATTTTCTCTTCAGGATCCATGTTGTGTGTGTGCGTGTGTGCAAGCATTTTAACAGAAAGCGAAAATAGAAGTGTCTTACTACTCACCAGAAAGATGGCCGAGTTAGACACGAGTCCGTCCCTCCGTGTAGAAGAATATCTCGCTGAGGGCGATCTTCGCGTTTTCTGTTTGAGTGTTTGGGGGAGGAGCACGCTATCTCGGGCTTCAGGGAGCAGGTAAGTATTGCGATTTTCTCCCTATTAATGTCCCGCGCGCTCGGGTTCGCCGTCTTAAAGTGAAACCGCGACCCGCAGCGCATTTCTGGCATGCAATCTGGCCGCATTTCTCTCGCTCTCTCGCCGGATTATGGGTCTTTTACCTTCCACTTCTCCAGCGCGCTTCGGCGCTTCTGGTGAAGGGGGGAAGAACTTTCTCTCTCGCTCCCGCGGAGATGGAAACTATCACTCCAGAGCGCTCCTCTAGTGATGAGCCGGTGTGTTAGTTTGTGTTAGAGGTGGTAACGCGTGGTCCGACGCGTACACCTCGATTCGCGGTAAAAATAAAAATTAATTAATTAAATAAATCCCCCAAACGCTCACGGTCAGCCGACAGGTGTCTGTCGGGTGGCCGGAGGAGGAGGGGCCTCAGTGATGGCCCCTCCCCTCCTGGCGACCTCCATGATTTAACTCTTTCATGGAATAAGCCATATTTATCCTGTGTTTTTGTGCTATTGACATTTGGTTTGTTCCAATGTCATGGATGAAAGCGCGGTCCTTTATGATGATGTCCCAGATCAGAGAGACGCTCACGGGCTATCTCTTCCCTGGGAGCTCATCCTCTTGGGAAAAGAGAAAATCCTCTTCGGAGAGCAGCGGTCTCCAGTGATACACCCATTTAGCCGAGGTGTTAAAGTTCGTGCACCTTTAGAGAGGCTGGCAGCGGGGAACCTACTGCCAGCTATGTCTCCTTAAGCACGAAGCACTGTGCAAAACCAGTATCCTCAGGACAAAGTGTTAGTTGCTCGGGTTCCTCCTGCCGTGTTTCAGGAAACCGAACACCTAACAGCCACCACCATCACCACCCCTCCGTCGGCGTCAATACGTCGCCCTAGCTCACCTCACTTCTTAGGGTGGAGCCCTAACGCCATAAAGCGTTCTCCTTCCTACATGAGGTATGAGGTTGAGTGTCATGTGGAATCCGAGCGCAACGCGGGCACAGCTGTCTCCTGCGCGCGCCGAACTCATTAAAGCATACTCTAAAGGAGTATAAGCTAGGCGAGGTGGTAACGTCACTGCTCCCAGAGTGGTTTCAGTGGTGGCTCAGTGCCGGGGGATTTCATCCAAGGGCCAATCCCCAGAGGCAACATAGGTTACGCGCCGGGAGCTTCGTACCCTTTCTATGTGGTTCAGACCCTCGTCCTTGACTCTGGGTCCCCCTCTAGGTCCGTGCTGTCGTCGCGAGTTGCTAACGGCAGACATTTTTCCCTTAGGGGCCAGAGCGCGACCTTAGATGGCCGCCCAGCCCAAGGGAGCTGGAGAGGTCATCTTCTCGTGTGGTACATTAATTGCCCCGAAACGATGACTCTATTTCTGGCCCTGAAATACTCCCTCCAGCAACTGAGAGGCAACAAGGGTTACGCGCCGAGAGCTTCGTACCCTCTTCATGGAGCTAGCGCCTTGGCATTAACATGTCATCGTAGCTCACCTCGTTTTCTTTAGGATCGAGTCTCAACGCCACGGAAAGCATTCTCTTTCCTACACAAAGTATACATTGAGTGTCATGTGAGATCCGACCGCAATGAGGGCACAGCTGTCTCCTGCGCGCGTCGAGTCCATTCTGAACACTTTAAAGGAGTTCAAGCTAAGCACGAAGTAACTTTCACCGCTTCTGTGGTGGCTAAGTGCCTGGGGATTTCACCCAAGGGCCAATCCCCAGAGGTAATAAGGGTTACGCGCCGGGAGCTTCGTACCCTTTTTATGTGGTTCAGACCCTCGTCTTTGACCCTGGGTCCCACTCTAGGTCCGTCCTGTCGTCGCAAGTTGCTAACGGCAGACGTTTTTCCCTTAGGGGCCGGAGTGCGGCCTTAGATGGCCGCCCAGCCCAAGGGATCTGGAGAGGTCATCTGCTCGTGTGGCACATCAATTGCCCCGAAACGATGACTCTATTTCTGGCCCTGAAATACTCCCTCCAGCAGTCAGGAGGTTAACATGTCCTAGCGTGGAAAACTACACTAGGACATGGCAAAACATGCAGACCCAGTCCACTGCCGAACTGCTTCAGTGCTGGAGCTTCTGCAAGAAAATTGACCTCAGGCTTTTGCCCTAGTGCACTCAGAACATACGTAGCCGCTCCTCACCTACGTCCTGACTGATGGGGCTGGTGGAAAGCACCCCTTAGTTGCAGGCTTATTCACGGGCCTCATCAGCCTTCTTATTGTGCTTGGGCTTTGCCATTGGCTAGCTAGAGCTATTCTGCATCCTCACCCAACTATCTTCTGCAGTTGTCTTCGAAGCTTCTGTTCTCCGCCGTTACAGCTACGGGGCAGTAAGACTTCATTAACTGCGTCTAGTTCATGCTCCCTAGGATTTACAGTACACCACCGCACTAGCCAGTGGCGTAAATCAGAGCAGATTTCATATGTCTTGGGGCCGCAGCCGGAGGGCAGCCGCCATTAGACGAGTCGGGTTAGAGATGCTAGTGCCCTAGCCTAGGAGGACAGGAGAAATTCTGTCCCTCGGGACCTTTTACATTTCAGCCCAACTATCTTCCACAGTCGAAGCCTTCTGTCCTCCGCCGTTAGCTCTGGAGCAGTAAAGACTTCATTCGCTGTGTCCAGCTCATGCTCTTCAATTTACAGCGCACCTCTGCATTAAGCCAGGGCCGTAAATCAGAGCAGATTTCATATGTCTTGGGGCCGCAGCCGAAGGGCAGCCGCCATTAGACGAGTTGGGTTGGAGATGCTAGTGCCCTAGCCTAGGAGGACAGGACAAATTCTGTCCTCCAGGATCTTTTACATTCCAGGACATAAAACATGTAGACCCAGTCCACTGCCAAACTGTTACAGTGCTGGAAGTTTCTGCAAAAAAAAAAAAAAAGGCCGTTCTGCATTCTTACCCAACTATCTCCCACAGTCGAAGCCTTCGGTCCTCCGCCGTTAGCTCCGGAGCAGTAAGTCTTCATTCGCTGTGTCCAGCTCATGCTCTTCAATTTACAGAGCACCTCTGCATTAAGCCGGGGCCGTAAATTAGAGCAGGGTTTCATATGTCGTAGGGCCGCAGCCCAAGGGCCGTCGCCATTAGACGAGTCGGGTTAAAGATGCTATTGCTCTAGCCTATGAGGCGCGTGGCATACTTCGCCTCTAGTGATTAGGGCCGTTCGACCAGGAAGCTTGCCTTATCTATTGCTCCGGCAAGAGGGGCTTCCAAACATGGCATGCGGCAGGCTGCCTTCCCGCAAGACATCGGTCAGGCATGGTTGGATGCCAGGCTTGCGGGGTCTAGGACTCCTTGGGGGTACTGTGCGCACACGACACAACCCTGGGGGTCCAGACACTTGCAGTGCGGCGGAGTGGGTATTCTCGTTCCCATAGCGCTTTCGCGCAGCATCGAGTGTAGCTTTTGAAAGGGAACGTCTCGGGTTACTTTGCTGTAACCCTGTTCCCTGAAAAAGCGGGAACGAGATGCTGCGCTACAATGCCGCACTGCATGCGTGACTGGACATCCTTCAGACAAAATTGACCTGAGGGTGTTTCCGGTTCATGCCTATTTATAACCTCCAGGTGCACCTCATCGGTTGACGTCACCTGCATGAGGTTATAGAGGCCAAAATATTTGGCGTGTTTGACACACACGTGCTTCACAACCGGTGAAAGTCTCCTTTAGAGAAGAAGTGAACAATTCTACATGTGGTTCAGATAAGATAAGATAAACCTTTATTAGTCCCACAAGTGGGAAATTTGTTTTGCCACGGCAGCAAGTGGACAGTACAAAGTTAAAAATTAAGAAACAAAATAAAGTAAAATAAAATAAAAATAGGGGAAATAAAATAACAAATACTAACAGTATAAATGTATACTATACAATCTGGCTATAAAATATGGACATCTGTGTAGTAAAAAATATTTACATAAATATATACTTAGACAATAAGTAAACACAGTTGACTAAGTAATATGTTTGTACTCAATGAATATATGTATACATAAAGGGAGTGAATGGCATTTACAGTAATATTCTAAATGTTTTAAATGTTTTAAATTGCACTTTGCCGAGATATGGTGGTTCCCCGAGACAGAAAGAAAAATTGCATATTCCACCATAGTATTGCACATAACTGGAGATATTGCACATCACTATAAAGTTTTAAATGTTTCGTCATAATATTGCACATAACTACAATGGTGTATTTAATGTGTGTGTTTGTTCGTTTGTGCGTTTGTTTGTGCGTATGTGGTCGGAGTCTAAGTTGTACAGTCTAACAGCAGTTGGTAAGAAAGACTTGCAGAATCTCTCCTTTCCACATTGTGGGTGCAGCAGCCTGCCACTGAAGGAGCTGCTAAGTGCTGTCAAATACTCCTGCATGGGGTGGGAGATGTTATCCAACAGGGATGACAGCTTAGCCACCATTCTCCTGTCGCTCACCACCTCCACTGGGTCCAAAGGGCATCCTAGAACAGAGCTGGCCCTCCGAATCAGCCTGTTCAGTCTCTTTCTGTCCCCAGCAGAGATACTGCTGCCCCAGCAGACTACACCATAAAAGATAGCTGATGCCACCACAGAGTCATAAAAGGACTTCAGAAGTGGGCCCTGCACTCCAAAAGACCTGAGCCTCCGCAGCAGGTAGAGCCTGCTCTGCCCTTTTTTGTAGAGTGCATTTGAATTATGAGTCCAGTCCAGTTTATTGTTCAGATGAACACCAAGGTACCTATAACTCTCCACAGACTTAAGGACCATGCCTTGAATGTTCAGTGGTTGTAGTGGAGGATGTTTGTGCCTGCGGAAGTCTATCAAATTCAAATTAAAATTCAAATTTTATTTGTCACATACACAATAATACAGAGTACAATATGCAGTGAAATGATTTTGTGCGACCACAGAGTCGCGACGGCAGCCACCTAACCGGCGACATCATAGAAGATAAGGAATAGATACATTAGGATAACGAGGGTAAAAAATCCCCTCCCAGACTGTCCTTCGAAAAGGGCAGTGTGCGATCAGGGGTACAAAAAATACCTCAGCAACGAGCACATAAAAACATGTAAACACAAGACATAAACATTGCAACAATTAGGGTACAGGGGATAGGAAATGTCCAATGTAGGCAAACAGCTCCAGTCCCTGCAGCTAGAGAGCGCTGGTCCCGATTCCGCCTGCCCACACTGAAGGGAATAAGCACACGAAGGCGTTGGATATGGGGAAGGTAGAGTGTCTATCTGTAGCTGTTATGTGTGTGCGTGAGTGCGTGCGTGTCAGTTGTAAGCCTGTAACATCCCGTAATAGTCTGCGCCAGGTGTCCTTGAGGGGGGGAAGGGAAGTAGGATTCCAGAGCGTCTCGTTATCTTGGTCTTCGGGGAGTTTGTTATGTCTCCAGCCACGGCCTTGAAATGCAGTAGCTGGAAGGAAAAGGGGCAGCCGAAAAGAAAATCATATTTTCCAGGTTTCGGTCAATATCTGCCAATTTCACAGATATTTAATGTCCATCACTGGTCTCCAGGTTTGTCCAAATCACGTTGCATAACTGCTAGTCTCACCAAGATGTTATCCAATTTGCGGTCCAGAACCACAGTCTGATTACTGACAGCTCTCGTCACCAATATTTCCCAGCCAGCCAGTCTCTTGGGGTTGAGACTGACTGCTTTTAAGATTTTTCGATATCCAAGTATTCCACTTAATCCAATCAGCAGAATCCCTGTTATCAAAGTTCCGAATAGGTAGATATCTTTAACATCCTCCAGAGACAGTGCGGCCAGGCGCACAATGCGCCACTTCTCCCAACCGTCCATCGTGTATCCAGCAGCAAACGTCCCAGCAGGACAAGTAGGTTCCCCAGAACCCACACTTCTCGTCGAAAAGATCGTGTCAATTTTATTCAGAGACCACTTGATCAAATCCATATTCCTTTTTATTTTCAAGAGCAAGGCGAGGAGAGTCTCTGAATAGTATCACAAGACAGACAAGAGAAGCAAGCGGGGAAAGATAAGGGAGGAAGAGCAGATGCGACAGCCAAGAGGGTTTTTTTCCTTGTATCACCAGCTCTTTGGTTTTTCCAGTGTTGATCTGGAGGTAGTTCCTTTGGCACTAGTCTACAAAGTCCTTGTTAAGTTCCCTGTACTCCTTGTCATCCCCTTCAGTGATGAGGCCGACTTTTGCAGAGTCATCGGAGAACTTCTGCAGGAAGCAGTTGGTGGAGTTGTGAGTGAAGTCTGCAGTGTATATGGTGAAGAGGAATGGGGCCAAAACCGTTCCCTATGGAGCCCCCGTACACATAGCCCTGAGATCTCACGTACTGTGGTCGGTTAGTGAGGTAGTCCAGTATCCATGTTGTGAGGTGATGATTCACTCCTGTGTACTCCAGCTTGTCCCTCAAGATTGTTGGAAGGATGTTAAAGGCACTGGAGAAATTAAAGAACATGATTCCCACAGTGCTCCCAGCAGTCTCCAGGTGAGAGAGGGAACGATGCAGTAAGTGAATGATGGCATCCTCTACTCCAGTGCCAGGCTGGTAAGCAAACTGAAGTGGGTCCAGTGATGAGCTCACCAGGGGCCGAAGCTGAGCCAGGACCAGTCGCTCCAGGGTCTTCATCAAATGGGATGTCAGAGCCACCGGCCTGTAGCTGTTTAAGTCCATGGGATGTGGAGTCTTCGGCACTGGTACCACACAAGAGGTTTTCCAGAGCTTTGGAACTCTCCCCAGCTTTAGGCTCATGTTGAAAATGAGCTCCATCACCCCACACAGTTGACCTGCGCAGGACCTGACAACTCTTGAGCTGATGCTGTCTGGACCTGCAGCCTTCCTGGCTTTGATCCTCCTAAGTTCCCTCCTGACCTGAATGGCTGAGAAAGACAGACTGGAGCTGTGTGTTGGATGTGTACTGGATGCTGTTGTTGGGGGTGGGGGAAAAGTGTGCAGGATGTGTAGAGGAGATGTAAAGTGATCCTTGGGTCAGAGGTGGAACAGCAGCAGTGGGGGTGGGAGTGTCTGCAGCCAATGTTAAAGACCTCCTAGAAGAATCAAACCTGTTAAAAAAGTGATTTATTTCATTTGCCCACCCCACATCCCCCATGGGTAGAGAGTTTTGATCTTTGTGGCCTGAGATGGTTCTGAGGCCTCTCCAGACTTCACTAATATTGTTCCTCTGAACCTGGTTTTCCATCTTCTGCCTATAGCTGTCTTTCCCATGAAAGGAAAGACAGCTATAGGACCTGATCAGTCCTTTCAGCTCTCTTTGCACCCTTTTCAGCTCCTCCTTGTCTCCAGATTTGAAGGGTCTCCACTTCTGCTTAAGGACAGCTTTTATTTCTAGTGTAATAAAACAATGGTTTGTTGTTTGAGAAGCACCGCACAGTCCTGGTGGGTACGGTGTTATTCACACAGAAGGTAATGTAGTCCGTCACACAGGTGACAGGGCTATCGATGTCCTCCCCGTGATCGTCACAAAGCACCTCCCACACAGTAGACTCAAAACAGTCCTTTAGAGCCTCCTCGCTCTGCTCCGACCATCTCTGTACTGTGCGAGTGACTGGTGGCTCCCTACATACTAGGGATTTGTACACAGGAGCAAGGTGCACCAGGTTGTGATCAGATCTTCCCAGGGGAGGGAGAGGTGATAAACTGTATGCTTCCTTTGTATTGGCATACAGTAAGTCCAATGTTTTATTGTCTTTGGTGGTGCATGTCACATACTGGGTGAAGGTGGGCAGTGTAGAGTCCAGTGATACATTATTGAAGTCCCCAGATATAAAAAAAAAAAAGGGCTCCTGGCGATTGCGTTTGCCGTCTGCTGGCTACAGAGTGGAGAGAGTCAAAGGCTGCCTCTGCATTGGCCGAGGGTGGAACATACGCTGTTATCGCGAGTACATGTGAGAATTCCCGTGGAAGATAGTAAGGACGCATGCTAATGGCTAATAGCTCAATGTCTCTGCTGCAGAGTTGTTCTTTCACAGTGATGTGCCCCGGGTTACACCAACTGTCGTTCACAAACACTGCTAGCCCCCCTGCTTTCCTCTTACCGCTCTCCCTTGTCCTGTCCGCTCGCAGCAGCTGGAAACCGGGCAGCGCCACGTTCGTGTCCGGTGTTAGCAGAGTGATAGCCAGGACTCCGTTAGCATCATGATGCTACACTGCCGGTACTCCCTCTGAGATCGGGTTAGCGCTGTCAGCTCATTCATCTTATTTCCGAGAGACCTCACATTTCCCATGATAACAGATGGGATAGATGGTCTGTAACGTCTCCTTCTCAGGCGATGACGCTCCCTCCCGACTTAACACCCCCGTCTCTTCCTTCTCACCTCACTGGGGATATTGGGTATATTTGCCGGCAGCACCGCTGCTGGGCGCAGAGCTAACAGCTGATCCCGAGTGTTAACAAAGGAAACACGCGCTGGATCTCCAAACACAGATGAAAAAAGTAGTAAAGACCACAGAAAAATGCCCAGAACTATAACGAAACGGTTGTGCATGATGTCAGAATAAAGATAGCTAAGAACTTAAATATAAATAGTTACGAAAATAAAAGGAAAATAAGAAAGAAGCTCGAAAACAAGCAGAGCTGCCATTGCAGGCTGCCACACAGGGGGGCGCTGGAAGTCAACACAGGCCCAAAAAGGCATGGTGGCAAAGACAACCACCTCCCAATGACTAGGTACTACATCTCACAGCTGACATGTTCTCAGAATACAGCTGTCAGCATCAGCCTGGGCCAGGACAGTCTACACGGTAAAGTGAAACCATCCTCAATCACCACACGCATCCCAGACAGACCGCAATGGCATCTATGTGATGAGATCTCCAACCAGACACCAGGACTACTCGGACAGGTCCAGAGGACAGGTGGGTCTGGATCACTGGCAGCTCAGGAGCAACATATGTATCTGTGCACAAGAGAAAGGTATAGAGAGAGAGAGAGAGAAAGGGAAAAGCAAAGACAGGAGAGAAGAAAACAGAAAAGAAGACATAACAGTTAGGTACTGTATGGTTACAGTCACGAATGGACAAGTGCATCTCAATAAAATATAGTATTATCAAAAAGTTGATTTATTTTCGTGATTTAATTCAAAAAGTAAAACTCATATATTATACAGATTCATTACACACAGACTGATATATTTTAAGTGTTTATTTCCTTTAATTGCGATGATTATGGCTTACAGCTGAGGAAAACCCAAAATTCAATATCTTAGAAAATTAGAATATTACTTAAGAATTTTTTTTTTAAATAATTAACAAAGAGATGTTGGACTACTGAAAAGTATGAACATGTACAGCTCTCAATACTTGGTAGGGGCTCACTTTGCATGAATTACTGCAGCAATTCGGCGAGGCATGGAGGCGATCAGTTCGTGACACTGCTGAGGTGTTATGGAAGCCCAGTTTGCTCTGATAGTAGCCTTCAGCTCTTCTGCATTGTCAGGTCTGGTGTCTTGCCTCTTCCTTATCACAGTACCCCATAGATTCTCCGTGGGGTTTAGGTCGGGTGAGTTTGCCTGTCCATCAAGCACAGGGTTGATGCATCAAGCACCATCGTACTTAAAGCAGGTATTAGTACTTTTGGCAGCGTGGGCAGGTGCCATGTCCTGCTGAAAAATGAAATTAGCATCTCCATAAAGCTGGTCAGCAGAGGGAAGCATGAAGTGCTCTAAAACCTCCTCATAGATGGCTCCGCTAACCCTGGACCTGATTAAACACAGTAGACCAATGCCAGCAGATGACATGGCTCCTCAAACCACCACTAACTGTTAAAACGCTGGACCTTAAGCAACTCAGATTCTGGGCCTTTCATTTCCTCCTCCAAACTCTGGGCCCTTGATTTTCAAATAAAATAGAAAATTTACTTTCATCTGAAAAGAGAACTTTGGCCCAATGAGCAACAGTCCAATCCTTTGTGTCCTTAGCCCAGTTAAGACACCTCTGACATTGTCTCTAGATCAAGAGCAGCTTGACACAAGGAATGCGACAATCATAGCCCGTGTCCTGGATACATCTGTGTGTGGTGGCTCTTGAAGCACTGACTTCAGCTGCAGTCCACTGTTGTATCTTCCACAAATAGCTTAGTTTCCCAATTAATTTACATTTACATTTAGGCATTTGGCAGATGCTCTTATCCAGAGCGACTAACAAAAAGTGCTTTAAAGTTAAAATCATTGGATACATACTTACACTGGGTTAACTAGGTTAATAACTAAGTGCCATTAGTCCAACACAACTGGGAAGAGTTTTTTTTTTTTTTGGGGGGGGGTGGGCAGGGGGGAGTACCACCTAGATGCCAGAACAGAAAAGAGCCTGGATGAATGCCGCCCTAGATCCCTGAGAGAGGGTGGGATGAGATGAGCAGTGATGGAGGATCTGAGGGAACGTGGTGCAGTGCGTGGTGTGATTAAAGCAGAGAGGTAAGTGGGTGCTGGGCCATTTTTAGCTTTGTAGGCAAGCATCAGCGTTTTGTACGGGCAGCTATAGGAAGCCAGTGCAGGGAGCGGAGAAGTGGTGTTGTGGTGTGGGAGAACTTGGGAAGGTTAAAAACGAGACGTGCTGCTGCATTCTGGATCAGTTGCAGAGCACGAATCGTGGACAGAGGCAGGCCTTCCAGGAGTGAGTTGCAGTAGTCCAGTCTTGAAATAACAAGGGACTAAACAAGCACCTGAGTAGCCTGTGAAGAAAGAAATGGGCGAATTCTTCTGATATTGTAAAGAAGAAATCTACAAGAGCGAGTAAGGTTGCAATTTGTGGGGAAAATGACAGATAATTGTCCATGGTTACCACAAGATTGTGGGTGGTGGCTGAAGGAGTGATTTGGTTGTTGTCCAGGGATATCACAAGGTCTTGACATGGGGATGAGTCCCAAGGGATAAACAACAGTTTGGTTTTACTTAGATTGTGTCACAGACCTGCACAATCTACCCAGCACATCCAGATCATAGCTCCACCCAAGGTTTTCCGTGCGTCCCTGGCTGATTAGCTGAGTACACCTATACCCAATTTGGCAATAGATTGGTGGCTTTAAATAGACGGCGAAGATCTCACTCCACGTCGATGTATCTTACTTGCGTACCTTTTGTCCCGTTTCATTAGTGTTTTTTCCCATTGCTCTATTTCTGTGTTCAACCTCGCCCGTTTTCAGGATTCCGTCTTGTGCCTAACCCTTTGGATTATCTGCCTGTGTATTTTCTTACGTGCATGACCTCGCAAGCTCTGTGGACTTCGGATAAGTACTTAGGATTTGGATTTGTTCGCCCTCGCTACTGGACCCCGGTATACCGACCCCTGCCTGGTAAAGACGACTCTTCTCATCCTTCGTGTCTCCTTCTTCGCAAGCCGGCTTTCACCCTACGATACAGACACTTCCGTGTTCGCGGATCACAGGAGAGCGCTCGCGCTGCGCAACGACCTTCATTCTCACAGAGAAGAATTAAATTGCCGCTTTCTGCTTTCCATCCTTGGTGCGCTAAACGTTTTAAAATCAAGAAACACTCCCTAAGACCCGAGAGGATTCCCGCTCTCTACTTCCGGGATTGTGGAGATTCCCTCACGTCATAGCCCCGCCTCCTCTCTTGTCACTAGAGGCTTTTCCATTCCTTCAGTCACCAAGCACACACACACACACACACACATCACTGCTCGGACTGCGCCAACACACTAAACATTCCTGGATTTTAATAAGACCTCTTGGAAGGAACTGTCTGCTTTTGGGTTCACTCTTATCCAGCCCCGACCGTGACAGATTGAGCTTCAGCTGATGAGCAGCCATCCAGGATGAGATGTCTGCCAGACATGCTGAGATCCAGGTGGAAACCTGAGTGTCAGAGGGAGGAAAGGAGAAAGTAAGTTGGGTGTCATCTGCATAACAATGGTATGAAAATCCATGCGATGATATGACCTTACCAAGAGACTGGGTATAGAGGGAGAACAGAAGAGGACCAAGTACTTAGCCCTGCGGAACACCAGTAGAGAGTCTACGTGGGGCAGATGTAGATCCCCTCCATGTTACCTCATATAACCTATCTTTTAGGTAAGAAGCAAACCATTGCCAGGCTGTTCCACAAATTCCAAGGCTTGTAAGAATAGATAATAGAATCTATTTAAGGCTGTGGTAATCCCTGTTGCTTGTGAGCCTTTTTCTACCCCTTTTTTTTTTCATCAATTCAACTTTCAAATTTTCAAATTTTTCTGAATTTTAACTTTATTGTACATGTACTGCATTCAGGCAAATATTTTAGTTTTTTTAGGTATTTTGAGACTATTTAATTATTTTAATTTCAATTATAAATAATACAAAGTTGCTGTTGTAAACACACCACACTATATGCATCATGATGTTTCTCTATCATGATCCATTTTTTCTCCATCCATACTTGTATGACCTGAAAGACTGGATATTAAATGTCAAAATGTATTGACAAAAGGGTGTGTGTCTATTTTAGTTGCTGTATTGCAGTAGCTGAGATGCATTACTGAAATATTCAGCCCACACTACTCTTTTCACTCTTTCCTTACCAGATAGCACACTGCTGAAGGGCCAATCTATTTATTAGTTGTATTTGTGATGAAAATTATTACAAACTAAGAAAATGTATGTACTGTAACCATAATTATGATAAACTACAAAATAAACACCTAGTAATGAAAATAAAGCATACAAAGTACCCATTGCCTCAGATTGTCTTTTATATCAGGTGGCTCTGCATCTTTTTCATCATCATTCACCTCGGTACTTTCACCATTAGCTTGGTCACTGTACAGTAGCTCCGCTGTTCTTTATTATTATTATCTTCATCATCAACATTATAGCATCTTTGGAGAAGAGTGACTCTAGTCTGTGGAAATACATAATTGATTTGAGCATTGTACATTAAAATGGACTTCAAAATATGTTCTTCTAAATATTCCTTTTGGACCAGCAAAATGTTAAGAAAAACAAACGTTTTCCACATTTCTCAGTTCAACAACTGTTCTAGTTTTACAGCACACACATTTTTTTCTCCAGATGAAACAAAGTAAACAGCAATTCAAACAGTAAATAACCTAGCAAAACTGTCAAATTATATGCTTTACATGCCGACTACCTTAGTAAATATATTTGACAACCGCATAAACATGCAAAAATGTAATGCCCTAATGCAAAACAATATGTACTGTATGTTAGCCCTTTTACGTTACTGGCACATACTATGGCAATAATCCATAATGGTTCTAACCTCGCTTTGGCTCAGTATGCTAATGTATTTACTGGCAACAGGTCGATTAGCCTTGCATAATAGTGCATAAGTAAACATCTTTCTCACTATATTACAGCAAAACTACAAACTGCATGCTTTTTATGTTACCACCACAGATTCTTAACACTCTTATGTCTTACTCAAGGGTATTTACATCTCTTTTAAAGGAATATTAACCCACCTGTAGTTAGGAGCAAAGAGACACAAAACTTTAGCTTCTGTTTAGCTTCAGCAGAACCTGATCTCGGTGAGGTTTTAGGTTCTTTAGGTCTAGTGACCTGTTTGACATTGTTTACAGTTAAGCACAAAGCATTTATTATTTAAAAAACATAAGAAAAAAAATTCAGGGGTTTATTTTAACTGTTATACCTTATGAACTGTACCAAAATGAACGTCTCGGGTTACTTTGCTGTAACCCTGTTCCCTGAAAAGGCGGGAACGAGATGCTGCGTGAAAACCCTATGGGAAACATCTTGTCATGTTGCCGGTTGTAAAGCATGTGTGTATCAAACACGCCAAATTTTGGCTTATATAACTCAGTCGGGTGACTGCATCTGATGAGACGCACCAGCAGGTTATAAATAGGAGTGAACCGGAAACATTTCTCAGATTAATTTGTCTGAACGGACGTCCGGTCACGTAGGCAGTGCGGCATTGGGACGCAGCATCTCGTTCCCGCCTTTTCAGGGAACAGGGTTACAGCAAAGTAACCCGAGACGTTCCCTTTCAAAGGTTACACTCGATGCTGCGTGAAAACGCTATGGGAACGAGAATACCAACGCCACCGCACTGCAAGTGTCTGGACCCCAAGGTTGTGCAGCGTGTGCGCACAAGGCCGAGAAGGTCTCTGAACTATATCTGGGAAGCTGACTCGAGGACTTGTGAGCCCGGAGTGGCATGAACATCCAGATTATAAATCTAACAAATGTGTGCGGAAAGGACCACGCCACCGCGTCACACACTTGCTGCAGGGGAATACCTCCTGCTAGTGCGGTAGATGAGGCGATCCCCCTGGATAAATGATCCCTGGTTCCTAGAGGCGAAGTGAGCCCATGCGCCTCATAGGAGAGGGTAATAGCATCTCTCACCCAGTGTAGTGTAGTGCAGAGTTCCATGGCCCCATTCCCCAGCAACTTCTGTCAGCAGATGCGCACTTTCTGGTTTCACGGAAGGGTGATCACTAAATATTAATAATTCTATAGACAATATTTAGGAAAAATTATTCTCAAAAATAGCTAACAATCCTCAAAAAAAAAGCAATGTCTGTCCTTTTACACATTGTTCACATGTGTACTATAGAATTATGAATATAATGTGGAAATGTGGAAAGTAGTGATAATTCCTGACAAGCGCACACATACATACAGCAATGGTCAGCAAGTAGAGCAAATGCAGAGAAGTGACACAGGGGAAATTTTTGGACCAACGTTGGGGCAACGGCAGTATCCACTGAAATTGACATTTATTAACATACGTGTGTCAAGTCCAAAGTAAATGAATCATGTGACATTGATAGAAAAAATGTGATATTGAGGCACAGTTAAAGTTTTAGAAATATAGAAAAATTTTATATTACAAAACATGAAAACTAAGGTTAAAGCTGAGTTGTTGTCTTCCGCATGCTAACTTGTGATTTTGTGTTATAAGGGTCTTGGACAAGCTCTCTCCGAAGTCAACACCTCAGAGTCCACTCCAGATCAAAGGTCGATATTTGGCATCTCCCGAACTGGAGGTCAATTTGAAAGTAAAATTACCTTTGAAGAACGTCAGACAGCCCAGTGAAGTTAGGAAGCACGTTCTTATATTTGCAACAACACGTTCTGGCTCTTCATTTGTGGGCGAGATTTTTAACCAGCATGGCAACGAAATGTTCTACCTGTTTGAACCTCTTTGGAACGTGCAGCAAAGGCTGGAAAGTGAAGGAATCGATTTTGTTCCAGAAGAGGTTTTGACAAAGGCTTATCGAGACGCTCTCCATCAGCTTTTCTTATGCAACTTTTCCATGCTGGACAGCTTCGAGGCTCCACAAAAGGGCCTTGTAAAGATGACATTATTTCGGCCTGAATCCAGCCAGTCACTGTGCAGCTATCCCGCCTGCACCCCATTTGTGACTGAAACTGACGGGTCCTACGAATGTCATAACCAGAGCTGCGGTCCACTGGACATCAGGATAGCATCCCAAGTCTGCCTGCAGAAAAAGTATCATGCCATAAAGTCTGTACGAATAGAGCGACTAGAGACACTGCGATCTTTAACAGAAGATCCACGATTAGATTTGAAGGTTATCCATCTGGTCCGCGATCCCAGAGCCATATTAGCATCCCGCATGATGACTTTCGCACAAGACGATGAGGAGTGGCGGAAGATGACAGAGGACGGGGACATTACTGAGGATGACAACAAAATAGGCGGCCTCAGAGATCAATGTGAGTCCATCCGGATGGCTGCTGAAGTGGGTCTCAAACGGCCCCCGTGGTTGAATGGGCGATACATGCTAGTGCGTTTTGAGGACATCGCCTTGTTTCCTATGCGCAAAGCAGCTGAGATGTATCAGTTTACCGGCATCCCGTTCACTGACCAAGTGAAGGAGTGGCTCTTGCAGAATACTCAAACACCTGATAATGAAGATGATATGTACTCCACCAAAAGAAACTCATCACAGCAGGCTGAGAAATGGAGGTTCAATTTACCACTTAAATATGTGAAGATAGTTCAGAAAGTTTGCGGCCCCACCATGAAATTGCTTGGATACAGGTTCATAGAAAGCAAAGAGATGCTGATTGACAAATCAGTCAGCTTGATAGAAGACAGAGTTTTCTAATGACCAGGGAACAAACTTTTTTATAGACTTTTATTTAATATATATATTATGTATGTAAAGCAGTTTACTATTATATTTTTAAGTAAACATACCATGTAGCAAATGGCATCTTTTTAAAAGTTATGTATTTATGCTTTTTAGCTGGTTCAGGTTTTCAACTTGGTCACAAATCCTTATTTAATCCCGAAGATGAAGTTTGGGACTCAAACCCTTTGTAGGTTATGATTAATTACCAGGAAGTGGTTACCAAAATGCACCCAAAAAGGTAAAGGCTATTGCTGCTGGGTCTGTGTATGCCAATGGCCGAAGTCCAGGGAATGTACTTAAGTAAAAAAAAAGATTTAATTTCTTGGTTTGCTGGTTTCCTGTACTACCCACAGTCCCACAGGACTACCTGCTGATTGCAGTTGTTGGTGTGCCAAAACTAATGTTTTATTAACATACATTGCTGTGAAAAAAGTCTGCCTGTTTTTTGTTGTTGTTGTTGTTGTTGTTTTTGCATATTTGTCACACTTAAAATAATTCAGATCATCAAACAAATTTTAATATTACACAAAGGTAACCCAAGTAAACACAAAATGCAGTATTTACAGTAAATGATGATTTTATTTATTAAGGGAGAAAAAACTGTCCAAACCTGCCTGGCCCTATGTGAAAAAGTAATTAACCCCTTAATTTAATAACTGTTGGGCAACTGCATGTGAGAGTTTGCGATAACTGGCAATGAATGTTTCACATTGCTGTGGAGAAATTTTGGTCCACTCTTCTTTGCAGAATTATTTTAAATCAGACAAATTTGAGAGTCTTTAAGCATGAATGGACTATTTAAGGTAATTTAAATCACATTCATAAGTATCAGATAATTTCTATGTCAATAATCATCTCGTTCACTAAGAAAATGGGTGACAATTAAGTGAGGTAGTTTTCTCAATATTTATTTTTAACCTTTTATTTAATATAACTGTCTCTATGACTTTTGGATAAGTATTTAAATGCTCCTCAGTTGTGTACTGTACATGTTTTGTAGGGAAATTGTGTGTGTGTGTGTGTGTGTGTGTGTGTGTGTGTGTGTGTGTGTGTGTGTGTGTGTGTCTGTGTGTGTGTGCGTGCATGCGTGTGTGTGTGTACTGGAGCATTCTGTTAACACACAACACAACTGATGGGAAAGTGTTTGTATCAAACCCTGATGTCGTTTCCAAATCTGTTTTAAACATCCTCCATGTCTACTTACCTTCATCAGCACCATGCATGTACTAACCCACTCTAGTGGTCACTTAATGGATAGAAAAAGAAGTGTTGTAAAGTTAAAAATTTTTGTAGATGAATAAATGAATTGCTCTGTCTGTCGCTGTGCTTCATTAAGCTCACTGAGAGACTCCGTCAAACACACAAACTCATTGTCTGTCAGAAATGTCTCTGTTCATTAACAGCAAAAGACAGAGTATTTATATGTTTGACCAAACGCCTGGTGACATGATCATTTTGTTTGCTTTGTAACATTAGTCCCATGGGTAAGAAAAAATTATCATGTTTTAAATCTCAACAGCGTTGAATCTCAAATCATTCTTCCTAAAAAATCTATTCTTGCTTTTTACCTTAAAACGGTAAAAAAGGAATCCTATTATTAAAATCTTACTTCATTTTAGAAAATGTAATATTTAATTAGAAATAAACACTACCTGAATGTGTTGACATCTATATATGAAATGGAAATTACGTTTGTTTGTTTGTTTGGGCGGCAGGTGGCGGGCGGTGGTATTTGCGCAGATAATCACATGCAATTATCAGCTTTTATGTCATGCTGTGGGTGTGTCACAGGCGATTATCAGCCATCATTCACAGGTAATGATAGACACAGGCGTCACAATCTGCACCTGGGCGGAGCCGAAGGTACACGTTGGAATCAATTCGTACATTTTAAAACATTTTTTAATGTAAACAAATTTTAGCATCAAACTCTTTAGGAATCCAGCTTCCATATTTTTAAAACAACTGAAATGTAAATTATGACGGTGGCGTAGTGGTTAGGGCCGTCTGCAGGCACCTCCAGGGTCCAGGTTCGATTTCTACCTGTGTGTATGGAGTTTGCATGTTCTCCCTGTGCTTGGTGGGTTTCCACAGGTACTCTGGTTTCTTTCCACATGGTGGAAAGACAGGCAGTGTTAGGATAATTGCTGTTCCCACAGTGGGTGTGTGTGTGTGTGTGTGTGTGTGTGTGTGTGTGTGTGTGTGTGTGTGTGTGTGTGTTGTTATGGAATGTGCTAATGTTTTAAGTAGTCATATGTCCCAGCTCACTATAGCAGATGTACACTCAAAAAAATGAACATGACTACCTGTTACATGTACTAAAATGTAATATGTGTTTTGTACATAATAATTTCATGTTTCCAAGATGAACATGAATAAATTATGTTGTTTCTACATGAAATTCAACAACTTCACATGTATTAGATTCAATCATGTTAAGATAAAACAAAGAGATCTTAAACCCAATCGAGATGGTTTGGGTTGAGCTGGACCGCAGAGTGAAGGCAGAGGGGCCAACACGTGCTAAACACCTCTGCGAACTCCTTCAAGACTGTTGGAAAACCATTTCAGGTGACTATCTCTTGAAGCTCATCGAGAGAATGCCAAGAGTGTGCAAAGCAATAATCAGAGCAAATGGTGGCTATTTTGAAGAAACTAGAATATAAAACATTATCCGTTATTTCACCTTTTTTTGTTAAGTACAGAACTCCACATGTGTTCATTTATAGTTTTGATGCTTTCAGTGAGAATCTACCAACGTAAATAGTCATGAAAATAAAGAGAACACATTGAATGAGTGCAGGTGTGTCCAAACTTTTGGCCTGTACTGTATATAAAAACTGTTACCATTATAAAACATACTATTGAAATGTGTATAACTTTTATTTATATTGATTATATTAATAAAAATTATATTTTATATTAATAAATGTGTATTACTTTTATTAATAAATTACTGATTAATTATAATAATTGATTAAAAATTTACAGAGATTTTGTATACAAGGATTTCTTGATTAAATTAAAATTGAAATTGTTGTGTCCTTTTAATATGATGTCGTCCTCGATAGTATCGAAAATGAATATATTTTTCGAACTCCATTTTTTTTTGAGACGCAATGACTGATGGGACATTTTTTCATTTCCTTTTCCAGTGAAGTGAACACCTGTTGTTCACTTGTTCCCCACACCGTTCACAATTCCCTTTAAACTGAACATTTTCACTCCCCGCAGTTTGAAATTACACTTAACGTGGCTGAACACCCTGTGTAGTGTACTTCGCAGGGTACTTCAGGCCGTTTGAAACGTGTTTTTGTTGTTTGTTTCTCTAAGATCAATTTTTTTAACTTTTCATTTCTATCCCTCTTTTTTTTCTTCTTTTAATCAGTTTACTGCAGGAGCACAAGGGAGCTGTTAATTAGCTATTAATAATAACCAGTTTAAAATGTGTGTATGTATAGTGTTGTTGTTTGTTTTTGTTTTTTGTAACTGTTTGTACAGCAAACTTTTTTTTTGTTTAACGATTGAAATAATTTCCTTTTTTTCATTAGACAAACAATCATTTATATTATTTTATTATAAGTCTATGATCTTTATTTGTTTATCTAATGGGACAGAAGAAAAACTGGTATTTTTATTCATCATTAATATTTTGAGTTATACTGGGAGTGACATTGATAGTGAACCGGTTGCACCTGCTCTCTCAGAACAGCCTGTGTGTGTGTTAATTGTCTGTCCTCTGTTAATAAACAGCAGATTCATCTCACTAAGGAGCCTGGTGTCAGTAGTCCATTTATTTAAAGTCCGCTACATCAACATTTAAACTTTACGTACTGGAGGTGTACATGAGGACGAGCGCAAAATGTAAAGAAATGTTCAAGAGATGTAAATCAGAATATACCGCTCTCCTCTTCTCTGTGTGTGTGTGTGTGTGTATATATATATATACTGAGACCCCACAGGTCAGGATCCCCTTGGACACACTAAGTCTTCTGTGTTCAAGTGTTTATAACTCAATATTGTTACACTAGTGTTTACAACTGTGTAAAGAATTAAGAATAATGCAGGGAGTAACTGCAGTGTGTGTCAGTTAAAGTGTAATGTGTGTAATGATTTCAGTGTCATTACACAGAACTTTCAGAGAAACAGATTGTTTCATGTTTGTAAGGTGTGTGAACACAAACAACCTGACTGATGCTGTTCACCACTAGAAGCTGTGATTTCCTGCTGTTTCACCTGAATTAACTACACTAACACCACTTCCTCCCTCTGCTCTCTACACGTTAAAACGCAGTGCAAAACAACACTTCACTTTATTTTTTAACACTTTATATCTTTTTCATGATTTTAGAGAGTTTTTTCAAAAATCCTCTATAACAAAAAAATCACATGAGGCAATAGGTCTAGAAATAACAAAACATTTATAATGTAAAGAGATTAACAGATGTTCAGAAACATTAGTAGAAATTTTTATTATAATTGAAATTATAGAACAATATTAAAACACGTAACAAACTAAAACATCTGGGTGACATCTGGAGATTTGTTCAGTGTAGATTTGTGTTAATCCTGAATTTTAAATTTTCCTGCTGGTTCATAAATCACCGTTGTCATGGTAACCTATAAAAACATCAAACACTAAATCTACAGTCCAACAGGAAACAGCTAACAAACAACTTCCTGTTTATCCTTACCTCATCCTTCTGAGATTTCTTTCCACCTGATAGAGGAATAAAATATAGTGTTGTAGTGTTTATTAATATTTTTACATTCTTGTTAAACAGAAAATAACATTTATAAATCAGTTAAAATGTCAACTGAAATGTATAATTTCACATCACAACGACCTGAATTGAGTTAATCCACCAACAGGACAAAAAACTAACAGGAATAAAAATACAATATAGTGGTTTTAGTGATTTTCTCTCAAACAGAAGTCTTTTTGGCAATAAACTGATCTTTAATTACCGAAAAATATGTTAAATTTAATTACAATTATTAAATCGCACTTTGTTGCACTACAGTTTTTATACTTTGTTTTCATTGTACTTATGGATGGATGATGTTTAAATTTATTATTATTATTATTATTTTTATTATTTAAAAGATAGACAAATAAAGTCAGCCTAAAAAAATATATACACGCTACAGAAAAAGAGAAATAGTATGATGTATATTATTTTAATATAATATTAATAATACTAGAGAGGTACATTTCCTGAATAAAATGTGAGTGGTTCTTGCTGTGGCAAAACACTGGAGTCATGCTAGCAACATGCTAATCACTTTAACATCATGTTAGTGACATTCTAATGATGTTGCTAGCAACATGCTAATATAGATAGCATCATGCTAAGAATCAAGAATCCATCAAAGTTGGTCTCAATGTTAAGTCTATGGGTCTTTTTGGGACGGTTAATTGCCCCCTTTACAACCCACCCCTTAGTCATAGCACCCCATTCCCAAATAAGCCAGTCAATTTGATATCTTAATTCATGTGTCTACGAAAAACATTACCAGAGAAGATACGCGCAAAACTTTTGTATGGAAGATAAAGGAAAAAAAAAATAGAAAGAAAAATAATAAACCTCATTCATGGGTCTAAGAGAAATGTATGGGGCTAGTTACGTTCCAAACTTTTGTACGGAAAAAGAATTATAAACAAAAAAAGAATAATAAGCCTGTGGGACAATGATTATTATATATCAATATAAAACATATAGCAATGAAATATTTATACAAGTTTTATCTTTATATATAAATTATAAATTATATATAATAAATATATATAAATATGTATAAATTATTTTGGTTGATTCTGTACATTCATCATTATTGTATGATGTAAAACATTAAGGCATTATTTCTTGTTTCCTAACTCCATGTTAAACAAGTATAAATCAGCACTATACATGTTTGTTAATAATACATTATTATTATACAGAATTAACATACTGTTAATATACAGTTTATAATTTTTGTGTGTTTGTGTGTGTGTGTGTAATCTCAGTGTGTGTCAGTACCTCTGCTCATTATAAGTGGAACGGTAAGGACTACAGCCACTACAAACACACTGATGTAGATCACACTGAACTGAACCTCAACACTCAGGGGGGTTTTATCTGATCAGATACAGAACAAAACAGACATTTTAATATTAATGGGATTCAGAAGAAAGATCTGGTCAAGTCACTTTATTTTAATATCACATTTACAACAACAGCAGTGGATCCTAATTGCTAATAAAACACACTTAAGAATTGATAACCGATAGAAGTTAAAAAGAAAATAAAGCTAGAAATATATCCTTAAAATCTATTTTTTTATCTATTAAAATCTATCAATTAATAAAACCATAAGCAACAAATAAATTAATACATACAAGAAAAAATAATGAAATAATTAGAAATTCTAACTTGATATTTAAAATTTGGAAATTTTAAATAATAAAAAGTGCATTTGACAAAAAAAGAGAACATTTGTCAGTGTCAGACTGAGCAATAATTAAAAAAAGATCTTCAGGTTTTTAGGTTTGATTTAAAACTGTACTAAAGAGGAATCAGCCTTAATGTGAGCCGGGAGGTGACTCCAGTGTCTGGGGCCAGAAACAGCAAAAACCCGTCACGTCTATTGTTTAAATTATATTACACTTTAGATCAGATACAGAAAAAAGACCAGATTCAGAAAAATGTTAAAACCAAAAGACAAAAGATCAGACAAAATAAAAAAAATAAAAACAGAGAATAAAGGAGAAGATTAAAGACTTTTGGTGAAGTTTAAGTCTGTTTTTAAACTCGGACACTTACCCGTCACAGGAACTGTAACAGCAGGAGTACCTGAACATGTCAATAAATATTTAACATCAGATTAAGATTATGAGATTGTGATTGTACAGTGATGTGTAAAAAGTAAGTGCCCCCTTGCCTGCTGTAATGATTTCGGTGCTTACAGGATCTGTGTGGAAAATTTTACGTTAGTAACCTGAAGACTTTAAGGCTGTGATACCACATCGAGGTCTATAAAGAGGTAAATTTAAAATAAATAAATAAATAAATAAATAAGCTCTTTTCAGTTTTAACTGAACATCAGGGAGCAAAGAACATCAGGTTGACTGTCAGGTTGAATAATGATATTATTATTATTATTATTATTATTATCCCAAAAATATTTTTGTTAAAGCCCTTGGAATTAAAGATGAAATTTTACAAATCAATGAAAAATGTATTTATTTATTTATGATGGTGGTGTACAGCCGCACAAATTCCAAAAATTGTGTCGCTGATAAAAGATTTACGGACCTGACAGATTTCAGTGTGTACAATGTTAGTCTGTTTAAATATATGAAAAAATTAAAAATCTGCCAAAAATAAGACAAAACGATCTAGTCTGTAATGTAAACACTTATTGTGTCATTAGCAATCATGACTGAATTAAGCTGGTTTACATATAAACGTCCTAAACATGGTACTGGTGCTAAAAAGTCTCACCTAGGTGAAAAAAGTCAATTTTAAGATCGAATCGTATAACATAATTTCTCATAATACTTAATGCTTCTTATCTCCCGATCAGATCTCCATGATCATGAACTTTTCTGTATTTAAAAAATTTCCACATTGTTAAACATTAAGTTTGAATTCCTTTCTTTTTTGTAAATATTCATACACATTTATATTTTTTTATCAGATAAAAAGTAACATTTGCTGAATACAATTTTATCCCCTTTTATGTTTTAGTGTCTGTAACTTATTTGAGTTCAAATCTTTTAATGATCTTAACTGTCATTCAGATCAAATTTGGCCAATTTAGATTTCACATGAAAAGACCGAACTGAAAAAGTGTATTATTCTAAAATGAAAAAATTATTAAAGATAGCAACATAAATTTTACATGGTTATGGACACTACAGATTTACTACAAATTATCTCTCATACAAAGCATGACGAAGCCCTGAAATTTTAAGTGTGTGTAACTTATGTTATTTAAACACATAACATAAGGTGTGTGTGTAATTTGGAGGATTGAAACAAAACCACTGTTAGTAATTTGTGGGAAAAATATCCTTAATTTTGCACGGAATGCTTTAATTCAGTATAAAATAAAAATTTTACAGGTCATACACATCTAACTGCATTTTAGTATCAATAGTCATAAAGAAATATGAATAATTTTGGGGGCACATATAAAATCATCTCTCCAAAACGGCTGAAATTAACAACATGAATCTTTTTAGGGAAGCACAGTTAGAACACATTGTGTTTATATAGAAGTCGTAGTGTTTACCTGTTACAGTAACATTGATGGCATGGCTTACAGAAGGTGTAGGTGAATTTGTTTTACACCTGTAAAGTCCGGCATCGTGTACGGATATTTTCCGGAAAATAAGGACTGACATTCTTTCACTCTCAGTGATGTTTATCCATTCAGTACTGATGTGATTGGAGTGTATTACAGGTTTACAACCTTTATTATCATCAATTCTGCACCATGTCACTGCTATGTTCTCCCAGCAGTGTGGTTCACTGACTACAGTACAGTTGATCTTCAGGACGTCTGTTACATTAACTTTCCACACCGTGTTCCTCGGGACTCTGATAGACAGGATACAGTCAGCCTCGGACTCTAATACACACAATCAGACAAAGAGCAAAACGACATGAGGTAATGAGTGTTAGGAGTTTCATCAAGAAAAAGAAGAAGAACCATGAATAACAAAATATTTCTGATTTTTTTTTTTTTTTTTTTTTTTGGATATTGAGAAGCTGAGATTAAATGTATCTTTTTTGGGGCGCATGTGAGTTCTTTCTCAAATTGCTTGATTTTTTTTTTCTTTTATTGTAAAAACTAGAATGTGTTAAATGTTTACATAGGCAATTATATAAATGTTATTATTATATTATATTAAAAATTTATACTAATACATTAAACCATTGTCACCATTAAATCATTTAAACACAAAAATAAATATCTGCTTTTTTATATAATAAAGTTAATAAAGTAAGTGTAGTACAGGAGTACGCTGTGTAACAGTGATGTCACATGATTTCGTTCCATTTGAGATGATTATGGTGTGAAGTGGACGAGTGAAGCTGTAACTCACCGTGTGTATTAACGCTGAGACTGAACAGGACCAGCATTAACACCCTGCTGAGGATCAGGAGCGCCGACATCTTCACTCACAGTCTCACAGAGTCATCAAATAGAGTCTCTCTCACACACACACACACACACACACACACACACACACACACACACACACACTCAAACACATGACATCACATCATGCACTCAAACACATAAGCACACACACATACACACGCACACACAGATACACACGCACGCACACACACTTCTTCTTGGTACGTCTTCACATGCTCTGTGAGTTGAGGTTAGCTCAGGACCGTTACACACATCCGGTGAAGATCTCTCACAGAGCAAATAAAACACTGTCTGGTCTTTAGTGTTTATTCTCTTGTAGTCAATACAAACTGTACAGATCTGTGATTAAGAGGGAAACTTTATTCTGTATAACAAGTTATTTGAAGAACAAAGAAATTTTATCTTAAAGAAAATCGTTACCGGTGACGAGACACGGATGCATCGCTACGAGCCTGAGAGTAAACGGCAGAGTGTGGAACGGAAACATCCTCAATCATAGTCCTGATCATCCTGCCATCAGACTCTCACCTGTTCGGTCCCCTGAGATTATGTCAAAAAGTCTAAAAGTTCATTAAAATAGATTCTACAGCCAGTGTGCGGATAATTTTTGACTCTCGTATATGAAAGATTGTAATTTTCATCACTCATATCTGCCATCCTTAATTCCTTTAAAATTTTATAAAGAAATATATTATTACAAATAGAGAATGACCTTGTATGTTTAACACCAATAACTATATCAGGATCATATCACATCTGGATTTATTGATGTTAAATTTAAAAAAACTGCTATTTATGTTTAACACACAACAGTGGAGCTTAAAAAATAAAAATTACTTTAAAATCACTTTAACACTCCCAGTGTAGTGGGTCGGTGAATTGCAGTTGTCTAATATTTTTGACTTGAAGGTGGAGGGCAAGCATGGAGGGCAAGGACTACAACATCCAACAACACTTATTTCTCTGTTCAGGATCTCCTGATTATTAACCTGCAGCACCTGTGTTCAGTCAGACATCAAATAATTAATGGACTCTGATCTGTAGTTCAATACAAAGTATTGCTGTATAGTACAGCTCTAGTCTGACATCAGCAAGCTGCTGTTTTGTCTGTGACGTTTTAGATTTTAACTATGATTATTGGTTTTGATCTTAATGTTCTGTTGTTGTTCCTTGCCTGACTCTTGCATGTTTTTGCAATTTCTTTACCTCTCTTACTCTTACTTGTGACATTTACATTTTACAGTGTGTTCATAAATATAGGAACAATGATATTGAACAATGAACCACTCACTTGAAGGTAATAATAATAATAACAATTAATGTATGTTTAATTCAATTCAATTTTATTTGTATAGCGCTTTTAACAATTGACATTGTCACAAAGCAGACAAGAAACCTTGAGAGTAACCCGACTCAACAGGGAACCCATCCTCATCTGGGTGATAACAGATAGGAGGGATTTGATCTGCACTCATACTGTGTGAGGCTGAAAGTTCAGTATAACAGGAGATGTGTTAAACTTAAAATGGTGTCCAGTTCCTTCTTGGAGGCTCAGGTAGACTGTAGGAAACTCCAATCCTGAACTATCGAGTGACTGAAGTTACAAGTCCTCAAAGAACAGCTGTCTACATCAGCCAAGGACAGGTCCGTCTTCATGGTAAACTGGAACCATCTCCAGTCACCACACGCATCCCAGGCAGACCATGTGACCAGATCTCCAACCAGAAGAGGGAGACCAGGACGAGTTAGACAGAGAACAGAGGGGGTCTGGATCACTGGCAGTTCAGGAGAGACATGTATAGCTAGACAGAGAGAGAGAGATAGAGAGAGAGGAAAAAGAGAAGAGGAGAGAGCAGAAGAGTAGAAGAGATAACAGTTAGGTATGGTCACAGTCTCACAATGTATAATGTATATTAACTGTAGAGTGCAAGCAGAGACTTCGGCAGGACTAACTATGACATCATCACTAAAAGGGAGGAGCCAAAAGGGAAACATAAACATGAGGGGGAACTGAGATGTAAAGCAACCAATCACCTCACCGTCAGAAAACATCAATGAGAGTGATCAATGAGAGTGAGGAAGACAGCATCTAAACATACCAGTTCACCATAATACTCTACGTCCATGAGTCCCCTAGATCTGCTCCTTTACCCAAGACAAATCTATTTATAAAAATGCTTTATTAAATAAATAGGTTTTTAGCCTGGACTTAAACACTGAGACTGTGTCTAAGTCCCGAACACTATTTGGAAGACTATTCCATAACTTTGGGGCTTTGTAAGAAAAGCTCTGCCCCCAGCTGCTCAGGTACTGCGGCGCGAGATCATTTAATGATTTATATGTCAAGAGTAGTATTTTAAAATCAATGTGAATTTCACAGGGAGCCAATGAAGTGAAGATAAGATAGGGGTGATGTGCTCATATCTTCTGGTTCTATGAGGACTCTCTGCATTCTGGTCTAGCTGAAGCTTGTTTATGCACCTAGTTGAACACCTAATTAAGGCATTACAATAGTCCAGTGGTTCTCAAAGTGTGTGGCGCCCCACTAGTGGGGAATACAGATATGACAGGTGGGGCGCAATGAACGGGAGGGAATTAGTGGAAAATAATAGGAAAGTACCTATTCTAATTCATGCTTTTCTTTATTGATTTATTTAATCTTAATTTAATTAATCGGACACTCGAAACTAAATAATGACACACAAAGAAATGGATCATTAATACAAGTAAATTAAAATAACATCAGAGAAAAAGTGGAACCATAGTGCAACAATAACGGTTTAACGTTGGCATGTTAATTGCAGAGGAACAATATATAGGGAAACATTCGGTATTATATATGTCATTTCATTTCTTCCAATGTGTATGCTGATGTTTCTGTATTTTTGTTTAAAAATTAATATTTTATCAGGCAGTACTAGTCTGGCATTTCTAGTTTCCAGTGTATTTTTGATCCTTCAGGCGCTAAACAGAAGGAAAGATCAATATCGTTCTACGCTTTTTGTTGTTGTGCGGCAATTTGCGATGATCCCTAAATCATTCGTTGTGCCGTAGAGAATAATGGTGTTTATGCTTTTAAACATGTAATTTAAGGCGGATGGAGCTTAAAGACAATGTAGAGATGAAATATAAGTGGGTATCTTATTTGCGGGTTTATTTACGCAGCTATTGAATTCGGAGATGCGAATATAAAACTAACTTTACTGGTACACAAACAGGTGTTATGCACTAAAATGCCCCCCTGCCACGGATTGCCGTAATTTGCCAAATCAATGATGCGAATCACGAATATAATTTCCATACCGGATCAGTCGTGGCCCGGGTTAACAACGACCGCCACTGGTGTTGTTGACCTACAGGGTGCCGGTGGAAATTGGGCTACTGTTGGTCGAAGAAGGAGAGGAGGTAGGCGTGTTCAAAAGCAGAGAGAGAAGAGGAAAGGCAAGAGTTTAGGAGTGATAGTAGGGACTTTGAATGTTGGGACCATGACAGGGAAGGGAAGAGAGTTAGTTGATATGATGCAGAGAAGAAAGGTGGATATACTGTGTGTCCAGGAGACCAGGTGGAAATGTAGCAAGGCTAGAAGCTTAGGATCAGGGTTCAAATTGTTTTACCATGGTGTGGATAGGAAAAGAAAAGGAGTAGGAGTTATCCTAAAAGAGGAGTTTGTAAGGAATGTTCTAGAGGTGAAGAGAGTATCAGATAGGGTGATGAGTCTGAAGCTGGAAATTGAAGGGATAATGTTCAATGTTGTTAGTGGTTATGCACCACAGGTAGGATGTGAGTTAAAAGAGAAGGAGAAATTCTGGAGTGAGTTAGATGAAGTGATGCAGAGCATCCCCAGAGGTGAGAGAGTGGTAATTGGTGCAGACTTCAATGGACATGTTGGGGAAGGGAACAGAGGTGATGAAAATGTGATGGGCAGGTTTGGTCCTCAGGACAGGAATGTAGAAGGACAGATGGTGGTGGACTTTGCAAAGAGGATGGAAATGGCAGTAGTAAATACTCTCTTCCAGAAGAGGCAGGAACATAGGGTGACATAAGAGTGGAGGCAGAAGCACTCAGGTGGACTACATCTTGTCTCGACGTTGTAACCTGAAAGAGATCAGTGACTGCAAAGTGTTGGTAGGGGAGAGTGTAGCCAGACAACACAGGATGGTTGTGTGTAAAATAACCCTGGTGGTGAGGAAGGCGAAGAGGACAAAGGCAGAGCAGAGGACAAAGTGGTGGAAGCTGAGAAAGGAAGAATGTTGTGAAGTCTTTAGAGAGGAGTTGAGACAGGCTATGGGTGGTCAGGAGGTGCTTTCAGTTGACTGGACAACTACAGCCAATGTGATCAGGGAGAAAGGTAGGAGGGTAAGGGGAAAGTGGACAAGGAGACTTGGTGGTGGAATGAGGAAGTCCAGGAGTGTATACAGGGAAAGAGGCTAGCTAAGAAGAAGTGGGACACTGAGAGGACTGAAGAGAGTAGACAGGAGTACAGGGAGATGCAGAGTAAGGTGAAGGTAGAGGTGGCAAAGGCCAAACAAAAAAGTATATGAGGACTTGTATGCTAGGCTAGACAGTAAGGAGGGAGAGGTGTATCTGTACAGGTTGGCAAGGCAGAGAGATAGAGATGGGAAGGATGTGCAGCAGGTTATAGTGATTAAAGATAGAGATGGAAATGTACTGACAGATGCCAGGAGGGTGATGGGAAGATGGAAGGAGTACTTTAAGTAGTTGATGAATAAGGAAAACGAAAGAGAACAAAGAGTAGAAGAGGTGACTGTTGTGGAACAGGAAGTAGCAAATATTAGTAGAAGTGAGGTGAGAAGGGCGTTGAAAAGGATGAAGAGTGAAAGGCTGTTGGTCCTGATGACATACCTGTGGAGGTATGGAAGTGCTTAGGAGAGGTGGCAGTAGAGTTTCTGACAAGTTTGTTTAACAAGATCTTGGAGAGTGAGAGGATTCCAGAGGAATGGAGGAGAAGTGTTTTAAGAACAAGGTAGATGTGCAAAGCTGTGGCAATTATAGAGGTATAAAGCTAATGAGCCAGACAATGAAGCTGTGGGAAAGAGTAGTGGAAGCTAGGTTAAGGGCAGAGGTGAGCATTTGTGAGCAGCAATATGGTTTTATGCCTAGAAAGAGTACATCAGATGCAGTATTTGCTTTGAGGATGCTGGCGGAGAAGTACAGAGAAGGTAACAGGGAGTTGCATTGTGTCTTTTTAGATTTAGAGAAAGCGTATGACAGGGTGCCAGGAGAGGAGCTGTGGTATTGTATGAGGAAGTCTGGAGTGGCAGAGAAGTATGTTAGAGTGGTGCAGGACATGTATGAGAGCTGTAAGACAGTGGTAAGATGTGCTGTAGGTGTGACAGAAGAGTTCAAGATGGAGGTGGGTCTGCATCAAGGATCGGCTCTAAGCCCCTTTTTGTTTGCTCTGGTGATGGACAGGATGACAGATGAGGTAAGACAGAAGTCTCCATGGACTATGATGTTTGCAGATGACATTGTGCTCTGTAGCGAGAGCAGGGAACAGGTGGAGGAAAATTTGGAGAGGTGGAGGTATGCTTTGGAAAGCAGAGGAATGAAGGTTAGCCGCAGCAAGACAGAATACATGTGTGTAAATGAGAGGGACCCAGGAGAATCGGTGAGGCTACAGGGAGCAGAAGTAAAGAAGGTGCAGGATTTTAAGTACTTAGGGTCAACGGTCCAGAGCAACGGAGAGTGTTCAAAGGAGGTGAAGAGGCGGGTACAGGCAGGTTGGAATGGGTGGAGAAAAGTCAGGTGTGTTGTGCGATAAAAGAGTATCAGCAAGATTAAAAGGGAAGGTGTACAGGACAGTGGTGAGACCAGCAATGCTCTACGGCTTAGAGACAGTGGCACTGAAGAATAGACAGGAGGCAGAGTTGGAGGTAGCAGAGCTGAAGATGTTGAGGTTCTCTTTGGGAGTGACAAGGATGGATAGGATCAAGAATGAGTTTATCAGAGGGACAACCCATGTTAGATGTTTTGGAGATAAAGTCAGAGAGGCCAGATTGAGGTGGTTTGGACATGTTCAGAGGAGAGATGGTTAATATATCGGTAGAAGGATGCTGAGGTTGGAACTGCCAGGCAGGAGGTCTAGAGGAAGACCAAAGAGGAGATTTATGGAAGCAGTAAGAGAAGACATGAAGTTAGTTGGTGTGAAAAAAGAGGATGCAGAGGATAGGGTTAGATGGAGGCAAATGATTCGCTGTGGCGACTCCTGAAAGGGAACAGCCCAAAGACAAAGAAGATATGAAAAAATATATAATTGGGGAATGACAGAAAATGTTCGAGAACCACTGCAATAGTCCAACCTAGAGGTGATAAAAGCATGAACTAGTTTTTCTGCATCGTTTAGCGACAAAAAAATTCTTATCTTGGCAATATTTCTGAGGTGAAAAAATGCTATCCTGGTAATATTATCTACATGAGCTTCAAATGAAAGGCTGGAATCAATAATCACACTGAGGTCTTTCACTGTTGCACTTGATGGAACAGAAAGGCCATCTAAAGTTACGGTGTGATCTAAAATCTTACTTCTATCTGTATGCGGTCCTATGACTAGAACTTCCGTCTTATCTGGGTTAAGCAGAAGGAAACAATGAAAAACTAATGCTTACGAATAACCATGCTTATGAATTATGTTGCATAGAAGAAGCATGTAAAGGGAAAAAGCAGTGGGCCTAAAACTTAACCCTGTGAAACACCAAACCCCACTTTAGAACATGCAGAATAATCACCATTTAAGTCTACATACTGATAACGATGGGTCAGATAGGATCTGAGCCAGGAGAGGGCTGTACCCTTAATTCCTACTACATTTTCCAATCTGTGAAGAAGAATAGTGTGATCAATGGTGTCAAAAGCTGCACTGAGGTCGAGTAATACAAGCATAGTTACACAACCCTGATAAGAGGCCAATAAAATGTCATTTACTACTTTAACGAGTGCTGTCTCTGTGCTGTGATGAGGCCTAAATTCTGACTGATACAGTTCATGTATGCCATTTCTATGTAGATATGAGCATAGCTGCTCCACTACTATCTTTTCCAGAATCTTAGAGATAAAGGGGAGGTTTGATATTGGCCTGTAACTGGACAGCTGACAGGGGTCGAGGTCAGGTTTCTTAATTATTGGTTTGATAACTGCTAATTTAAAAGATTTTGGAACATAACCAATGCTGAGTGAAGAATTAATTATTCTCAACAGGGGTTCTGTTATTGCTGGTACTATCTGTTTAAGAAAATGTGTTGGTACAGGATCTAATATACAGGTTGACAATATTGAAGAAGCAATAATGAAATTAGTTCATTCTTTTTAAGGGGAGTAAAGTATTCTATGTTCTGAATTTTTTCCCTAATATTTATGATTTTGTTATTAAAATAGTTAATGAAGTCCTCACTACTGTACGAAGTTGTTGTGGAGATTTCTGCAGTGGTCTTTTTTCTAGTAAAAATATTTTGGATTATTTTTGTTATTTTCGCTGATAAAAGGAGTGGAGAGATATGTTGATCTAGCTACACTAAGAGCTTTTCTATAGTTCAGGATGCTCTCCTTCCATGCTATTTCAAATATTAACAATTTAGTTTGACGCCATTTAGGTTCTAATTTCCGAGCGGTCTGTTTTAAAGTGTGTGTGTGATCGTTATATCAGGAAGCGAGTTTCTTATCTCTAATAATTTTTCTTTTAACTGGAGCTACATTATCTAGGGTATAGTGAAATGTCGACTCTAAATATTCAGTCGCCTGATCGAGTTCTGTGGGGTCAGACGGTGATCTAATCGAAGTTGGGAACTCTGGGAGATTACTGATAAAACTCTGTTTGGTAGTTGATGTGAATGTACATATAACACGGTAGCGCGGCGCTGTGCATACATTATTACTATTGGGACAAGACAGTGATCTGACATAACTTCAGATAGTGGAATTGTGAATAAATTTCTTATACTTAATCCAAATAATATTATTAAATCTAAAGTGTGACCTGCTTTATGAGTGGGTCCTACTACACACTGATTTACTCCTACCGAGTCCAGTATGGACATAAATGCTGTTCTCAGAGGGTCTTCTGGGTTTTCAAAATGAATATTAAAATCTCCAGCAATTAGCACTTTGTCTACAGAAATGACTAGGTTTAAGAGGAAATCTGCAAATTCACTAAGAAATTCCGAGTACGGCCCTGGAGGTCTGTAAATGACAATTAGCGGGATCGACTGAGCTGACTTAATATAGTTAAATACACTTATGTTACTATAAAGAATTTCAAATGAATTAAATTTGTGTCCGTGTTTTTGTACAATAGTCAAATTATCATTGTGAATAACTGTGACGCCTCCTCCTCTACCAGTTAACCGAGGCTGGTGTATGTAGCTGTATCCAGGAGGACTAGCTTCATTTAGAGCTTTGAATTTTTGGTCTCTATATTAATTAAATTACTAAAACAGACTTTCTGAGTCTTTCTAAATTTGATTTTAGCTCGGGGAACAGACACAGTCTCAATAAAGTGAACCCTGAGTGACGACTCTATGCAGGTAGCAGACGGTTGGTTTAGCCTGTCTGTCTGCTCCCTGGCCTGGGCTCTGGATTGTCACCGATTAACTAGGCCTTTTCTAAGACTATGAGCTATACTACAAGAAATGAGAGCAGCACCTTCCCGAGTGGGATGGACACCGTCCCGCCCTAACAGGCCAGCTTTGCCCTCAAAGGTCTTCCAATTATCAATGAAGCCCACGTTGTTTTCGGAGCACCACCTGGACATCCAGCGGTTCAGCGACCATAACCTGCTGTAAGTTATGTCACCACGTCTCATTGGGATGGGACCAGAGCATACTACTCCATCAGACATCGCCTTCGCTAATTTAAACACCTCTATAAAGTTATTCTTGCTAACCTCTGACTGACGAAGGCGTATATCGTTAGCTCCAGCATGTACTACTATCTTGGAGAACCTGTGCTGTCCTAGAGCCCTAAGATTACCTGCTATGTCCGGTGCTCTGGCTCCCGGGATACACCTAACCACTGCCGCTGGCGCCGCTAAAGGTCTGGCTAATTTCACGTCTCAGCATAGAGTCTCCTATAACCAGAGCTCTTTCAGGTTTCTCAGTGGGTGCATCACTGAGGAGAGCAAACCTGTTGGACACGTGACGTGCAGAGGAGGTGTGCTCCGGTGGGCTAGCCCTAGCGTTAGCTTTGGCTGAACAAGAATGCCGCCGAGTCGTCACCCACTCGCCCTGCTGTGAGGGCTCTAAGGCCGGAGTCGGGGGCTGTTTATCTCCGCCTGCGGCACCCAGACTTTCCGCTACGAGAATAACTCTGCTCTCGCGTTCTCTAACCCTTCCCAAAAAAGCGTGGTGGGTTCCATTAAAGCACTTTTTGTAAGTCGCTCTGGATAAGAGCGTCTGCCAAATGCCTAAATGGTTCCTGAGAGTCACCACTACATACAGTACAGATGAAAACAGAATGAGACAGAAAGGCTGCTCTCATAAGGTTGAGCTGAAACACAACCTCCAGCTGGAAAAGAAAACCAGAATAACACACACAATTTGATGAGAACTCTGGGACTAAACAGCTGTGTGTCTACAGTATAAGAAAACCACTCGCTAGTGAGACTCTTAGATAAAAGGCTTCCGTTTTTTAGGGAGCATAAAGACAGGACTTTGGAGTGATGGGAAAAGGACATGTGACCTGATGAGTCCAGACTGATCCTATTCCAGAGTGATGGGCGTGTCAGGGTAAGAAGGGAAGGACATGAAGCGATGCTCCCATCATGCATAGTGTCCACTGTACAAGCCTCTGGAGACAGTGTTATGATCTGGGGTTAATCAGTTACTCAGGTCGAGACTCAGTAACGTTATGGGGCAATAAAATGAAGTCAGCTGACCACCTGAATGTACTGAATCACCAGAGTATCTCATTTATGGAAGTTTTCTTATTCCCTGAAGACACAGACAGATTGTGAGAGAGCAGCTCTGGGACCATGAGAAATCATTTACACACATGAACTGGATACCACAGAGTGTGTAATCAAAGCTAAAGAAAGTTGTTGGTTTTTCATTTAGTCCAGTCCAATTCCTTCCCGTCACTAGGGGGCTCCCACGTTAAGGCTACTACTACCACTCAGTCGGGAGGGCCGAAGACTATCACGTGCTTCCTCCGAGCCACGTGACACCAGCAGACTGCATATTTTCGAACTGCTCGCTCACGCACCGCTGGGGGTGGAGTAACACATTCAGAGGACAGTGTATCCGCTCCTACCACTTGCGTGAACTCACAGACGCCCCTGATTGGCTGTAGAGCCATGATTAAGTACCTCTGTGAGAGTTGAAACACATATTAGAGTGCAATTTGTTTAAGGCCACCTATTGTATGACATATATGACAACATAGAAAATTTGTACAGGACAGAAGCAGTCCCTGATGAGTGATAAGGGGGTGACTAGGCTGAGATAGAGACCCAGCACACAGCGAGAGCATCACACTGAACTATAGTGAATGCATCAGGTTCATATCCATTGTGGGTGTATTTGAGGTTTTGTCTAAAGAGTTCAGGAGCAGCTTATTCTGCAGACTGGTTACTTCAAATCAGTAGTATCATCTGTAGATCCCCGGCTTCATATAAATGTACAGTTGGTGATCATTATATCACAAGAAATGATCAGAAATCTTTATACACTGTGCAGGACAAGTGCTTAACTATAAGTCTATATAACAGGTCATAGGGCTCTGCACACAGAAAATTAAACCAGACAGATTTTTTATTCTGTCTTTATTTACACTTGGTGAACAAGATTATTAGAAGAAGAAGCCTTTTGTCTCATATAAATTGCAGCACAGTGAAATTTATTCTTCTCATGTCTAAGGCTATGTCCACACGTTAAATTTTTTTAATATAATTCTGTTAATTTTAAGCCTTTCAAAATACACATTTTATTCCATGTCCTTTGTAGGGGACAGTGGGACTTGCTTTTTCCCATTTTCATCCCTTGCCCTCAAATACACTGAGCTTTATATGTATTGGGCAGAAAAGACAATACCAGGGACAGATTTTTAAAACTTCGCCAGTCCATCAAATGACCTTGCCATCCAGGATGACCAGAATAAAGAGGATGCTCTTTGGAAGGTCAAGTCTCTTTTAAACAAAAGACAAGCGCCTTATTTCTGCATCTATAGCTGTTGTTGTAACAGAGTTTAATTTGAAAAATGGGCGGAGTGGACCACATGATCAGACCCTTTGACACACTAAGTTCTATGTTCAAGTTTTCACAACTCAAAATTGTTACCCTAGTGCTTTACTTCTGTAAAGAATTAAGAATAATGCAGGGAGTAACTACAGTTTTAACTTCAGTGTAATGTGTGTAATGATTTCAGTGTCGTTACATAAAGCTTTCAGAGAAACAGATTGTTTCATATTTGTAAGATGTTTGAGCATAAACAACCTGACTGATGACTGATTTCCTGCTTTTTCACCTGAATTAACTCACTTCCTCCCTCTGCACATTAAAGCACAATGAGACGGCACAAAACAACACTTCACTTTATTATTTGTTTATTTTTATTATGGAAAAGACATAAAAAGGTTTATTTGATAAACAGCATTAAAAAAAATCATGAGGTAAAACTTCTAGAAATAACGAAATAACATTTATAATATAAAAAGATTAACTGAAGTCCAGAAACTTCAACAGTAATTGAAATTATAGAACAATAGTAAAACCCCTAACGTAACACACTAAACATCTGGGTGACATCTGGAGATTTGTTCACTGTAGATTTGTGTTAATCCTGAACTTTCACAGAATTTTCCTGCCGGTAGATAAATCACCGTTGTCATGGTAACCTATAAACACATCAAACACTGAATCTACAGTCCAACAGGAAACAGCTTACAGACAACTTCCTGTTTATTCTTACCTCGTCGTTTAGAGATTTCTTTCCACCTGATAGAGAAATAAAATATAGTGTCATAGTGTTAATAATTAATCATTTTCCATTCCTGTTAAACAGTAAATAACATTTATAAATCAGTTAAACTAAAATGCCTTAATGTATTTTTATTTATAATTTCACATCACAACCTCCTTAATTTAGTTAATCCTCCAATAGGACAAAAAACAGGATTTTAGGAATGTGTTTTCTCTCAAACAGGAGAGAACTTAGTTTTGTGTAACACATTATTATACATATTCAATTTCAATTTCAATTCAATTTTATTTGTATAGCGCTTTTAGCAATTTTCATTGCCGCAAAGCAGCTTTACACAGTCAAAAAAATTATTTAAGTTTGTATGAAATGTGAATTTGTATGAATCATACATATAATTATACATATAATACATATAATTATTTTTTATAATAATTTGTGTTTTTAGACTTTAGGTTTCATTGTACTTAAGGATAGTATTTATTATTATTATTATTATTATCATCATCATCATCATCATAAATACAGATATGTATGCATTATTTTGGTATTTAGGCATAATTTCTTCATTTATTAAAGAAGTATAAATCAGCACTATATGTGTTGATACAGGGTATTACACTGGTGACTCAAGTGTCTGGGGCCAAAAACAGCAAAAACCCGTCACCTCTATTGTTTAAATTATATTACACTTTAGATCAAATACAGAAAAAAGACCAGATTTAGGAAAAATGTCAAAACCACAAGACACAAGATCAGACAAAATAAAAAGATTAAACAGAGAATAAAGGAGAAGATTAAAGACTTTTGGTGAAGTTTATGTCTGTTTTTAAACTCGGACACTTACCCGTCACTGGAACTGGAACAGCAGGAGTACCTGAACATGTCAATAAATATTTAAGATCAGATTAAGATTATGAGATTGTGATTGTATGGTGATGTGTAAAAAGTAAGTGCCCCCTTACCTGCTGTAATGATTTCAGTGCTTACAGGATCTGTGTGGAAAATGTAACGTTAGTAACCTGAAGACTTTAAGGCTTTAGTATCTGCTGTGATACTACATCGAGGTCTATAAAGAGGTGAATATTTAAATAAAGTAATTTTTAGTTTTTATTACCTGAACCTCAGGGAGGGTTGTCTTTTGTATAATACTTAGAATAATTTTGTTAATTTATGGTGTGATACAGTCAGTCTCCGCCTTTAATACACACAATCAGACAAAAAGCAAGACACGAAAATGACGGCAAGAACAACCATGAACAATAAAATATTTTGCTTTCTGAATACTTTTTGGATATTGAGAAACCTTTTTTTTTGTCACATAAAATTTCTTTTCTGAATTATCTTAATTTTTATTAGCTATTTTTTTCACCTCTGGACCTATTGAATAATTATTCTTATAGTAAAAGTACATGTCCACGTAAACAACTAATATACTTCATAATTAATTCATTCTTTGAATTTAGCTTTTTTTTTTTTAAAAAAAGTAAAAATCTTATTTTTGTTTAGGTAATGTTCATTTTGCTCAATCAAAGTAATATAAATAGTTATTTATTTATTAACATTTTAAAGAGCATTTTTCTGTTGAAAAATTTAGTTGTTAAAAAAAATAATAAATCCAGGCAATAAAATGGCAACAACAAGAAAAAAAAAATGATTGTTGTAAATAATTGAAGGTTTTCTGATAGATTTTATGATTTCATCCAAAAGAATTTTGTGCTCTGTTCAGTTGTTAGTTCTATTGGGTTTTATGTAAATTTAAACGAAAAAAACCTAAAAAAAACTAAAACCGTTTCACTGTTTTCTGTCACACAGAATTAAATCAGAGTTAAAGTGAAATTAAAACTCTAACTATACTGGATTTAAGGTTTTAAAATTCTTTTTTTAGAAAAATGGTAAAAACATAAGAGCAGCACGTTAAATAAGGATTTAAAGTCCATGCCTATGATCTATTAAATCTTCTTACACACATAAATAACATTAGCATTTTTAATTGGCTGAATTTATCTAATAAAGTTAATAAAGTAAGTGTAGTACAGGAGTACGCTGTGTAACAGTGATGTCACATGATTTCATTCTATTTGAGATGATTATGGTGTGAAGTGGACGAGTGAAGCTGTAACTCACCGTGTGTATTAACGCTGAGACTGAACAGGACCAGCATTAACACCCTGCTGAGGATCAGGAGCGCCGACATCTTTACTCACAGTCTCACAGAGTCATCAAATAGAGTCTCACACACACACACACACACACACACACACACACACACTTAAACACACACACACACACGCATGCACACACACTTCTTCTTGGTACGTCTTCACATGCTCTGTGAGTTGAGGTTAGCTCAGGACCGTTACACACATCCGGTGAAGACACTGCCTGGTCTTTAGTGTTAGAGCTGTGAGTGTTCACGTTTATGCTCAGGAAATACAAATTGTACAGATCCGTGATAAAGAGTAAAACCTCACTGCAGCCTTTTATCAACTGAAGTAAAAGCTTAAGCGTACATGTTATCTTAAGAACAAATCTGTGTGTGATACATTCTGCCAGTCAGTCTCACATGGCAGGAAATACACCAAGCATCACTGGCACAGCGAACGCTGACTGTGACACACGTCAAAGTCTGTAAGGTACTGCGGCAGGACCACAAACCTGATGAAACACATAATGAACTGAACCACTTAAGCGCAGGAGGAGTCCAGTGATGATACTTAGTTATTTTTAAACTTTTTAAAAATTCTGCCTTGAATTCCCCCTACCTGTCCTGTGTGCTCAGCTAGGGGGATTCAGGTAGACTGGGGCAGTTTTTGCAGTTTTATATTGCTTTCTGGTGTGATATTTATCTCGTTATTATCTAGACACATTTTTCTCACACATACACAAATTATTATTATTATTATTATTTATTTTTTTATTTTTTTATGAATTTCTTTCATCTTTGTGAAGCTGCTTTAAGACAATGACCATTGTTAAAAGCGCTATATAAATAAAATTGAATTGAATTGAATATTTAAAAATCAACTGAACATATAATGCATTTACACAAATGAAAATGTTGCCAGACTTGGGGAGGCTTGTGTTTACACAATTGCTCCATCGCAAAGCAGCGCGACAAACCTCACTAACAATTCACTCTCCTGCACTACAAACACACAAGAGTCAAACGGTTCTCTTCTGAGTTTTTAAACACACACTTCCTGAATTGAATAAGTGTGGATTCCTGAGTGAAGCTTTGGAGGGCCCTCATATCTCCATCCGTCCATTTAGAAACCAACTAGCGACGGTGGAGGCCAAAGGTGACCGTTGTATTTATTCCCATTTTACAATCGTGGTAGGACCTCCGGTCAACATTCACACACACATTCACACACTATGGGCAATTTGGGAATGTCAGTTAGCCTTGTCTGCATGTGTTTGGATGAGGAGAACATGCAGACTCCATGCGCACAGGCGCGGAGGTGGGAATCGAACCTGGACCCTGGCGGCACAAGGCAACAATGTTAACCACTGCGTCGCCCTCATCTCTCCATGACGCATCGAAAACTGACATCAGGACTCAACATGTGCTTTAAGGTCTCTGTAGTAACCTTAACATAGCATGTTAACCTGTTAGTTCGCTGTTTCAGTGGGTGAGTTCTGTACTTGTTGGAGTCTGTGTGTGAGGTCCTCCAGACAGAAGTAGAACGCCAGCTCCTGACTTAATGTCTAATGAAGAAGATGGCATTATTGATGGGAGTCCAGTCTGGGTTGCTAAACCACATGACTGACACAAAATCAGGCGACAGTTAATTTATTTAACTGTAATTTCTTTCTCTTTTATAGTTTATACAACTTTATATTTCATATTATATTTTTTATTATATAAGATGAATTGGTCCTATAGCTAATAAGATTTTGTGTTGGGCTAAAACAATTAAAAGGTTTAGGTCCAATCTGACTTGAGCTATAGGTGTAAAATGCAAATATCTATTGGGTGTGAAAAAATCCTGAGAGGATTATCCAGTCCTGAGACTGGCAACACATCTGAAGATGCGGACGTATATGGGCTTGTGTGTAGATTCACACAGGATGCTATAAGATGGTGTAAGTACTGTAGATGAACCTCAGACCCTCTGAAGATGAGATCTCTGGTAAGAAGATTTTTAAAGTTAAATGCATCGATCTGGTGCACAGACGAGCTAAATGAATCTAAGTAGCCTGTTGCCTTTGCAGATTTACCTACACTAACTATCCTCACTAGTTCACTCTCCCTCTTCTTGGAAGACAGACAACTAACATCATTACCTAATGCTGACATCACCTGTGCAATTATTTAATTAACAAAGGGTGCAATTAATTAAAAGTAACATACACATAGTCAGGAATTCATGTAGAGTTTGTCAATAATGTAAATATTTGTTGTTGATTTTTGTTAATAATTTTAATTGATAAATAAATATTGACAAACATCCTCCTATTGAGATCTTTTTGTGTCCTCGAGAAATACGACTGAATACAAAACATTACATTTTTATATAAACAGTATGTAATGTTATATAGTTACATATCACCGTTTAATTTGCTATTTGTCAAAATGATTGCAATTTGAATTTCTTTTTTAACAAATCATGCAGCTTTAGTTGTTTTTTTTTTTTTGAAAATTATAAAATGTCACAAAATTCTGGAATAAATTGGATATTTTTGGTGTAGTGGTTAGCACTGGTTACACACTAGTCCGGGTGTGTTCCCGTCTCTGTGTGCGTGCAGTTTGTATGTTCTCCCAGTGCTTGTGGGTTTCCTCCCACAGTCCAAAGATATGCAGATTAGGCTAATTAGCCTTCCCAACTTTTCCCAGTGTGTGTGCCATGGGATGGATTGGCACCCTGTCCAGGATAAAGCGGTATAGACAGTGAGTGAGTGGATGCTTTGGGGAGGTGACTGATTTCAGAGATTGCATTTAAGTTAAAAATGCTATTTCATAAAAAAAAAAAAACAGGCGATTAATGATATGAAAACCACACAGCAATTTTATACAAAGTGTGTTACAGCATTGGGCAGGTAATGTTTTATTAAAACATGTAACACTGGCACAAAGTCCAAGTTATGTGGACAAAAGGTAACAGATTGAAGCTTCAGCCTTAGCTTGCGTTTTATTTTTTTGCTTATTTGTTTGTTCTTGTCATTAACGTTCACGTGTCCACTTGTCCCACAGCTCGCACATGAAGCTTCTTCTGTTGACTGCAGGTGCACTGAGGACAAAAAGCCAACAGGTGGCGCATCATGCCTTTAAAACATTTATTAGTGGCTCTGTAACAGATTTAAAAAGTAGCCATGATAAGGTTTTACTCTTTGTACATTGTTTTTTTTTTGCGGTATAAAATTGTATTACATTTTGTATAACATATATTATTTAAATTTTACAATCTTGTTCATAAATGTTGGAACAATGATCACTTTATTTAGAGTCCACACCTCAACCTGTAACTGCTTGTCAGCCATTTGTTCCATTATTTATGAGCCACCTGAAACAGGGGTGTGAGTATGAAAAGCAGTAAATGCCACACATTTGTTAAACCCATTAAACTGAAGCTAAAAGTCGTGACTTCACTCACATCTTGAGTGGTTCGTTTCAAATTCATTGTGTTAGTGTTATTGTTGTACAGAGAACAAAAACATCTGATATTTATGAATGTGATTGTACAAAATATACAATGTAAATAATTTAAACTGTTTTTTTTATCTACATTAAAAATTTGTTCCTCATTTTATGGCAGTCCACATTTATGGCATTTTTTTTTCCTTCTTATAAAAAAATAACAATAATGGATGCCCTCTGGTACAGAGTTCTCCCTTGAACCTTTAACGTTTCCCTTCAGGGTGCGAGATGGAGCCTTTGTCCATAAACTCCATGTAGAGAATAATATGAATTTGTTAAAGGAGTTTTAAAGTAGGGATGATAGCGAGCTCCAGGTCCGAGTGTGTGATGTGGGTTCCTGAGAGTCGGCGATACGTGTGTATGAGAACCTACTGAGGAGGAAAGGCTGCTCTCAGAAGGTTGAGCTGAAACACTGTTAAAAACACAGGACTGGAGCTCGTGAGGAAGAGGCAACAGCCCATGTGGAAACAGTGTAAAAGCAGACATGGAGGAAGAAGGGAGCGAGGGAGGAGGAGGATAGAGAAAAGGAAGATTGGCTTTTAGAGACGCCGCGCAGTGATAGCTGAGGCAGAACGGATCTCCACACGGACCAGCGGGAATGATGGACGACACGGGTTTGGTGTTCACTGCGGGTAAAAACGGCTGAGGGAATCTCAGACAGCTTCTTGGAAACGGAGGAAGAGAAAGACCAGAAAACGGCAGAATACCCGATCCGAGACTGGAAGAAGAGGAAAACACCTCCGACGTCTCGAGGTTGCTTTCACATTCAGGTCTTGTTTTGTTCTTCATCTCTGAACTTCCACTGATGACTTTTATATCAGAGGTTTCACACAAACTTTTATTACCGTCCCCGTCCTTCTTCTCCTCTTTGTTTATTTGAATTTTAGGAGAACAAACAGCAAACGGTCTACAGGTGGCGCTCTGTGTCCTCACAACACCCTGAGCATCTGTTAAAGCTTCTGAATCTTTCTTTTCAGCTGATTTGGAGAACAAACTGATGGAGCCGATCTTCAGAGACCTGGAGTCTGTAGCGCAGTTTGATGAGTCTGGGGAAGAAACCGAGTCTGGTCTTCCGATTTGCGAACATGTTTGTGCCAGAAGAGCGAGTGGACTCTTAGAGGCGTCCAGCTGGAACAAACAAACAAACAAACAAACACAGACAAACAGAAAAGTGACATGGAGACTTTGGAGACATTGAGGTTTTCTTCACAAAAAGAAATTTTGCAATGAGCTCAGTTCTGTACTGTTTAGGCAGAAGAATTCTCATCCAGACAGAAGAAGGGAGCGTCTGGTAGAAAGTTAATATGCTTAACATTAAGATGTTTCTGTCTTTTGATGAATTAAACCCACTTTTAAAGACTTTTATTTAACCACATATTCTTCATCCTGTATCCTTCATATTCCATACAATAAGCTTCAATATAAATAATGCCACAAATCTTTCACAAAAATTCTATCAAATGTTTGTGTCTTTTAAGCTTTGTGTACGGTTCAATTTTGGTTCAATACATTAGTTCATGTACATTAGTTTCAAGCTTGTTTAGATCTTTTCTGCACAGCTTTTGAACATTTAATCATTGTGTAATTTAGTAAAAAAAAAAAATTATTCAGAAATTATTCAGATAAAAAAAAACATTATTCAGTTTAGTAAAACATTTCATACTGAATAAACTAATATTCCTTACATTTTTGTGTTTTAAGCAAAATAAAGTTGAAACCCTATACTGTAGATGATCGGGGGAAAGTAGCTTCCATCAGTCTGTTCTTTTTAGGGAAACTTTAAAAGTTCTATGGAGATTTGCTTTAAATTACAATAAAAATCTTTATTATTAATTATTTTGAAAATAATTTTTAGAGTCTAGCATAATGTGGATTTATGAGCTATACTTTACTTTAAAAAACACAGATTAAGTTGTTTAGAATAAATCTTTAATGTTTGTGGATGTACATTATGTGTGTATTTAAGTGGAGATAAAGAACAATTAAATACACAAACACATTCCTGTGAAGCGTCTCTGGTGATAGACTTTACCTCGATATGGCCGAGAGACGCAGATGAAGTCAGCGGCTGGAGAGAATCCGGGTGTAGAAGATGTCCGCTGTGTGCTGTGATCATTTTAAGGCTAAAATTAGTTATAAATAAAATAAAAGCTGAGATGAGAACGTCAGCCGAGCTCGGTGAAGAAGGTCCTGGAGACGACAATAACCTGAACTGCTTCTCTTTTAATCCACAGGAAACTCATTTATAACCCAGAGGAGGAAAACACATCGTCTCCCCAGAGCTGTGCATGTTTGCGTGTGTGTGTGTGTGTGTGTGCGTGCTTGCATGCACCATTAATTTTACACATGTGGCTGAACATGTGCCAAGATTACAAATCCGCTGCTTTACCATCAAAGGCCAAAAGGGACAAATGGAGTCACGGAGCACAGCAAGAGGTGACAGTTGTTTTTTTTAGCTTAAAAACAGTGAAACGTACTCCACTGCCATGCTTTCTTAAAGCATCCTTGAAGAACTTTTACCCAAGAATGTACTTTACCATTAACTTGTCCTGAGTTCTTATTTATACACCTCATTTACTTTAATAAACTGCCTGGACGTTTTCATTTCAGGCATCAGATTAGTGTCCCGTACCAAGAAAATACAACAACTAGGGAGATTAAGATTGTGTTACGAGCTGTCCAACACATTCGTTATTAAAATCTGGAAGGACAAAGCTGAACCCACAACTTAGGGTTACTTAGGGTAACCCTAAACATCCTGAATGATGAACTGAACACACACACATAAAACTCACAGGATTGGAAATAAACAGCTGTGTGTCCATAAGTTAGTGAGACAGTTGTTAGGGAGCGTAAAGACTGGACTTGGAGAAAGGTCATGTGTCTCCCTGCCTGTTGGTTAGGAGGGTAAGGATCATTATTTTTACCCAAACAGAAAAGTTTAAGAGTTAACACTAAACAGAAACGCTTCATGAAGGTAAATCTTTGCTGTTAAAAGAAAATGTGCAAGAAAGTACGATGTCAGTTCTTAACACTCTCGTGTGTGTTGAACACGGAAATGGACCTGACATGCAGGAGATGATCCTTTCTGAAACATACAGCGGAGCTTCACGGCAGACTGAAGTTGGGTTTGATGGCTTGTTAATATTCCCTGTGATGGACATCTGTGTCTGTAAATGTAAGACTTTGACTCAAAGCTGGTAGAATGCTTCAGCTAGAAGGACAGAAGGTGTCACTCAGGGAGAAATCTGAGACCGCGGTGTCTGAAACCATTAGCGCTAATTCTGAGCACTCCGAAATTTAGCATGGAGTGCCCTTCAAAATTTGTTAGCCTTAATGATAACGTGCAATGTCTCACGATTTAGTCGTCTTTGTTTCTGTTTCCAAACAAACTTATTTCTCACTTATTGCTTATTATGACTCAGTATTAGTCTAAAGGATTCATGCTACTCTCGCTAAACTTTTAGCCGTTTAAACAGTAAAAGTATTATTAAGCCTTTTCCTACTGTTGCTAAACTGATCAGACTCACGCTGATGTCAGTCACAGACTTATAGTATTTCAGTGACTTTAGCAATGTTAGCTCAGGCTAATCTGGCTAAAGCTGTCACAAAGGAAAGTGTGATGGATACTTCTGGGGATTTTTTTTAGTCACTAACATTCATGACAATATTGCAGATCATGTTTAGCATTTTCAAGAGCTGACATTTAATTTGACAACACGTGTCAGAGATGTAGCATGTTAGGCGTGTATTTAGCAGTTGACTGATTTAGCATGTACAGATCCTGACAGAAAGTCAGAAAGACTGTCTTAAAATATTAGAGATAATACTTAGTGCCTGCAACTTTTTAAAATATATGCTATGGTTGTAATTTCTCTGACACCATTAGCCTAATCAGACGCATGCTAACACGCCTCAGAACTTCTAACATGTTTGGCAGTTTGGAAAAGTAGCACCTGTACTGTAAATAAGGGGTATAGTTTCGCTACCTTTGCATGCACAATTTAGCTTCTCTCGCCTGCAGGGGTTTTTAGTGCTGTGCTTGTAATTTTTTTGACACAGCTAGAATGATGCTAGCCTCGCTAGTCTCTGGTAAAATGCAGGACGAGCAGCAAGTCCTCGGGAAAGAGCGGTGATCACTGAAAGCTTATCCAGCACTTTCTTCTTGTTCATGGTGTCTCAGTAATTAGCTAAATCTGTGGCTCGCTGCACCTCGGGATGTTCATCAGGGCTGAGGATTAGGACCCGATTTAACCTTCAGGACTAAATGACGTTCTCTTTCCTGACAGCTGCAGCATTCCTTGTCTTTAGAAGTTGTTTCTGGAAGCTGATGATACGCTGAGATACATGTCTCTTCCTGTAACTGTCTTTCAGAGGATCGTGAGGAACCTGTTACAGGAAACTGCAGGTGATTTTAAGGTCACAAATTATTAGTCTCACACAGCAGGATTTGTATCATCCGCTATAGTGAGGGTGTTAGGCGCTTCCACAGGCACGCCGCTTTCACAGAAAGAAAGAAATTTGATTGACGCCACTTATCAGGTTTTTGTTTTTCAACTTTTTTTTATTCACTTCCCTTCACTCAAATTGAAATTCGATACTCAAACTTGAAACATTGTGTTTAGTGATGGTGCTAATAGTTTTTGTCTTTTAACACATAATAAAATTGTGTAGTTCCTCAAATGATCACTAGGATAGTGATCTGGTCTCTAAAAGTGAATCAATCTCCATAAACCCACATAGTAAAATCACAACAAAAATAAACATGTTTAAAAAACAGCAACATCCAGCCTCCATTCGCAAGATGGTGATGACCAGCGTTCTTACAGTTGAGCCTTAAAACTGCCCTTCAGAAAACCTACGCATGACATCACCAAGGGTGTTTCCAGGTCCCGTTAGTCTGTGTTTGTTACAAGGTATTACAGTGGTGGTGGTGGTGGTGGTGGTGCTGTCCATGGTGCTGAAACAGACCTGGCATTGCAGCATTTACGTGACTGACCCAATAGGCATTTCTTCTTATATGAAATTAGATTAGACCCAAGATGGCTTTAAAACTAACAATAAAATATGGACCAGAATCAGCACCACTTGATGCTCTCTCTCTCTCTCTCTCTCTCTCTCATTCTCTCTCTCTGTCTCTCTCTCTCTCACAGACGCTCTTTCTTTGGGCTGATCTGAAGTCAGTAGTCTATTAGAATTAGCCAAAAGCAGGAAATCATCTCAGCATGGAACAACATCAGCTCTGATCCTTTAGGAAGTCCATTAGGAAGTTCATCCATTGTTTAGTGTTCCAGAGTCACTACACTTAAGGCAGAAGAATTCACCTGAGATGTGACTCCAGGCCATTGCTAAGTACCATGGAGACACATGTATTTACATCTGGGGCAAGTTTTTATAGCTAAACTGGCAGTCCAAAGTTTTTTGGACGGTGAAAGGAAACTTGAGGAAACCTTCAAGGAAACAGGGAGAACATAAAAATCTGTGCAAACACTAACATAACTGTAGAATAAAACAGGAACACAAGTACAATAGCTTTATGAAATTTGTATAATATGTCACAATTAAAGCTAAATGAAGCTGATGTTCTACATTCCATTAATTTTATACACACACTTCTGTCTGCAAAGTCTTCACAACAGGACAGTTGATTTTCAGCAACAAATATACAATAACTGTACTGGAGTAAGAAAATAACTCAGAAAAATTTTTTATACTTAACACACACATACATGCACAGACTTCAATGGCCACACCCATCTAGAGGATCAAATACTCCTTTATTTGCATATTAATAAGCTTACTGGAATTAATTATTTAACTGAGTAGTTTTAGATATGACATTTTATTACACACACACACACACACACACACACACCCCTCTGTGCAGTTTCCCTGTCTAAACGTGTGTGTCTCCCTGATGGAGTGTGTGAAACAGGATTAGTGTCAGAGGAGTGACTAGTCTCGTCTCAGTGTGTCAGAGTGAATAGTGTAGCGGTGCGTTTAGGGATTTACCTGCAGGGGCGTGTCTGTCAGCATCGGGATGCCGTCCTGCTGGTGTGTGGAGGAAACGCACACACACACACACACAAACACACACGCACACACACTCTCTGCTTCATTCAATCAATAAATATATATAATAATATAATACAAAATATAAAATTAATAGATATTGTTTATATATTGTAATTTTAATCATGGACATGTGATTTTAAAATGTTTAATAAGTTTTTATGTGGATAAAAGTGCAGTACAGCACATTTACTACAGTACAATCACTCAGACCTGCTCACCTTCACACACTTCACCTACACTGCACATCTGAGCAAGTAAAAATATTTAATCTACCCAAATATTCTAATATTTCTAATATTTCTAATAATTACTTATAAAATGTACAATGGCAATTATTGTATATATAAGATAATTAAGCTTCTTTATAGATGAAGATTGCTATTTTTCAGCTGTTGAGAGGTTTCTATTTAGCTGATTTTAAGAATTTATTTCAAAAAAGAAAAATAATTGTCTGCGTATCAAATAAGACAATGGAACACCTAAAAACAGCAAAAAGTGTCTTAAAATAGACAGTTTTATTACTTACACAGATGATGTTTTTGCAAATGAGAAACTCCACATATTAATTGATTATAACAGAAAACGAAGGTGTTGAAAATATTCAATATGAAACAATCTTTGTTTATTGTGGTGGAAAACGACGAGATGAGACTGAGGTAAAGAGGCAGGGTGTCACGGCCATCCTATTACACCACAATAAACAGGTATAATTGAGTTTATTACGGTAAAATCTAGCAGTGTGTGTTCCACGTAGCTAACTTGGGTTTACCAGATCTATTAAAATTATCACACAAACTTTTGTCTCAAATTGTTAAGAAAAAAATCAGAAAAGTTAAAAGGAAAAAAGAAAGGGAGAGAAAAGAGAAAAGAACTTCAAACTCAAAAGAATAAAACGCATGCAAAAAAAAAAACAGCAGCAAAACCAAAAGCACAAAAAGGAAAAGCACATGCAACAAGGGAAAAAAAAGAAGTGCTTGGTTTTAATTTATTAAAACAACTTGTGTGTTTTATTACAAAAACAGAATGAAGTCACATAATAAATATTAGCAGCAGTTAATTTAACCAAAGTCCTTCAACCTTGTGCTTTGACGTGTTTCGTCTCTAGTCTGTGCTGTAGAGAAGCATCAAATCTTACAGTTTACAAATCATTATAAAATCAATTAGTATTACAAACTGATTTAAACTTCTTCACAGCGGCTTGAGCAGCAGAAAGGTGTAAAAACATTTCACGCTTTTCACAGCAGACCTGAGACTAGTGGTGTGTATAAGAGGAACATCCCGTGAATGTGCAAACGCTTTAAACTAGCGAGCGTTAGACTCTGGTCACCTGAGCTCTGTTACTGAAGAGCGATGTCACTGGCTCACCTGGATAATCACAGGCTTCAGTTAGAGTCTGGTTCCTCTCAAGGTTTCTTCTGTACATCATCAGTAATGCACTTATTAATCCGGGATAAACTTAAAATATTTATTTTATCAGGATGTTTTGTAATGATATACGTTGTTAAAAGCTTTCTCTCCTTTAGATAAGCGATGTCTCTGATAAGTTTACAGGTCCTTTAATCCAATATTTGAATGATAACAAGAAGCACATGTTTTTTTATGTTTTAATGAATGAGCTTGTCCTATTGCTAAAAAAATATATTAGAACAAATAATGAACAGATACAAAATGCACAATTACAAATAAAGGTATTTAATACAAATAAAGGATACACACTGATACTGAGACAAGAGAAAAACTCACATAATGCTTTATTCCAAAAAGAAAGCATGCATTTTGTAAAATTTGCATTAAAATTTGCATTTGTGTGTGCAACAGTTAATAAAGATACACGCAGAAAAAGTCTGCATTAGTAAAAGAAGCACACTATTTATGGTACTGGGGATATTGTGTGTGTGTGTGTGTGTGTGTGTGTGTGTTTCCTCATGTAGTCAGTGTTTAGGATGTGTGTGGATGCGGAGCTCTGCTCTTTGTATAAATGGTAAATTCCTGTTATAGCACACACACACACACACACACACACACACACACACACACAGTGTACGAGGTCAAGGTCAAGTACTCTTTTTCTGTGTGTATAAGATCAAAGAAAGATCAAAGACTTTGCTTTCTTTTGTTTCTCTGATGTGATCAGTCGTCTGTGTCTGAGTGCGGTGATGAGTTACTGTAGTAATTACATGTTTTGAGGTGATGAGTTGATTGTCGTAAACTTTGCTATAAGTTTTTATAACTCAGTAAAATAGTTAGCATAAAGGTCAAACAGTGTGCTAGCTAAAAGTTGCCTAATTTGCATAAGAACAGTTTATATGTAAAAAGCTCTTTCTTTTATTTGTGTGGGTTCTTTATATTGTGCAACAATTATTTCACACAACTCAGTAAAGCCATGAGATACTGAATGGAGGTAAAAAATAAAAGCTGTTTCATTATGCTTTATATTAATGCCATTTTGTTTTATTGTGTTAATAACAATTGTGCCCATGCTGTAAAGGATAATCTGAGCGAGCACTCAAAGTCGAGATAGGCGATATCTCTGGCGAGTTGTAAACATTTTAACCGAAATTTGAACATTAACGATTAATAATTGATGCAGTGTTAATAATTAATGATAACAAGGATCTCATTTTTTTTTCGGCTTATGTTTTAATTTAAAACTTTCACAAAAGTGGAACAATCCCACAGTGCTGTGCTTGTCCCATCAAAATATCCTGATAAAAACTATACTGCTTGATACTGTGCACTGCCTGAAAGCAGAGGGATGAAGGTTAGCTGCAGTAAGACGGAATACATGTGTGTGAATGAGAGGAATCCAAGAGAAACGGCGAGGTTACAGGGAGCAGAGGTAAAAAAGATGCAGGACTGATAAACATTCCTGGACTTTGACTGACTCGGCTCCTCTGATGTCATCCATGTGGGGAAAAACAACTTTTAGTGGACTTTAAAAGCATCATATTATTAGTGACTATTTAGTCTAATGTTTACTGAGTGTAAGTGCAGCTAAATATAATCTTATGTAAGACTGTCAGATGGTGGCGCTAGACTTCACACTGCTCCTTACTAACACTGGTCTAGCACAAAAAACATGCACTGAAGTTCAGATCAGAGTCAAGTGTAACTGAGAAACGCCCCTGTTTTACTTAAACGTCCACATAACTCTGGCGAGGCAAGTCTGAGCGCTGGATACTGATGTCCTTATTTCATTATTAAAGTGTCAGTGTGATTAACTGCAGCTCTAAATTGGGCTCTAAATGAGGGTGAGATGCGGGTCACTGTGACCTGAACGCATCTGTTCTTCTCATAACTCACGCTATTGTTCACGTCTGCACCTGAGCTGCTCTCACGGCCAAATCAGAGTTTCCCATGTGTGCTTCAGCCAAGTAACACGGCAGAGGTCAAACACTGCACTTCCTTTCTGTACAGGAAGTACAAGAAGGGCTTCAGAAATAGATCTGAAAAACTCCAGGGGTGATTAAGTATATCAGACGCAGTGTGTTAGTTTGTCTCAGGCGTATTTAAAAGTGTGTTTCTATGAGAATTAGACCACAAGGTATTACAAACCTATAACAAAAAGTAAGTGAGTTTACCTGTAGTAACATTTTTTTATTACAGAAAAATATATGCAGTTAAACCTTGGATTGTGAGCATAATGCTTGTATATCAAAACACTTGCATATCAAAACACTCATATATTAATGTGGATTTCCCCCCATTAGAAATAATAAAAACTCAGATGATTTGTTCCACATCCCATTTACATGATACTTAGTACTCGTAAACCAAGACTTATTCGTTCTCCAAGCCAAAATTTATTAAGTCTTTGCTCGTCACAAACCATGTTACTCGCAATCTGAGGTTCCACTGTATTAAATAGAATTTGTGTGCATTTTTTTATTTCAGCAGCCATTGTATGGTGTTCCTGAAATTCAGCTATAAATGTGCTTTTCAATTAAATTTGTAACATGAATTATGCGCATAAACACATAAAATGTGCACAAATTAGCCTTTATTAATTAGCATCCTATGTACGCTACGCTGACTTTAACGTATTATGTATCTCTTAAATTAGTTGTAAATCAACTCAAATTGTATGATGTAAGATTTATCAGGGTGTCTGTTTGATTAATTACTTGTGTGTTATTTACTCTATAAAGATGTTTTAAGCCATGACCTTTAGTAACCCCAAATCTCACCTGAAGTACTTTTCATAACTTCGCTATTTTAAATAGAGAGAAAACTCAGGGAGCTCAGCGACTGTACAGTACACATTCTGTTATATTGGCTACTTCCTGTGTAGCTACTTTATTTAAAATACACACACACACACACACACAAGTGAACAATAGAAGGGTTTAATCTATATAATCTCTGGCTCTGGATCACACGGTGTAGCTCAGAATGTTCTCCATAAACTTACACACACTTTCAAGAACAATACATAACACACACGCTCTTACACACACACACACACATAGAGACAAAAACACACACTCTTCAGCTGGAACGTGTTTAATCAGCTCTAATTAGCTTAGCAGAGAGCGTATTGGGGCGTGTTGGGATTTGTGCCAACATGTGAGAGATGAAAGAGTGTGTTTTTAAACCTCAGTGAATGTACGGAGTGTGTGTGTATGTGTGTATGTGTGTGTGTAGGTTGGGGGTTTAACGGGACCCAGGAGAGATCAGTGTGGAGGTCACGACATTAATCTGTTCTTTTCTTCACATCGAGCAGCTGCTGCTTTTCTAATTAAGCTGTCTGCCTCGATGGAACAAACTGGAAACAAAGTGGTCACGTATAACAGCGCTAAAGATACTGTACGTGTCGCTACAGCCGCACTCACCCCCTCACGTGTTTCTGCAGCATTCTGCATGACCAGGCTATTTTTCTGATATTCATAACTTTACAATTCTGTCACTAATCATGGTTTATTCATGTGTCTGTCTTTAGATCTCTCTTTAGATTCTCACCTTATCTCAAGAACAATTTAATAACTGTTTTAGTTTTATACACAGTTATCATTAAACCAGCAGTTGAACTGATTAGATTTTGGAATTCATCCAAGCAGGGTCAAGGTCATAGCAAGGTCGAGATATACGAAATGCCTTTTCTTCAACATCTTCCAGTCATGTTTGTCATGCAGAGATTTTATTTACAGGATTTTAAATACAAGAGAGAGAGAGAGAGAGAGAGAGAGCGAGAGAGAGTGATAGGTGAATACTTTATGAACCAAAGATTATAATCCTACAGCCACCAGTTCACAGGTTACATACAAGCAACAAGTTGTGGAGAAAAAATAAACGCTTCTTTAATAAATAAAAACACGGCAAAATTAATAAAAAAAATTTTAAACATGGTCAATAATTCTCCAATCTAATAATAACGAAGATTCCAACTGAGCTGTTCACAGAGATGCTGATCTGATAAATGTTTTCAGTGTTTTTGTTCACTGTTAAGTGTTTAGAACAGTTTTTTGAGTTTCTAATAAACAATTAGGATTTTTTTTTAATTATGTGTATACAGCACCTTGCCGATGAAGTCACCACTTTAGAATTCAATTCAATGAAATGATTGGGCTTCATCAAGTACTGAGAGCATTTAAGGATTTTCTGAAATGATTGTAATTGTGTTAAGGACTATCCAATACATCATTAACATCTGGAAGGACTGCGCTGACACTTCAGCGTCATGGAAGAAATAGGATCAGAATTTTTTTAAAATATTTTTTAGATAATTGTTTAATAAAAATGATTTGCAAAAAGAAAAGAAAAAGATAAAATAATGAATGGAGATCACTTAAACACTTAATACAGATAAACACAATGTGATAAGAGAAAAGCTTCATAAAGACTGGACTTTGGAGTGATGGAGAAAGGTCATGTGACCTGATGAGTCCAGACTGATCCTATCCCAGAGTGATGGGCGTGTCAGGGTGAGAAGGGAAGGACATGAAGCGATGCTCCCATCATGCATAGTGTCCACTGTACAAGCCTCTGGAGACAGTGTTATGATCTGGGGTTGATCAGTTACTCAGGTCGAGACTCATCAGGGTGTGCGAGGTTTCAGCACTGCCTAGGCGAGATGTTTACAGAGAGATCTCACAACCCTGAGTGATATACTCTATGATAATATTATGATATGATGATGATTTCGTTAATCCTTTTAAACTGTTATGATGTGATCTTATATCAGGTTGCGTTGTTCTACTTCACACCTGATTTGTGAGCCGATCAATTCTCCCTCGTCAGGCAGAGACCAGGAGCCAGTGGATGGATGAAACTTTGGATTGCAGACTGGTACAGTAGGAGAGAGCTGGTTATTTTCACTGGTCAAGAATAGAAGCAAAGTTTCCCTCATCTAGTCACCAGCTGCCCCCCCCTCTACACGGGTCAAACGTGCTCAGATTACTGATGGTTATTTATTTATTTTTTTGGCTCTGAAATACACCCAGTTAGAAATAAAAATACACAGCGGCCTAATGTCGAGTAACAGGGCTTCTGCCGTCTGCTGCTTTGATTGATGTCATGGTTGTCACTTGTCTGCAAAAGATCAATTAATTCAATTCAATTCAATTTTAAAAAACCTTTATTTATCCCCATCGGGAAATTTAAGAATCGCAGTACAAATACAAATTTTTTTAAAAATCCAAAAATAAAATACCTGTTGGAACGATGATGAATGGAATGGAATTAAATGTAAATAAATATAAACTGTATAAACTGTGAAAGAAATACAAAACAAAAAAAAATATTACAAACACACAGGAGCGGAGTTTGTCTGAAACTGAGGTGTGTGTCTGAAAGTTACGTGTTCTGTAAGTTACTTTTCTGTCTACAAATACAGTCTCTCTCACACACACACACACACACTGATCATAACTCGAGGTCAAAAGTAACTTCATACATATGACACTATTTAACAATTAATACCATTGACTAATTATCAATTAATGTCCTTTAAAATAAAAAAAAATGCTGAGGAGTGAATATTGTACTGATATCGCTGTAAGTGTAACTGATGAATGAAGAGAAAGTGAAAATTAATCAATCTATTAAATTTGATCAAATTAATTTTATGAACTTGATTTATAATAATAAGTTGAAACTGATAAACGTTACTACATCTCGCGGATTCATTAAGTTGTTGCGCCGTAATAATTGTCCGAGTGTGGGATGAAAAAAACATAAACCTTCTGAGAATTCACACACACAACCACTTATATCTTATTAATCTTTAGAGAGTTCACACACACACATACACACACAAACACACACAATTACTCTTACACAAACAATTAGTCTAATGAGGAAGAGGGATAATTACACTGAACAAAATAACACATCAGGACAGAGTTATAGCTACACTGTAACATTGTGTGTGTGTGTGTGTGTGTGTGTGTGTGTGTGTGTGTGTGTGTGTGTGTGTGTGTGTGTGTTTCCACAAGTTTACCTATCAGTAAAATAATTTAAAAGGAACCACCTGCGGTTAGAGAAGAATCAACCATAATATACATCTCAATCATAAATACATAAATAAACATAAAGGAAGCATTAAGTTCCAGTTTGACTTGAACCTTACATCCACATACAAGGGGCGTTCAAGTCAAACCAGGAAACCAGGACTAAATTATCCCACCTTTATATTTTTTTTCTTTGATTTTTTCCTGATTTTCTCCCTAATTTAGTCGTGTCCAATTCCTCCCCGTCACTAGGGGGCTCCACATTAAGCTACTACTACCACTCAGTCGGGAGGGCCAAAGACTATTACGCATTTCCTTCATGTGATGTCACCGACCGCATCTTAACAAACTGCCCGCTCACGAGCATTAGGGACGATGTAACGCACTCAGAGGACAGCGTGTGAGTTCACAGACGCCCCTGATTGGCCGTAATTAATGTGAGAACACCAAGTGCCTCCCATCCTACCCCGCTCAGAGAGCTCAGCCAATCAGCCCTCTCCAGGCCCTCGGCTGCGGGAGGCTACGGCGTCACCCGGGAATCGAACCAGCAAACTCCATATGATAGGGCGCCACTCGGGGACTCGTATTATACTTCAGTACATATTACAGTATGCATAACCTAATAATCAAACCTGATTAAATAATTATTTATTTTAAAAAATAATAAAATAAAAAAACTATAAAAACACACATAAAGTTGTGATTCTTTAAGACTGAGTTTTGTCGAGGCTGTAGCAATCCAAAAGGATCCATGTGAGGTTTCCTGAGGTCTGATTTAAAATTGCTCTGTTTTATTTGTAAAGCGATTGTCACTGTCACAAAGCAGCTTTATACAATCAAAAAGTATGGAAATTAGTATGAAATGTGAGAAAAAATGTGTGTGAATCAGAATGATCAGATCGTCCCTGATGAACGAGCCGAGTGTGACGGTGCTGAGGGAAAAACTCCCTGAGATGGTAATAGGAAGAAACCTTGAGAGGAACCAGACTCAACAGGGAACCCATCCTCATCTGGGTGATAACAGATAGCAGGGATTGATCTGCACTCATACTGTGTGTTAGGAGGCTGGAAGTTCAGTAGAACAGGAGATGTGGAGAAGTTCATATGGAGTCCAGTTGAGTTAGTTAACCAGGCAGAAATCAACAAATATAAATATGAACTTATAAAGGTGGTTAAAGAGTTTTTCGTTTCTCACGAGTACTCTGTGAAGAAAACGATGTAAAAGTGAACATGTTCTTCACTGCAGGTAGATGTGTAGGAGCTCCTACATGGAACTTCAGAGCTAAATAACTATTCCATTTGACTTTTTTTCTGGGTTTCAGGTATAGTAGGTTACAGACCCTGCAGTTAGAAACAGAGACTTTGTGGAAATTTGAAGCAGTAATCAACCAATCCTGTCTGATCTCCATTGGCTCCCAGTTGTTTACCGTATCAAATTCAAAATTCTTCTCCTTGTTTTCAAATCTATACATGGCTTAGCTCCCACTTACCTTCTTAATCTGCTTGCCCCCTACATTCCGACCCGTTCATTACACTCTTTCGATTCTGGTTTCTTTGCTGTCCCTCGGTACCGCCTCTCTTCAATGGGCGGCAGATCATTCAGTGTTATCGCTGCCAAACTCTGGAACTCTCTACCTCACTCTATACGTTCTGTTAACAACATCTCCATATTTATATCTCTACTCAAAACTCATTTGTTTTCAGGATGTTACACTTGAATCCACCTGTCCTCTGCATGTTTTTTTTTTCTTCCCTCCTTCCTCATTGTAAAGTGTCCTTGAGCTCTGGAAAGGCGCTATACTGTATAAATAAAAATGATTATTATTATTATTATTACTATTATTATTATTATAAGGAACAGATGATAAAAATTTTATTTAAAGACAGATTTATTTAATTTTGTAGGCAAGAAATCTTAATCAAATCAAGGTAAAGGAGGATAGGGGCGGTAGTCGTGTTTAGGCTCCGAGTTACTGACCAGAAGGTCGACAGTTCGAGCACCAGCTCAGCTTTGGTGCTGCTGTTTAACCCTTGACCACGGCCCTAAACCATGTCTGCTCCAGGGTCATGTCTGCCTAATGTCAAAGCTCGTACATGTAAAGAATAAATAACTTCACTCTGCAGTAATGTATATGTGACGGCATCACTACCACAGTAATGTTGGTTTTATGTTCGATATTCACAAGGCATTTACAAATTGTTTTTATTAATTATATATTTTTGCAATGGTGTGTGTGTGTGTGTGTGTGTGTGTGTGTGTGTGTGTGTGTGTGTGTATGTGTGTGTGTGTGGCTCCATCTTATGGCTAATCTACAATACAGCACAATATAAATGTATCAGTAATTTTAATATTCATTATACAGTAGATGTATTATTATTATTATTATTATTATTATTTTATTTTTATTTATTTTATTAATTACTACACCTGGACTGCAGCACAATCACTGAGGCAAATAATCATGTACTGTAAAAATCTGAAGTGAAATACACTCAACCTGTTGGGTCACACAGTAAACCTTAAGGTGGAAATTCCCTCACACGGGGTCACTGGGGGTTCTGTGGTGTCTGGCACCAGGACATTAGCAGCGGATTATTTGGGTGGTGTGGGATACAGGGTGGGGCCTGTGTGGATTAAGGTGATCAAGTCAAACCAGGACTTCTGATGAAATTTCTGGTGAATGAAGGTGATTGTCATTTATAAAAGACTTTAAGAAGTAAGTGGTAACGCTTGATTAAAAAGCACAAAAAAATTATTCGTCTGAACCTGATACCACAACAACAAAAACTGTAGGATGTAGGCTGATGGGACGGTCAGATCCACAGAATAACTCAGGCTGCAGGGACGATCAGCACTTAATTCCAAATCAAATGTTCTGTCAGCTTAATGGCTTCGATTTTTTTACTGCTCTGTAATTATAACACTGATAAAAATACAGTCAAATTATCTGCATTTATTAAACACTGTTTATTGTCCTGGTTATTGATTTAAAAACAATTATTCTCCACATAATTTTCCTACACAACAAAGATGTATATCAAAAATAGGTCTATTTACTACATTAATTTGAAGAAAAAAGGTATTATAAAATGTATGATATTTGTTAGACTATTATTTTGTTTTTACTTCAGTATAAATTTCGAGTTACATTAAAAGAGTTTCCAGTGGTTTTTTGATGCCATTCCCTCTGCCATCATGATGATATCATCATAAGTGGTTCAGAAGTCAAGACATGGTGATGTACCAGCTTATAAGATAATGGACACCTCAAATGCTAAGATCTGCTTTTCCTCTGTTTTAACACTACTCACTGCCACTGTTTATTGGAATAGACATGTAGACAAGACTGACTGGAACAAAATGTGGTCTAAACCTCAAAGGTATTTTGTCATTAATAACATAAAAAGAAGAAATGCCAAACTCATTCATAGACGCTACTCTACAAAGACATGTTTGAAAAGACTCAGGACACTGACACACAGCTACTGCTATTTTATAATCTTCAAGCTGAGGATACCTGTCACCTGATTCTGGAGACATTCCATCGGTATCGTCTCCCACAAACGTCTAAGATATCAAAATGTGATTTTATGGATACACAATTCATTTTAAGAAAGAGGATTCTTTTGTGGTTGTTATAACCATTATGACGGTGGGAAGGTCAGCGGGTAACCATGACGATGGTGGGCGGGTCGTTATATAGACCCCAACGAGGGAGAGCAGGGGTAGCTGCAGATCGGAGAAATGGGCGTGTCGAAAGGTTGGGGGCGTGCCGAAAGGTCTTTATGATTGGTTGCGCAAGTTGCCTGTTTAAAGTCTAAGATTAAACGCTTTTGTTCTTTCTAATGCATTTAAGTAATGCAGCCAACATAATCCTTCATATTAAAATTCATTTTTTTTCCTGTTAAATATCGATATTACAAATATTCCTTTCTAAACATTCTACTGCGTTGCCACGGGTTACTGCCGTCATCCTCGCGCTTTTGAGTCATGGGCGTGGCTAAAAGGGATATATAGCTCCGACCGGAAACTAACAATAAAATGAATTGTAATTGATCATTTTTCGTGTATAAAACTAATCCTTTCTGTAATACAAAAAGTTTTATTGTTGTACAGTCAGAGAAAATAACGTTAGATTGATGTGCGCATGCCCAATAGAGCTCGAGCTGTATTCCTTCTAGCCTTAACTGTATTAAACCCATAATCAAAATCAAATTACAATTATTTAAAGAATATAGTACCACAAGCTATTCATAAATTTTTAATGTAATTTTAATATTTTCGGAATACTATTAACTTTGTATTGGTTAAACAAGACCAAAAAAAAGTTACAGTATTAGTCATTCAGAATGTTTTGAACTGACAGTTGTTTTTCTGTAGTTTTACTAAAAGTGCATAAAAACTAAAAACATCCTTGTTCTGTTTTGTTCACAGTTTTTTATACTGTTTTATATTGCTCTTTATAATGTCACTTTAATCAACTAAAATAAGCAGACTTGCACTATTCCATTTTTCACCATATCAGCCTTCTGTGTTGTAAACTGTCCCTTTTTGCTGAACAGTAACAGTAATCTTACCTCTGTTGTTCTCCAAGTTTGTGTTATTTTCATATTAGTTTTTTTTTTAGGTTTATTTAAGTTTTTTCAGTGTTATTTGTAACAAGGGTTGAGAGAAACGTTATTTAAATTCTCTATATGTATGCACTGTACATGTAGCAGAATTGACAATAACGTTGACTTTGACATTGCCTGACAGGGCTGGTTCTAGACCAGACCATATATATGGGGAGTGAGAAATGTGAAGGGGGCATCATGTGTACACATCATGTTCGAGCACTGTTTTTTCCCCTGTGCTTATAGTAACAGTATTGTCCATGTTGAATTGTGTTGTTAGCTGCGTCCAAAGTCTGGAGAAGTGGAATGCACTTTGTCAGGCCTCTACCCTCAGACCTGTCCAACTCGGATGTCCCACTTGAAGACTAAGCTCCTGCTGGTATAGATCTTAAGGTCACAGATGAGGCACGCAAACCCCCTGACCACAATAAGGTGGCAATCCCTCAGGGGGGAAACTGAAAAGTAAAAATTAAATAAATAAAACACAATAAAATAAAATATCCTTAATCCAGATTTTATTAATTAACGACATAACATTTATCTTAGCTGGATGGTCTAATTCTCAAAAATGTTTAACCTTAAGTAAGACTTAACACACTATAACTAGAATATTAACAAAACTGAAAGGTTGTCTTATGAATAATAATTAAAAAAAACTAAGTTAAAACAGATGCGCTATAGAAAAGATCATATTATGTCTTTCTATTTTTAAAAAATGTTATTTTTTATAATAAATGAACAGCTCTCTTCTCTCCAATCCACTCTAAAACAACAGTCTCTTATTTCTTTTTGGAAAAACTTTCACTAATTCAGTCAATGAACTACAGTGTGGGCGGGGCTTCACCTAGGGGTCTGTCCGATAACGGTCATTTGTCTTCAGTCTGTCGAATTCAGCGCACGTGGACTCATCGCTGTGCTTGTTGTAACTGAAAAAAACGCTGCAGTCTTTCCACCCCGACAGCGCTAGACTCCGGCCACGTCATGACTCATTTGCATACGGACGGGGATCAGGGGAGGAGTGTGTGTGTGTGTCTTCATTCTTCATTCACGTGTTCGCTCTCTACCCCTCGGTACGTCCCGACTTTCTCGAGCCCGCAGTCTTCTCTACTTTGCAACTGAGAGAGCCACGCTGACCCGCCGGAGAACAACAGAAAAAAAGAACAAGGAGAGACTTTCTTCTCGAATTTGTTCCGAGGTGTGTTAAACGACCTTGCCGCGTTTAAATATAATTTAATAAGCGAAAAAGATTAATGTAGTCTAAAAAGAACTGTACATGTGTTTAGCGAGCTAGCATGCGGGGCCTGCGAGTGTAAAATAAGAATAATAATGTTTAAATGTAAACCTCTTAATACAACAGATGTTAAATCTATAATGACTATACATGAGCTCTCACTAATGAGCGCTATTTCAAGCACATTATCTCAAGTAAATGAAACATACAAGTTTATGGGTGTGTAAACTTTTTTTTTTTAATTGTAAAAATTGTCCATAATTGTAGCTCTCTTTCTAATAAAATTATTAGAATGCATTTTTTTTGTTCACATGAATTAATAAATTGTCTATACAAATTAAATAAAGGAATAAATTGATTTTTTTTTTTTTGTTAGAATAGCACACATTCTGACAGCTGGTTAAATAGCTGGCGAGCTTGCTGCTTGTTTGGCCCATGTTGATTTTTGCATTTCTGTTAATTGCATATGGAGAAACGTATTCATTTTCCATGTCTGGTGATGCTACTGTCACTGCTGTAGTAACTTTTATTGTAATGCAATAATGTCAGAAATGAAATTTTATGTAGAACTCAGTAGTAAAATGTATCTCCTGCTGACCTTCATGTCTTAAAATATACGACTATTAATCACTGAATGCTGTGTGTTATTTTATAGTTTAAAAAACAGCTGTTTAGTCCCACTCCCATCAGTTCTCTTAACAATGTGCTTTTACTTTTGCTATTGAACATAGCTATACTGTTAATAAATGTGAGCTCTACTGTTATTGTTTTTTTTTTAATGATTTGGTTAAATGTTTAAGTGATCTTCAATCACAATCATTCATTTTTATTCCAAACACATTTTTTTCTTGAAGATGATGGGGCACCAAAACTTTTTTTTTTATATAATTGTCTGATTTGTTCAAATTGTATGAGGTTGTATTGCCGTTCCCCTATAATCCTGCAGGTGGTGCTCTAAACCAGTCCAACAGCTCAGAATTCTGTATCGTGGGAGCAAATTATTTGCTTATTGTTTCGATCCCCCCAGAATCACTGTATTTATGTAAATTGTGATATTGCAGAATCGCAATACAAATTGAATCAGTACCTAGTAATTTTAATATCTTACCAGGGCCTTCAGTAGCTACTTACCACAATTAATGTGTTTTAGGAAGGGTGTGTTATGTGTTAACTCTCTGAGGACGAGGGATTCGTGGACGAGTTCCATCCTCAGGTCAGGTTCTCGTGTCCTCTTTCTCACTTCACATCACAGTGAGATTTTATCCTACAGGGACGAATAATCCATGATAAGAACCTGTAGCCAGATGTGCCTTCACACTGTAATATACTTCGCTGTTAAATCTATAAATGTGGTGTAAAATACTAGTTTGTCTTGTGTGAGTAAACTGAAAGTAAAATTCGGTGTACTTCCTTGTTTACATATTAATAACATGCTAATGTTACTATGGAGGAGGAGTAAAGCCGTGTGTGTGAAACAGGTAGGTTACAGTCTGAGGGTAAAGGAACACTATGTTCACAGATCTATACAAAGTAATAGTCTGGTGCTTTACAGTAAATCTAATACTGGCCAAAAACCTTTTGCAGAGGGTGAAATTGTCCAGATTTAGCATATGTTTAGTACTATTTGTACTTCTATATGCCATTGGTACTGTTCGTATTCCCCAGGCTTTTTTCCCCATGAACCCACTTTAAGACGTTCTGTATCACAATCACTACCTCTGATTATGAAATGTTTCTGCTCCAAAATCCCTAAAACAGGGAATTAAGGTTTTTGTTGTTTTTAATTGCTGAAATAAAAGTGACATATTTTCACAAGTGTGAATGCTTTACAATAAAAAGTTCAGATGTGTTAAGTGGTGTGGTTGTCATTATTGCCTCTCTAAAGAATGTATAAAACTTAAAACTGTATATTATACATCACTATTTTATCAATTATTTTATCTATAGTTAAGTCTCCTTCTCATTTCATTTAATTTCATAATGAACAGCACTTATTGTAAACTGCCCCAAAAAATCAAAGGTACACCAGATATTAAATATATCAGGACATTTTGGTTCATACACATTTAAATTTTATACAAACTTCCATCATTTCTTTTGATTGTGTAAAGTTGCTTTGTGACAATTACTTTTAAAGGTGCTATAAAAATAAAATTGAATTAGTTCATCTGATCCTACAAAGGTTAATTAAGAACCAGTGAGATTTATGAATGAAAGTAAAAATTGTCCATAATTGTAGCTCTCTTCTAATAAAATTATTAGAATGCATTTTTTTTATTTGTATATAATATATAAATGTTTTTTTTTTTTTTTAGAATACATTTAGGCATTTGGCAGATGCTCTTATCCAGAGCGACTTACAAAAAGTGCTTTAATGTTTACATCATTGGATACATACTTACACTGGGTTAACTAGGTTAATAACTAAGTGCAGATGTGTCTTGAATCGTCGTTTAAAGATAGTCAAAGTCTCTGCTGTACCGACATCTAGAGGAAGTTCATTCCACCACCTAGGTGCCAGAACAGAAAAAGAGCCTGGATGAATGCTGCCCTCGATCCCTGAGAGATGGTGGGATGAGGCGAGCAGTGCAGGAGGATCGGAGGGAACGTGGTGCAGTGTGTGGTGTAATTAGAGCAGAGAGGTACTGTACGTGGGTGCTGGGACATTTTTAGCTTTGTAGGCAAGCATCAGTGTTTTGAATTTGATGCGGGCAGCTACAGGAAGCCAGTGCAGGGAGCGGAGGAGTGGGGTGGTGTGGGAGAACTTGGAGAGGTTAAAAACGAGACGTGCTGCTGCATTCTGGATCAGTTGCAGAGGACAAATCGTGCACAGAGGCAGGCCTGCCAGGAGTGAGTTGCAGTAGTCCAGTCTTGAAATAACAAGGGACTGAACAAGCACCTAAGTAGCCTGTGAAGAAAGAAATGGGCGGATTCTTCTGATATTGTAAAGAAGAAATCGACAAGAGCGAGTAAGGTTAGGGTTGTGTGGGGAAAATGACAGATGATTGTCCACGGTTACCCCAAGATTGCGGGCGGTGGTTGAAGGAGTGATTTGGTTGTTGTCCAGGGATATCACAAGGTCTTGACATGGGGATGAGTCACAAGGGATAAACAACAGTTCGGTTTTACTGAGATTGAGCTTCAGCTGATGAGCAGCCATCCAGAATGAGATGTCTGCCAGACATGCTGAGATCCGGGTGGAAACCTGAGTGTCAGAGGGAGGAAAGGAGAGAACAAGTTGGGTGTCATCTGCATAACAGTGGTATGAGAATCCATGCGATGATATGACCTTACCAAGAGACCGGGTATAGAGGAAAATAGCACACATTCTGACAGCTGGTTAAATAGCTGGCAAGCTTGCTGCTTGTTTGGCCCATGTTGATTTTTGCATTTCTGTTAATTGCATATGGAGAAATTTATTCCATGTCTGGTGATGCTACTGTCACTGCTGTAGTAACTTTTATTGTAATGCGATAATGTCAGAAATGAAATTTTATGTAGAACTCGGTAGTAAAATGTATCTCCTGCTGACCTTCATGTCTTAAAATATACGACTATTAATCACTGAATGCTGTGTTATTCTATAGTTTTAAAAAACAGCTGTTTAGTCCCACTCCCATCAGTTCTCTTAACAATGTGCTCTTACTTTTGCTATTGAACATAGCTGTACTGTTAATAAATGTGAGCTCTACTGTTATTTTTTTTTATGATTTGGTTAAATGTTTAAGTGATCTTCAATCACAATCATTCATTTTTATTCTAAACACCTTTCTTTCTTGAAGATGATGGGGCACCACAATCCTTCTAGGATTTAATATGTTTTAATTACCGTGGAACCTTGGATCACGAACATGATTCCTTCCGGAAGTGGGCTCGTATTTCAAAACACTCGTACATCAAAGTGAATTTCCCCATAAGAAATAACGGAAACTCAAATCTTTTGCTTCACAGCCCAAAAAAATAAATACAGTGGCTTGCAAAAGTATTCGGCCCCCTTAAACAATTCCACATTTTGTCACATTACAGCCACAAGCATAAATCAATTTCATTGGAATTCCACTTGAAAGACCAATACAAAGTGGTGTACACATGAGAAGTGGAACAGAGATCATACATAATTCCAAACATTTTTTACAAATAAATAACTGCAAAGTGGGTGTGCGTAATTATTCACCCCCCTTTTGTTGTGTACTTTGTTATTGTGGCTGATTGGTCAAATGGAGTCATGTGGTTATTGTTGCTGCATCTGATTGGTCAGGTGATAGATCTACCGGCTGCATGTGTAGAATGAATGGTACGAAAAAAGTCAAGTGTAGCCAAATGTAGCGGAGTAAGAGTAGCGTTTCTTCATCATAAATCTATTCAAGTAAAAGTAAAAAGTATGGTGCAAGTAAATGTAATGGAATAAATGTAACTCGTTAATACCCACCTCTGTTAAGCACTGCAGTAACAATGGAAGACACCCATGCTTCTGCTGATTTATAATCAAGCAATATCACACTTGAGGTTGTGCTGTTGTGCTAAATATCAATAAGTATCCTTCCGCACCTGAGTGACTAGCGGAGCTGGTGACCGACAGTTAGCGAGCAACGGTTAGTGTAATTAACTGGAGGTTAGAGTAGTTTTAAATTCTTCCTGGTACTCTGTAGCCAAATGGTGAGGAGAATAAACAATGGAGGTGATGGACAGAAACTTTATATTTCCACTTTAGAATATCAGCTCCGTTAACATTAGGGTTTTGGGGTCGAATCAGAAATAGTGTTAAAGACTTTGCACTATGTAGGGTGTACAATCCCTTGTTCCACACACCAAGTAGTGCCCTTGATCAGGGGTTAGAGAGGGATTTGGGATTCAGCCTCGTGTTAGAAGCTAGTTAGCTTTGTAGCTGTAAAAAAAAAAAAAAAAAAAAAAAGGTTTCCATTGCTGTGTGTTTTGAAATGTTTTTATGTTGACTGGTTGTAGAGTGGTTACGCTACTGTAGAGTCACTGTTACTTTATTAATCAGTAAATCAGAATCAGTCTGGCCATTCTCATCTAACCTCTCCCAAACATAAGGATTGTTCTGTCTGTAGAATTTATATTTATTTAATGTTTTTTTTCCCATTCCATCTTTTCATTTGAACACAAACTGAAGCTACTGTCCTGAATCTGTACAACTGTATGCAGACTGCAGCTGCAAAATAAATAACTGATTTGACATCTGTGTGCTAAGGAGTAATGGGATTCCTAATAAAGTGTATATTTCTAGTGTATTTCTAAGTGTATCTCAGTATTTCACAAATAAAACCTCTGACGAATAAGAACATTTTTTTTTCACCATGCCATTATTTATTTAACAAAAATAAAGCTAAAAAGAAAAGACATGGGCAATACTGAGTACCCCTGATCCAGTAGTTTGTAGATCCACCTTTAGCAGCAATAATCTAGTAATGGTTTGCTGTATGACTTTATCTGTATGACACACATTGTTTTGTCCCGCTCTTCTTTACAACATTGCTCCCACTGTGTGAGGGTTTGGGCGTTCCCTCGCTCTCTTAACGTTCCACCACAGCATTTCAATTGGGTTGAGGTCTGGACTTTGACTCGGCCATTCCAAATTCATGAGTCTTATATTTTTCAGCCATTCTGGTATAGATTTACTGCTACACTTCAGATCATTGTCCTGTTGTATGACCCAATTATGACCAAGCTTTAGCTGTAAGATAGACAGCCTCACATTTGCCTCTAGAGTACTTTGGTATACAGAGGAGTTCATGGGCGACTCAATGACTGTAAGGTGTCCAGGTCCTGTGGCTCCAAAAACAAGCCCAAATCATCACCTGTGTTTCTCATCAAATGCTGAAATGCTGCCTGATTTTCCCCAAATATGGTGCTGGGTATTAAGGCCAAACAACTTCACCTTATCTTCTGTCTTATCATGGGACATTGTTCCAGAAGTCGTCTGCTCTGTTCAGATAAAGTTTTGTGAACCTCAGTCGTGCTTCCATGTTTGATTTAGACTGCGGAGACTTTGTACTGTCAACCCATCCAAACAAACTCCACTTGTTCAGTCTTCTTCTAATTGTGCTGTCTTGGACTTAAATATTTAACGTCAGTGAGGCCTGTAGGGTCGGAGATGTAGCTTTTTTGTACTTCTCTGAGTATTGCACAGTTTAAACTTGGGGTGAATGTCCTAGGACGTACAGTCCTGGGAAGTTTGGCAACTGACATAAATGCTTTTCACTTCTCACTGTAGAACACAGAACTGTTTGTGTTGGAAATGGTTTTATATCTCTTTCCAGATTGATGTGCAGCAACAGTTGCTTCTCTGAGACCATTGCGTATGTCCTTCTCCCTTTGTATTGTGCTAACACACACTTGAATGCTCCAGACCGGCAAACTGCCAAAACTTCCGCTTTTATAGAGTCTGCACACCTGATGATGATCATTTAATCAAGGGCTGATGATTAGCAGCACCTGGTTTCAACTTGCCCTTGTTAAATCCTGTGGTAGCAGTAAGGGGTTTTAAATGTGTGTTTAGATCAATCCTACCGGTTTTCATGTTTATCTGTATTTTGTTTTGTTGTCCTTCAGATGTCTTTTTCTATGTGTAAACATTTTTGTTATTGTAAAGCGTTATTGTTGTTGTAAACTTATTATTATTATTACATTCAAATACTTCATTATTTTTAATATTTTAGTTTTAATTTGCTTTATTTCATATTTTGCTAATATCTTTGTACTAGTTTCTGTTTCACTGTCTCCTGTTTTTATTAATTATTTATTCATATATATATATATATTAAAGTTTCCATGTTTGTCTGTTATTGCCGTACCACTGCAGCACTCAAACTGTCTTCTTTTGAGTACTGTATACATCACGGTGCATTCAGCTGCTTTAAATGTATTTAAAATTGATCAAAACAAAAGACTCACCAAACCCCAACAGGTAACTGGTAATGCAAGTATTGTCTAAAAGGGAAATAAAAACAATGAATGCTGCTTTTTTTCCGGCACACCAGACTGACTGGATTTGCTTATAGGAGTCATGTGACCTGGCCACACCTTCAACACAGCCACAGTATGTGAGAGACGTTTAAAGAGTTTCCATGTTTGAGCATTAAGTATACCATCGCTAGGCTTTCTTACAGATTAAAGATCATTTATTTTGTTCCAGATCTCACTGTACTTTGAAACATGGCACAGAGAGTGAGCTCCGCCCGCTGCCTCTCCTACAGTAAGTGTGACATTATTGATTCTATTAGTAGACTTAATTATAAGGATAATATAATTTTACATTGCTTTTTTGTGAACCTTGTATGGAGTTGGGCGGGGCTGTAACCTGAGCTCGGTATGAATGTTAAAAAGGTGAACACCCCAAACCTCATCCATATTCATTAAGGACCGTGCTTGGCCCCGCCTTCACCCGTCTGTCTACTGAAGAATCGAGGATCTTGCAGTGTGTTTATTGATTTATTTCTCCCTCTGATTGAAGTTATTAAGACATTTGGACACGTGTACATACCCAGGACCTCAGTGAATCAGTTTTAGTAACTAATTCAGTGTGTCCCTGATGGATGATGTGTGTTTTAGAGGATTTCTGCACATGAATATGAGTAAAGTTTACAGTCCGTGTGTTTTATTTCAAATTAATATCCTGCATATGAACCCGAGCTGCTTCCTGTTTGTATAATACTGTAGATTAGATTGTGCTGAAAATTAAAACTGTAGATTTAGTAATCAATGTGTAAAGTTTTCATGAAGTGTAGAAACATTTAGACACCATGACATAAACAGCTCCATCAGTCAGTTTACACTCAGACCTCAGAGGGTTAAGCAGTGTGAAGTGTTTGACATGAACACCGTATTCTTTGTGTACAGAAACACTATGGATACTAACAGCTCCAAGGCCTCAGGTCAGAAGCAGTGTGAGGATTCCCAGGGCACCAGGACTCCGGTCTCAGTGACTGTGGCCCCCACCATCAATGTGGCCCCGGTCACCGCAGCCCTGATGAATGTGGCCCTGAACAATGGGGCCCTGAACATTGGGGCCCTGAACAATGCCCCCTCTATTTCTGTAAGTACAAGCCCTTGTTATTACTGTGTCAGCAGTGTAGATGACAAAGATGAGGAATTAACATCTGTAAATGTAACATCATTGTTCCAGGGTGTCGATTATTCTGCGTTTAAATATCATACCATTTTATCACTGCATTTATCCTGCTAATGTATTAATGACTTTCTTTCAACAGAGATTCCTGAGTGCCAATCGAGGTACGTTAATATTATAATACATATGTGTCAAATATTGTAGTGTGTAAGGTGTGTGTCTTTGTCAGTCTGCGTCCTCCTTCTCCGTCTCCCTTTGTCTTTATTTCTGTCTGTCTTTCCTTCCACCCCTTCTTATAGTTTAGCATACATCAGCGGGATAAGAATGAATCAAAGTGTTTACAAGTGTCTCCTGTGTGTGTGTGTGTGTGTGTGTGCGCGTGCGTGTGCGCGTTTCCCTTGTTTCTCTCTGTCTTTTCCTATCAGGAAAGATTTTCAGATTTTTTTCCATTACAACGGTGCCACTTACTGGTGTGCTCATTGGGTACAAGATTAATGAGCAGTGGTCGAGGTATGATCTAACGAAATCACAATCATTTTTGGAGACAGATGATATAAATGGTATGTTGGATGTAAAATGACAGATTTCTGTTTCATTGTTTTTGTTTATTACAGAAAGTTGGAGGAAGCTGATAAAAAGTAAAATATAAAAATTAAACACAAAAGACATGTCATGGGCACATCAAACCGCTCAGCGGGCGACGCAATCGCTGGCAGTCACACACCGGGAAACAGAGGACACGTACATTCGCATGATCTTCATAAACGTCAGTTCAGCAATCAACATGATTGTTCTTCAGCAACTGAAGCTTCCTGGCCTGGACCTTGGATCAGAAACAGCTTCTCCAGCATCATCACACTGAGTACTGGGGCCACAGCGCTGTGTGTTCAGTCCACTGCTGTTCAATCTGCTGACTCACGATCGTGGTGGGTCTCATCAGCAAGAACGAGGATTCAGCGTACAGAGATGAGGAACATCAGCTAAAGGACAAGTGCAGAACTTAGTCACTCACTTTTCTGACACTTTTATCACTCTATCTTCTGTCCTGCTCTAATACCACCCATCAAAAGAAATGTTCCCTTAGTTACCTAGTTTTAAACATGCGAATGTGTAATGACATGTGTACTGGGTTTTAATCATTCATTTTACCGTTTTTTAACCTAATCTTGATAGTATTAATGGTCTGTTTTGGCCAGGTGTGTGTGTATGTGTGTATTCTTTTTTATTGTAATGTGCTACATGACATGACTCTATTCCTTTTTACATAAAAATAAAAATATTACCTTCAGTATCAAAACTTCCTTTTATTTGAGAAATTCTCTAAAGATAGTTGTAATACAGGTCTCTACTCACCTCAGTCACAATAATCTGTATAAATGATTACAATCTGGATTCTACATTAAACATGTGGTACAAAAACAGCTTTGGTGAAGGTCACCAGTGACCTCCTGATGTCTGCTGATGCTGAACTATTAACAATATATTACATTTACACTGCTGTTTTTATCATTTTTGCATTTTTATCTCATTATACATCTGAGCAGTTGAGGGTTAGGGGCCGCGCTCAAGGGCCCAGCAGTGGCAACTTGGTGGTTGTGGGGTTTGAACCCGAGATCTTCCGAACCGTAGTCCAATGCCTTAACCACTGAGCTACCCCTGACCGCTAATATTGTCCTGCTAGATTTGAGTGCAGCCTTTGACACGGTCTCACACACTGTTTTACTAAACTCTTTAGAATGATGTAATTACCATCACTCACATCCCTCTCATTTGGTTCTCTTCATTCCCCTCTGACCGTACCAGTGTGTAAATAATAATAAAAAAAAATAATCCAACCTCCTCCAGTCAGCTGTGGTGTTCCCCAGGGGCCATGGCCCCAGGCCCTGTGACCCTGTATACAGAATTATACGATATTAAAGATAACTGAATGACTTGTTTATCATTTGAACCTGACACGTGACCTAAGATTTGAGAAATATTAGGTGCGTTCGAGCTCATGCTGCGCTGTGCAGACCGATCGGCGAGATTAGCCAGAAGCAGTCGGGAGGAGCTGAAAACGAAGCCGTCAAGTCGGACACGTTGGGGATCTCGTTGCTTCCTCAAACATGGCAGATCACGTGGCGTTTGCCTACTTTATTGCAGATGAACTAGAAGCTATAGAAATACCTTTTTTTGTTGGAAGAAATGCAGCAGGATGAACAACGACGGTAAGTTTATAGACAATATATGTGCATGTGTAAATCATTTCATTTTAAAGTTACTGAACAAATACTGTTTTACAAATCAAGCTCATATATAATCAAATTATGTTTTGTTTAGTGGTGTTATGTTAGGTCTTATGTTGCAGTACCAACATGCAATTATTTCAGTGAAAGTTAAAAATTGTAGACAGTTAATATAATTTAGTCTGTAAGACTTACTAGTAAAATTGTATGAAAGTGCAACAAATGCAAGGCAAGAGCTCTGAAGTGTCACCTCAAAGTGCATTTTGAAATTGTAACTGAAAATAAGAGGCAATTTATAACATTGGAAAGATGACAATAAAAGTACATACATTTGCTTGAAACAGAATAAGCTTTATTTGCCATGTTTTCAAGAAGGTTTTAGTAACTGTATCATTTGCTCTTGTTGTCTTCTGATTTTCTTTAGCTCCTCCACAACAGTTCCCAAACTGGTCAACATCTTTTTTTTCAAAAGATTGTCTGCGCCTCTCTTTCAGTTGACGCCATCTCTCCAGGTCCGGCCTTACAAGAGACTCAAGCACAGCTGTTCTTCGTTCTGCATGCGCTTCATATGCCTTAAAAAATTGTGAGGATCTCTGCCTCCTGGACATGCTTGTACTGGCAGAGGTCCCCGGCTGCTCGTCTACAGAAGCACCTGCTGCCTGAGCTAGAGGAAGAGAGATTGATGGAGGCCTGTTTTGAGAAGGTGGATCTTCCACACATAGAGGAGTAGAGCAGATAGTTCCAGGTGGTGCAGTTCCTATCCCAGAGGACCCAAATAGCTCATCCATTTGCTGCAGAAAAAGCACAATGTGATACGAAAGTGACTTTGTAATAAGATGCAAAATAATCTTATACAGTGCAGTCTTAGACTTACTGTGTAGTACTCCCAGGTTTGCTTTCCCTCCCCAGTTGCACGGCGGCGATCCTTAACTCTTTTGTAAGTAGTTAACATGTTGGTTAACTTTTTTCTAATTTTTTCACTTGACAAGGTGTATCCTTTTTGTGAAAAAGTAGTTTGTAGCTTTTTATAAAAAGCAGTTTTGTTGCGGAAGTAGAGTTGCTGATAAGTTTTTGTAAGGTCCAAAAGTAGCAATGTCATTGTGTGTGATTTCTGAAAAAAAGTTTTTTACCACTGCAAACACATGCATCTTTTTTCCAGTCTTAGGTGCCATACCTTGTGATTCAGGGCGGTCTATCTGGACGGAGGATGGGTTTCTGGCTCCTGAAGGGTTACCACCCACTACATCGGTTTTTAGGGTGGTAGTTGGTAGGTCCTGGCTAATGGGTGTCTGTTGCACAGGGCACTGGCTGGTTGGTGGTTTCACAAAACTGAGATTTAGGGGTACAGGTGACTCAGTGGAGGTAGAGGGACATGGAGAAGGAGGTTGGGGAAACACTGCAGCACAAGCTAGATCGCTGATACTGTAGGAGCTATTTAGAGAGAAAGCTGAAAATTTAGTTGTCACTTATGTGTCCAGTATGTGTTTGTTCATCACAAGTGTTTACCTTGTTTTGTGTCAACGGCTGTAACTTTTGCCATGACATCACAGAGGAACATCTGGGGAAATGCTCAAAACTATCACACAGTCCTCTCTCTGGAACTTTCTTGAAGGTCTCCATTGACTATGCCTTTCTAAGCTTGTTTCGTGATTTGTTTTTATTTTTGTCTTTGCATTTAAGAATTTATAGCCATTAGAATGTTGCCTGTTGTTAAGATACCTGTACCACTGCTGTTTTGTTAAATTTAATAAAAATCACACAAATCATTGTTAACTTGTATTTATTCCAATTCTTCCATTTACTTACCAGTTTTTATTTTTTCTGCAATTTCCTTGGAAACCTTAAGCGTAAAGGTTCTTCCTTTGCTGTCCTTCACATTCATTGTTATATTATTCATTTTGTTTTTTCTTGCACTTGGTAATGCTTGGTCTTTATATATGCGAAATGAGAGACCATGGGACTATACTCAAGGTGTGTGAAGCTACCGAGAAAAATCATAGATGCACAAGCACAATGTATTTGTCTTTATTATAATTTATACCAGTGTATAAAAGTGATCTAAATGTTGTATTTTTCACTTGACAATGCACACTATCACAATGCAGCACATGCAAGTGAAGCAGCAACTACAGATTTCAGCATCATTCAATGTTGACCACATTACATTAAAATCTCTGTGACATTTTAGTTATTCCATTAAAAATATTATCCTATATATATATATATATATATATATATATATATATATATATATATATATATGCAGCTGAATACTATAAGTGGTCTGTATAAAAAAAGTACAATAAACTTATGCACAAATCCAACATAAAGAATTTAAAGGAAAAAATTCACGAAATGGCATGCAAATTGATTTATTATGCAATTATATGGATTAAGGCACGAAAGACTCGTGATCATCATCATGTGGTGAATGTGGCCAATCATGAGAAGCTGTGACGTCATCACAGCCTGGTGCAGTGGCTCCTGAAATGCTGCGCTGGCTGAGCAAGCCGGCTGTCCTCGAAACGCTCTCGCGTTACTTTGATGCCACACGTGACCGTCACGTGGCGTCGGCGCCGGTTCAAGTCGGACAAAATTTCTAACCGGCATGCACTACTTCAAGTCAGCCGCTGATCGGTCTGTGCAGCGCCGCATGAAGTCGAACGCACCTATTCACCCTGTCCCTGTTCTGTTTGTACCGTAATGTGTAATAAAGCCGCGCGCGCGCACACATCCTCTGAATCCCTCTGAGTGCGCATCACTCACACACAGTACGGTAATGACCTGCTCAGTAAATAAACAGCCCTGTCAGGTTTAATTCCACTTCCGCTCGCTCCATGCTCTCTCCCTCAGTGTCCAGGGGAACAGTTATAAGCTCGGCTGCTTTAGGAGTCGTGTTCATAACCGCTTATTACATCCGTAAGTCAGAAAGAAAAGAAAAACCTACTCTGCTACAGCGCTGTGTGTGTGTGTGGAGTTAACCCCGGCGCGCGCCTGGTACATCACTCGATTCAAATGTCTCAAAAATGTGATTGATTTCTATCTTTAATTATTAGTCACATTATGCTCGCTAATCATTTGTATAAACCTTTCATGTGTTTAATTGAACTACACTGTTGTAGGAAACTCCATTTCCCATAATCCCCCGCTCTACACCGTAACGCGCGCGACTGCTAGCCTAAAGCTAACTCCTTTTATAACTCGCTGAAAGTTTGGGACAAAACAACCTGCGAGTAATGTTAAAGTATACCTTACTATATCTTTATAGATAGATAATTAGTTAGATAGTAACAGGTTGAAGAGCGCGTCAGTGCCCGGATGTGAAGATGACCTCTAATTGGTCAGGAGTACTTCCGGGTTCATTCTGTGTAGTTCAAACAGATAAAAGAGTAAATATACATTATATATCATAGTATACGGTAATAATAAAAAATATATTATTATTATTATTGTCTATATAAAGTTTTTTGTTGTAAGTTGGTCAGAACTCTCAATTTCAGTGATAACTTTACAGTTCATACACTGGAGGAACAGAAACCTCAGCTGTCTGTCTCATAGCGTGACGTCACTAAAACTGTCTGTACAGACGTTACTGAATCTCCTGCAGTCCTTAGATCTCTGTCTGAAGTTTAATCTGCACCATCAGTGAATCTAAATGTGGAGTAAAAGTGATGTTATGAACAGTTATGTGTGGGATTTAATAATCTACTGTAAAATAATCTACTAATGCGCTACTGTCTCAATGTAAACAAACACCTGCACCAATAGATATTAATTAGAAAAGATAAAGTGAATATTTTGACTGGGATTAGTTCATATTTTCACTTTGGCTGAAATAACAGCGCTGAAGTGGTATAAGTGAATTTTAACACGCTGGAGTGGTTTTAAGACAAAACTTCATCTTTATCCTTTGATCTACTTTTTCCATTTCTCATCTGTGATTCACTCTTCGATTACCGAACAGGGAGTGTATTTGTCTGAGCACCAAAGAAGGACAACTTAGTGTAAACAAGGCGTAAGATACTCAACCTTACAGAATGGGATTTCTTTGTATTAATAAGTTAGACAGAGAGTTCTGCTGTACAGAGAGACACACAGACATGGACGTGGGCTTCAACCTCAAATAATAATAATAATAATAATATCACTGATTACATTAAAGATCAGCAGATTATTTTTGGATTTAAAACTTAGTTTTGTTAGTATTATTATTGTTATGATTGTTTGTTTAAATGGGCAGTGTTAATAGACTGATACACTGACATTCATCTGTACAAGTGTTTTCTCCCTCATGTTGTGTGTGTGTGTTTGTGTGTGTGTGTGTGTGTGAAGGTAAACACCGAATCAGAAGCTTGAGTATGAGTAACTTTAAGAGTCACGTCGGGGGGAAGGACGACCCTGTCATGCAGTACATCCTCAGCCACTCTCTGAGAGAACATCCGGCTCTGAAGAAGCTCAGACTCGTAATCCAGCTGTTTCCTTTACATCTGTACACACACGCACTCTCTCTCTCTCCCTCTCTCTCTCTCTTTCTCTCTCTCCACTCACATCTGTGTAAAATCAGTAACTTGGCATGTCTGGGGGGAGAGACTGTGGATATTTAATAATTAATCTGGTGTGTGTGTGTGTGTGTGTGTGTGTGTTTGCTCAGGTAACCATGGAGCACAAGTGGAACGGTATGATGGTGGCGTGTGAGCAGTCTCAGTTCATGGCAAACCTGGCGAGACTCATCAACACCAAGAAGGCCATCGAGATCGGTGTGACATCATCATCATCGTCATACTAATCGCGCACACACACACACACAGTCGTTTATCAGGCTTCGACTAAAGTGTAAATGTTTGCCAAACTGGGCTAAATTTTAATCTGGATTTCACAAACACTGTTTTTTGAGGGGTAATCATATTTGTGTGTGTGTGTGTGTGTGCGTGTGTGAGAACACAACTGAGTGATCGTTTCTGAGTACGGTACAAAGTGTGACAATACTTTAAAGTGCAAAGCTTGTTCCAAATACATCTCATTTGCATATTGTCACGCCCACAAAACTCCATAAAAGGTAAAGTCCACAGAGAGCAGATGATTGATCAGGAGACGTATTTAACATGGGGGCTTAAAAACTTTAAGTAAATTATATATAGAACATTAATGATTATTATAATAATAATCGAGTGCTAAATCTTGTATCAATGAGGTGTTTGTTTGGAGCTTACAGCTCTGTGCGCGCACACACACACACACACACACACCAGTCCATCGTCCATATACACACCACTAGGTCTTCTGTTTAACATTTTAAAAACATGATTTCATTCGCCTTACTGTGTGTGTGTGTTGCCAACACTTTCTTTCCTTTTTGTGTGATATCACACACACACTCAGGAGCATGAGGAGGGTGTTGTTTCTACAAATGTACGTGATTTTCAGTAAATCCCTGGTTAAATATCTCGTCTGTACAAAAGAGATTTATAAATTAACCAGTTCATTTCCAGCTCATTAAATGAGACTTGCTGTAGAGTACACACACACACACACACACTAATGTACTGATTAGACTTAACTCTAAATGTGTGTGTAGGTGTGTATACGGGCTATAACACCCTGAGCATCGCTCTGACGTTACCTGACGACGGGAAAGTGATTGCGTGTGACGTGAGTGAAGAGTACGCCAACATCGGCAAACCCTTCTGGAAGGAGGTGAGAGACCAGACCACGTGTGTGTGTGTGTGTATATGCAATATAATTATAACAGACTTCTGTGTGTGTGTGTGTGTGTGTGTGTGTGTGTGTCCTAGGCTGGAGTCGAGCAGAAGATTGACCTGCGCCTGCAGCCGGCACTCAAAACTCTAGGTAAGGACTCGCTTCAGAGTGATGATGTCACTTCCTGTTTCATCATTATCATCTGCTTTCATTCGTGTTTAAAACACACAGTTACACACGTGTACATACCCGAGAGAGAGTTGTATAGTTTTTTCCCTCTATTAAAACAGCGTGTCTGAAATCAAGCTGAAATGATTGACAGGTGTACAGAGCTCCACCCCCTTTCTCAGGTCATCTAATAAAGTCTAATCTAAAGCTTGGCTCGACATCAGCGTCCTCGGCTTCAGTCACGAATATCACGTGAGGAGTATCAGAGGAGTGATCAGGGTGTGTTACACACGGCGCACACTCACCGGACAGTTTATTAGGAACACCTGAACGTGACCTGTGAGTGTGTTAAAGTCTGATCTGTCCAGAGGCCGAGAAGTGCAAAACAAAATAACAAGTTAAATAAAAAGTTTTGTTTATTTTGTTTTCTGGAGGGTTTTTTTGTTTGTTTTTGGATTTTTCGTTTTGTTTTGTGTTTATTTTCGAATTTATTTTGTTTAAATTTTTTAGTTTTTTAATTTATTGTTTTTCGAATTAGTATTTTGTTTTGTTGCTTGAGAGAATTTTCTAAATTTTCTTATTTAGTTCTTGAAATTATTTTGTTTTCGTGTTTTGTTTTATTGGTTTAGAATTTTTTTTTTTTTTCAGTTTTGTTATTTTGTTTTTCAGTTCTCAGCTACTGTAGATCTGTGTGACCTGGGGTCCGTTCTTTGTACGTCGCTTGACACATCCGAGATGAATTGACACATCTAAGATGAGATCATCGTGCTAATTACGATTTGGCTAAGTCGGTTCTTCGACACACCTGTTGTTGATGATTAGTAGAGCTGGATTGAGTTGTCTAGGATTATTGCGCGCTCGTGCGTTGGTTTAAAAGGCGATATGATCGACAGTAGAAACACTGATCACAAGCCCTCCGATTGGTTGACTAAATGGAAAAAGAGCGGCTCATTTATTTTGTAACACGTGTTATATGCTGAAATGCCCCCCTGCCATGGATTGCCCCCCCTACATAATCGCTATTAAATATTATATTAGAACATAAATTCATAGGTTAATGGTTTACAGATTACAAATTACATAAGACAATAAAATAAAATAAGCAATATGAAAATAAATATGTTGTATATGAAAAAATAGAAATATTAATATTTTTTTCAAATACAACATGTATACTTTTATATTGTTTATTTTATATTAAAATTAGTTTCGTCCAACTTATCATTATAAAATATTTATTTTTAATATATATATATAAATATTTATTTGCATATTTTTATGACAAACCCCTGAAAAATTAATGTGTTACAAAATAAACAATATACAAGAATTTGTATTAATGGTTCTGACGGCTGTCTCGTGCCGAGGGTTTATTATAATAGTAATATCATATTTGATAACAATAAACCTATGAATTTATGTTCTAATATAATATTTGATAGCGATTATGTGTATATATAAATATATATGCAAGATACCTTTCTTTTCCCACGTCAGTCTAATTCCTGTTTACATGAAATAAAGCTGCTTCCGAGCAGGTTTAATCTTACGGACGTGTTGCTATGACAGCAAATGCGAGAAGCGCATCGAAGAACAAAACAATCCGAGATCAAGACAAATCCACAACAATCAAATTTAGCTAACTGAGTTAGCGACTTACGAAGAACGGACCCCATAAACTGATTCCGATGTTTATAAACAAACAGGTGCACAGGTGTTCATGTTAAAGAGGACTGTGTGTGTGTGTGTGTGTGTGTGTGTGTGTTTTGGGTCTCTCAGACGATCTCCTGGCTGCAGGCGAGGCCGAGACTTTTGACTTTGTGTTTATTGACGCTGATAAGGTGAACTACGACAATTACTATGAGAAATCTCTGCAGCTGGTGAGAAAAGGAGGAATCATCGCCATCGACAACGTGAGTACCGCGACCGTCAGTACATGAAACATGTGTGTGTGTGTGTGTGCGTGCGCGTGTGTAAGCTCCACATAACAGCAGGTATGTAAGATCGTATTACAGTAAAGCAGGCATGACGATTTCCGCTCGTTATCTCACAAGAGTCTCTGTATCTCAGAGTCATGTGACCTGTAGACCCCGTGAAGACTTCATTACCCAGCATGCTTTTCTCTGTCTGATGTTTAAACGCCGCACCACAGAGAGAACAACACTCGGGTGCTACTGTTATGGCAGGAGGTTAATAATAATAATAACAATAATAATGACCTTTGACCCCAGGTGCTGTGGAGCGGGAGGGTGGTGAGTCCTAAGGACGGGGACGTGGACACACAGAGCATCGCCGCTCTCAACAAGAAGCTGCACAGAGACGTGCGCGTGGGCCTGAGCATGCTGACGGTCGGGGACGGACTCACACTCGCCTTTAAACTGTAAAACACTGCAGCTCCACCAAGGGGCGCACGCTAACCTGATGTGTGTGTGTGTGTGTGTGTGTGTGTGTGTGTGTCCTGCTCAAACGCTCTGATACAAGGTCCTCAGAGAAGCGGCGCGCTCCTCCTCAGGATGAACGCGGTGTGTGAGGCTCAGACTCTCACCCCGGGGCAGATACTCTACAGATTCAGCTCACTTTTACCCCTCACACAATCAGTCATGCAGTGTGAGCAGGGCGTGTCCCAGCACATGATTAAAGGTCCCATATTTTACTATTTTATTAACTAAGCGAACACGCGTCTCAAAGCTTTTCCTGTGTGTGTGTGTGTTAGCCCCAGTTGAAATAGATACTCCCTGTATTTCACTCCTCGTCCGAACTTCGGTTTCAGTGTCAATAGAAATTAGGTCCTGTTAGCCACGCCCCTTTAAAAGTTCTTATATGGGCTTGATAGGAGGGGCTATTCTTTTATGAGGTCACATTTAATAAGCTTGTTCAAGCCTCGGCCAGGAGGGAATGTGTTTTCCCCACGTTTTTTTTATTGTTTGTTTGTACACACACACACTCTGGAGACACCTAAATTCTGCACAACAGATGTTCTTTAATTACTAAAACAAACCTGTGATGTGGCTCCCAGATGATTCAAAGTCTTCACCAGGTTCCCCTGTGTCTTCTCAACCATTTTCAACTCCATGTTTAGTTTTTTTTTCTTCATTTTTATAAAAACATTCCTATACAATTTAAAATCACTGCGAATGACTTTATGTTTAGACAGGACCCTGAACAGATTTATTCACTGAAAATTTATATAATGTTTAATTCAAACAAGATCATCATGGATTAATGGTGAATCAGGGCTGCAGCGGCTCACGGCTTCTCCTGGGCAAAAGTCTGTAGCACTTCGTTTTTATCTCATACGGTTTTAAAGATACGAATGTGAGTTTCATACAAAATTTCTATAATTTCTATCAAAATTAATTCATTTTATTTGTAAAGCGCTTTTAACAATTGTCGCAAAGCAGCTTTACCCAATCAAAAGTTTTATCATTTTATTTGTAAGTTGTACATTTTTTATGATTGTTTTTTGAATATACTGCCTGTGATTCCAGTGTGTGAGTGGAGGAGGCTTTAAACTTCAAAGCCAGCAGCCCTCCTGTGATTATTGAACTGATCTCAGGGGGATTGTAGAGATTCTGGTTCTTGGATTGTTTGAGACGACGTTTTTAATGTGTGTAATTCAAAACCTGAGTGCAGGATGGAAAGTTTTCCAAAGTGGACCAAAAAACAATCGCACTAGGAGCCCCCCCCCCAATTCATTTATTCCAGGGCAGGAAATCATCCCGCCTTGACACACTCATGCCCCAGTACATCATGATGCCTCATCATCACTCAGTTCTAACACACCATGTGGTGCCACGCCCAGCACCACTGCACCATGGTGAGATGTCCCGCCCTGATGGCCCCGCCCTCTCCTGATAATGAGCACTGAGGTTCTTGTTCTCATGTGCGTGTTCGAGCAGATGTGTGTGTGTGTGTGTGTGTGTGTGTGTGGAAGGTTAGCGTGCAGTAGGCCGAGTGCCACACCGCTGTGCCTCTGATCATCAGCTGGGTTTAATGTTACACGACGAAGACGTAATGCTAACGAATCACATTTTATAGATCATCAATCAGTATATAGGCCTTAAAGATAATGATTTAAAAACAGGCTAGCAGGTTAGCGCTGTGTAAAAGTGTGTAGGTCATTAAATGTCACACACACAACCACATTAAAGACTGTTTACATCACTGACGTGTTCGTGTGTGAATCTGATGATTAAAACACAGACGCAGCAGGTAACAGAATACCAGCTTTAATGGGGTTTATACAGGAACTCCAAACTCACAGCAGAGCTCAGCGTTACCGTATTCTCCAGATTATACGCGTGCAAACATTATTTTCTCAGTCAGCTCATCAGCACCCCCTAGTGGTGCTTCATGGTTTAGTGTTTTATGCATCATAATCTTTATCTTCACTCGTTCTGTTTAAATACAGTAACGCTAAAGTCTTTATCACAGCTACGCGTTACACCGAGCTAATCCTAAACACGACGGTCAGGCTAGCGAACTAGCCGTCAACCGTGGGAAACATACGTGTAGTAGCAGGGCTACCGTAAACACACTAACGTACACACACAGGACAGAAACACTAACGCACAAATGTGTTTTACATTCAGAGGGAAAAGAATCGCATACTCAGGATAAATAGTGAGGAAATAAATAAATAAATACAGGAGGAGAACTAAAGTGTTAATACTTAAAGGAATGGTGGAGTGTTTGTGTGTGTGTTTAACAAGTGTTTAACACACACACACACACAGGAGGAGGAAGTTTAAGCCTCCAGTTCGAAACCCAGGCCGAGTTTGTGACCTCCGGCGTTGATGCTCTTCCCATCAACCAGCGCAGAGAGGATCACCTTCACCCCTAAAAACACACACACACACACACACACACATAGGGTCAGGGCTCACATATTACTACTAGTTTAAATCACACACTTAATGATGAGCTGTAGTAGAATGGAAGGGTGTGTAAAAACACACACACACCTGGTCTGAGGGTCTGTGTGTAGCCGAGTCCAACCAGACTGGAGTTGTTCACCTTAACCTGAGGAGAAAATCACACACACACACACAGTTAGCATGGGTCAGGACTAGCACATGTGTGTTACCATGGCGACAAGTCACATGATGATGATGTCAGCATGATGAGGAAGATTTTGATACATGATCCAATGTGAACCAGGCTGGTTACTGTACCAGAGTGTGTTACAGTGAGAGGTGTGTGTGTGTGTGTGTGTGTGACTTACACTAACGGAGGCGTTGGAGTCGAGTGTGTATTTGGCGGCGATGCCGAACAGTGTGTTGGTGTTTCCCGCCGTCCAGGACAGATTTACCGCCGTCTCCAGATTATCACTCAGCTTCTGATACACGGAGCCTCCGAACTCACAGCCGTCATTCCTGCATGTACACACACACACACACACACACACACATCAGGACATTAGGTGAAGTGAGAGGATGTTCTCAGTGCTGAAGTCAGGAGTGTGTGTGTGTGTACGCGTGTGATATAAACACACTCACACGTGCGTAAGCAGCTGGAAGTCCCGCCCGCGGTACCCGACCGCCAGGTTGTTGTGGGAGGTTTTGGACTTGGCGGGGTCGAAGGTCGTCTGGACGCCGGCGAGCCAGGAGTCGACGCCCAGAACGCCGGCGGCGTGAACCAGCGGCCCAGAAAAATCGAAGTCCACGTCGCAGCCCAGGTTCAGGTACTCGCACTTATACCCCGCCTGCACCTTCCCGCTTTTCTTCCTGCTCAGACAGGACAAAGGGGCGGGGCTTAGCTCATGCATATGCAAATATGTTCTAATACACGTACTGACCTGGGATCAGATGATTCACACAAATACATACAACAACTGAGCGAGAAAGGAATAACAATAGTGTGTGTGAGTGTGTGAGATAAAGACGAGAAGATGTAGAGATGTTGTGAAACGTGTGCAGCTCCTCACCCTGTGTTAGGAGAGAACGACGTGTCGAACGTCACCTTCAGTCCTTTAGCAATCTGTAAACACACCCACACACACTGATTAGAACACATACAGCTACACTACGTTAGTATGGCGTCATCGTGTGTGTGTATGTGTGTGTGTGTGTGTGTACCTGGTCCTCCACACTGATCTCAGTACCGAGTGTGTTGTCTGTGCTCCACTTCTCAGTGAAGGTCACGCCGTACTCGTCCCATTTGTACTTGGTCTCCAGGTTTGCGTTCACTTTTCCCGTGTCGGTGTTGGACGAGCCGCACGTCTTAAACTCCTGAACACACACACGGCACGCAGACATGACTGACACACTCACATATAACTGATACACTCACATATGATTAACACACAGTTATTATTATTATTATAGTCAGGTCCATAAGTATTCGGTCACTGAACTGTTTTTGCCTCTGAAGCCGACGTGATGTGACTGAAAGGTAGACTTTCAGCATTAATGTGTTTTTTAAACAATTATTTTTAATAAACTGGTCCTTGTGTCCTGACTCTTAGCTCCCATAAACTAATGCAAATGTTACACCTGGAATGAAGTCCAGACCTCCTTCACTTGTCATGATCTCTCAGTACCCGGTCCAGAAAAGTTCTGGTGCAGGAGAACGAGCCTCATCTACCTGAGACACAGACGGACCTCTCAGAGAGAGACAGAGGGAACGAATCAACAGTCTGGTACGTTATTAAAGAGAAGGAAGTAAACTGATGATGTGACGGCTGATGAACTCAGAAGTGTGTAAGAGCTCGACTTTAACGGGCGGGGCTGTGCGAAAACTTATGGACCTGGCTGTGTATACTTTGTTTTTCTCCACATCTGAACAAATCTAAGTTCAGAGGTACGCACCACTCCGTTGGCTGACTTGGTCTTCAGATCGAGCTTCACCAGCCCGAACCCTGACACACACACACACACACACACACACATATTACAGGACTGAACATGGCACTCTGTTTCTACAAAAAAATGCATTAATTAACACTGAAAAAGTCTCATTTTGTGTGTGTGTGTGTGTGTGTGTGTGTGTGTGTGAGACTGACCGTATCCCTTATTGAAAACGTCCTTGGCTGCTTTGCCGAGGTCAGCGTACGATGGAGGGGCGGCCATGATTCTGCAAGAAAGAGCGGATCATAACCGGATAAGTTCATAACCTATACCTTTATATATTTACACACACACACACACACACACAAACAGGAACTTACAAGCCATCATTAGTTCTGTGTGGCAACTAAAAATAATCATAATTATATCCTTGAAAAAAAATGTAAAACCAAAAAATCTAAAGAAAAACACATTACATCATCCTGCCTAGTGTGTGTTTGTGTGTGTGTGTGATAAACTGGCACCCTGTCCAGGGTGTACCCCACCCCGTGCCCAAAGTCCCCTCAGATAGGCTCCGCCCTCTGCAACCCTGTATAAAGGATCAGCGCTATACAGAGTGTGTGTGTGTTAATGCAGTAAATAATCCACATACACAACTTAAATAATCTATGTACTCGAAAGAGAGAGTGTGTGTGAGTGAGACTGACTCTGAATGCTCTGTAGGTGTTACTGTTTACTGGAGTGAGTCCCAGTGTGAGTGTGTTACACAGAGATTATTTTTGAATGAAGCCACCGAGTTAGAAAAGGACGCCCCCTACTGGGGAACATGTCGAGGTCATTTCCAGTGAGATGGTTACTTTAACTAATTGCTTTCAAACAGAGACTTTTTTCCTTTTTTATTTTGTTCTTATTTTTGATGCAATACTCCTTACAGCTACACGTCCATATAAATTGTGTTGTTTGCAATGTTAAAGTGTATCTGCTACACAAGCTTTGTCCACTAGATGTCAGTATAACGAGCTCTGAAATAAAGCTAAATGTAATAATTGAAGCTTCATCTCACCGTCACTGTTGATTAAATTAGAGAGGATCTACAGAACTCTAACGAATCACAGGCGAGACCGGGTTCTTTTACCCAATCACAACGCAGAGGGCGGGGTTTCATGACATCACATGATCAATTACTAACAGATCAGCAGTTGTTCTTTTTAAAATCACCTTTTACTTTTAATTTACAAATAAAAAATAAAAACAGCAGTTATTTATTACACTGAGCTTTATATAATCTCACCCACCTCGTAACAAACAAAAAAACAGGGACATATAAATAAACAGTTTATTTTTCCAGTGGATTTTCCCCTCCTCCCGTGTCCCTGTTGTATTTTTGTCCTCCGTCAGTGTCTCTTTAAAGGCCTTGAGGTCAAATCACAAAGATAAAAAAATACATTTCCAGTATTATCTGTGTTCGTGTGGGCGGAGCCTCAGGGACAAAACCGTGTATAAATAATAAGTATTATAATAATCATAATTAATATTGATGATTTAAATTATGTCCCTGTTGATCCTGCATACTCCAGATACTGTACACTGACAGCTAGAGGAAATAACGCGTTATAACAGCAATCTGTAGACTGTACATTAATACATCTCTATTATTAATTATTATTATTATTATTATTATTATAAGAGATGATATGAATATTATTATATTTATAGGATGTAATGACATCAGGAAACAAATCCATCATCCTGAGCATCTGTCAGGGTTAATGCAGTGTGTCTCATAAAGAAAAAAAAACCTAATATTTACTCAGATAAATTAATAAATAATCTAAAATAACACGTTATAATAAATTAAACCTTTTAAAAGCCTTTATTAAGACACATTGAGTTATTAATCAGCTGGAGGAGTCGAACAGTATTACTGACTTCATGCATGAGATATTCACCATGTTTATGACGTTTATGATGTTATTAATAAAGATAAAACACTGAAATCATTTATTTCATCAGATTTGCTCCCGTTTTCTGTGAAAGACTTTTCGGCTGGTGGCTAACAGCCTCATGCTAACAGTCTCGCGCTAACAGCCTCATGCTAACAGTCTCGCGCTAACAGCCTCATGCTAACAGTCTCGCGCTAACAGCCTCATGCTAACAGTCTCGCGCTAACAGCCTCATGCTAACAGCCTCGCGCTAACAGCCTCTTGCTAACTGCCTCATTCTAACGCCACAGCTTCAGCGACATCCGCCAGATTTAATCACATCTGATTAGCGGCGGGAAAACTCGATGTTATTTTATTCCTGTTGTTTTTATATATAATAATAATAATAATAAAGTCTCACCGGAATGTCTGGAGCTGCGGCTTTCAGCGGAACTGCACGAGCGCACTGGAGACACGGAGCGCTACGGAAAGCCATCAGGGTCAGAAACACCGCCGCCGCACGTCCTCTCATGTGGAACCCGAAAAGGGTCATAAAGAAGAAGAAGAAGAAGGAGCCGCTGCTATGCGATGAAACGCCACATCGAGACAAATAAGGAAAAACCGTCATATAATGTTTTTTTTTATTTTTTACTCACGTTTATTTTCCGGGGGTATCTCGCGTAATATAAAATAAATAAATACTAATCATTTAAATAAATATGTTAATAATTATTTTAACATATTTATTTGTTGCACCATCTATTTTACCTCCTTCTTTCATATTCTTCTACTTTTTGTTTTACGCTGTGAGCTAGAACAGTTGTTAACTTGCAGTTGTTTTGCGCTAATTAGATTTATCATCATTTATCAAGTTTTATTTAATTATTTTTTTTGTACTGATGCTCGTCTCATTCCATCTAAAAGTCTTGATGTACAAATGTGGTTTATTGTCCACCTGTACTACTCTGCATGCCTTAACCTGCCCCCTGGGGATAAATAAAGTTTTATTTTAAATTGAATATGAATATATGAACCATGACATGGTGCTACATCATCACTAAATCTTGCACAAAATGCAAAAAAAGAAAACACAAGAAAATATGTAAACTTACTTCACTCGGCTTTACAGTGAAGTTTTGAACGGCTCCCAGACATACAGTACGCGCAACTTGTTCTGGTACACAATACTAGGCAGGTGATTTTACTGTAATGGCTGATCGACGTATTATAAAGAATCAAAGAAACAGCAGTTATTTACAACAGCAGCTTATTTATTTCTAGCTAAACAATTATTTTATCATTACCTACATATTTACAAGAAATGTCAGATAACCGGGATGGACCATTCTGAGACCGAGGCCAAATTACGATTAATAAGTACATCACACTTTACATCAAGTTTAGAGTCAAACCCACAATCTACAATTTCTCCACAAACGAACATGCGGAAATTAGGATAAGGTGCTGAAGCGATGACACACAGAGACGTGAGTAGTGCTGTAGAACTCAACCAGCAACGGACAATGGCACAACATTACCGCAAAATAAACAATTACTAACAAAAAAAAACTCATAAAGCGAGTTAAACATTTAGTCAAGTTTGTAAACGTTAGTAAACTTTACAAAGTGTCAGGATCATAAATACAACTCGTATTATTTGCATAACATCTTAAAAATAACACAAACACCATGAGGCGGGAACCAGCGACCATCGCTTGTACAAAAATTTACCTGTTTTCATGTGACTTTTTTGGCAAATGTTCATTGTTCACTCAAAGTTTGATGTGAGCAAAGCTAGAAAATATAAATTAAACAAAAACACATAACTGTAATTTTAAATAAATTTGGTCACATTTTTTTTAGCAAAATTTATAATAAATTAGTGCTGCAGAATTAATCATCGCATAAAAAAATTATAAATTTATACCAACATGGCCATGTGGAATTATTTAACCAGAAAACATAAGCAGCAACACACGCTGAGTCGCAGAGTCATGTCAATCATTTAAGTATTGGTGGTGTACTAATAATAAATACAGAAGAGCATTTCTGGTCCGTGGATGTGGCATTCTTTTGTTTCACATTTTCAAAGGATAAGATTAAAAACTTTATATGCAAAAGAGATTATGTTTGTTTGTTTTTTTTGTTCTAATACAGCATTTTTGTTTGTTCCATCATTTCAGAATTTCTTTCGAATGTACTTTGAATTTTTTTCCATTTAAATGCATGCAATTGTTTTTTTTTTTAATCTAAGGAAAAATTTGTTCATTAACTATTTTATTTGGCAAACCCAAAACAAAACAACCAAAAAAACTTAAACTGTTTGGCTTTTTGTTGTGAAATGAAAATAACAAATTAACATAACTTACATTGATGGGTTTTTCTTTTCTTTTGTTTTTTTAAACTTAACATTAATAATAATAATATAATGATAATATAATAATGATAATGAACCTCAGCCGAGTGTGAAAGTGTAAACTAGTTGAGGAAGCGTTGTTTCGTATTGCTTTAGAAAGTCAGTTGTTGCTGTATGTACATCGCTTTACACCAGAGAGCTGAAAATATTCACCCGTAAACCGGGGCGCAGCTGCAGAACAAGAACCTGAAATTCTGGTTATTTGTTTTATATCTCGCACAAATACGACTGTAGTTGTTTTATTTACAGTAGATTTACAGAAGTTGTTCTAATCTGGTTCTTATCAACTATACACGTTTCTTTTCCAATTCCGTAAGTAAGGAATACCAGACCAGCCGCCGCGCTGCGAGCCCAGACAGTGTAGCGTGACGGACTTAGCGTTGCTCTTCACTCTCCACGTCCTAAAAGTGACATATTCCTCTTCTACAACAGCTTTTTTTTTACCAAACATTACTCCTTTTTTTCTTTTTAAAAAGACTCTACTGCTCTATAAATCTTTTTAGCCTAAAAAACTAAAGTTTTTAAAGTGCTGAGACTGGAGACTATTTTCATGACTAAATAAATAAATGTAGCATTAAAGCTTTAGAATTTACAACTGACTGAAACTATGCTAAAATATTTTTTTCCATGTATTTATACTACATTATTTCTGCTGCTTTTAATGTTGTCGAGTTTTGGCCACTGAGGTGCCGAGCGCCGCTTTAATTTTCACCGAGCGGAAAAATTATTTTTCAGATGCAAAATAAAAAGAAGCAAAATGTCATGCGGCATAAATGTAAAACAGGTAGACACTGTATAATACAGGACACGCACACCGCCTGAGAATATGGGGTGTGGTTAGAGACGCCCCAACGGGCGGGGGGGGGGGGTCAGCGATAAAGGGGATTTTGTAAATATGGGGTGTGGTGCGGGATACAATTGGGATGTAAACATACTTTTAGTGTCTTGTATATATACACATAATAACTTAGTTCACACACTGTGTGTGAGTTTGTGTGTGTGTGTGTGTGTTATCGGATGAGTCTCCTGAGCAGGGTGGGTCTGGAGAAGGGCCAGCAGTACTCGTTGGGGACAGGGCCGTTGACGTTGCACTCGAAGAAGGAGAACATGGGGAACCAGATGCGCGCGCGGCGGCTGTGCTGGTAGGCGCGCGTGTTAGCGAGGGTGTGGTAGTACAGGAAGAGACGCGTGGTGATGTAGAAGGCGATGAAGACGTCGATGGAGTAATGCTCGTGAGCCGCCAGGATGAAAAAGATCCCGAAGAGATTCAGCACCCAGGACAGAGTGTGGATGAAGTTCCAGCTCCGGGGGGTGTCTACACAAAACACATACACGCGCGCGCACACACACACACCTACCACTTTAGCAATCATCTACTATCTACTATCATCGACCTACAGGGGGAGCTAGAGAAAACACGGACGCACTCTGCTCATTAACTGAGGACGTGATTAAAGCCGAATGTTCATATTTGAATAACAGACTGATATTCTCCTGGATTTGAGTTTTAAAAGAACATCAGTGTGTCCTCACTAACACGTCACCATCACGTACCTGCGGCGTAATAAATCAGGAGCTTTAGCTGAACAACCGCTCGACTAGACAGACAGCGGACAGACTGAGACGCAAACAGGAATACAGATGTACATAAAGCGATTGTGTTTGTGTGTGTGTGTGTACTCACACTCCGTGACGAAGAAGTTGAGCATTGTGAGGACGACTGTGTGTCCACTGAACATGTAATCTCCACAGGTGTGGACTCCAGTCAGGGTCATCCCAAACCCACTCCATATCGCCACCGCCCTCTGCAGCTTCTCCCACATGTCACCGTACATCTGTACACACACACACACGGACATTATACACACACTCATTTCAGTCAGACACCAGGCAGGAGGATTACCTTCCACAATCACACCTGGCATAACCCTGTGTTCTGGGTGATCAGGGGGACAGGAGCGGCACCAAGGACATGTATGGGGACGCGGATGTAAAAAGAGGATCAGGCACCACGCTCGGAGGTGGTACGAAAGGACACACAGCACTGTCACCTCAGTAGTGTGGACATAAAGGAGTCTCAATGTGTCTCGGACAGAAACAAACTCTGATAATCGACTGTCCTTTTCCTCATCAGGTTAATAAACACGATGCTGTAACAGAAGAGACAAAAACACGCTGCTTTCAGCTTCACTCACTGTCTCATCTCACAGCTGGGAGAGTGAGATAGACAGAGAGACTAGCGTTATCTGGCCCTAAACACACACACTACAGCGTGGCAGACTATCTGAGCGCGGTGACTGACACAAGGCTAAGAAACACCCTAAAGAAGTACAGACTCAGTGAGCGGCGTCTGGCCGTAGAGACGGGGAGACACAGACAGACCTGAGACGCTCAATAACATGGAGACAGTGCTGCACTTCTTCACTGAATGCCTGAAATATCAGCACATTCACACAGAATCAATAAAATCATCCCCAACTTTAACTGCCCCCGCCCCGACCCCGACAAACTGCCCCACCTGTGGGGAGCACAGGAAGACAGCGTTTCATTTTTATTATTATTATTACTATTATTATTTTTATTACTACTATAATTATTATTATTACGACATATAATACATGCTTACTTTTTTATAATGTTCAAGAGTCACTTTACTTTTGACTTTAACTAAATGTCTGTACTCTACTTTTATAAACATTTATTTATTATTGCTTTTTTTATACAGTCCTTTTTTTTCTCTCTACTCCTGTTATTTTCTTTTATCACTAAACTTTGGCAAAACGAATGTAAATATTTATCATCCCAATAAAACATCCCTGAATCTAGGATCTTAAATGAAAATTAAAAGCTGAGTGAAAAATTTGTTTACATAAAAACACTGTTGCAGTGAACGTCTGTAAACAAACATTCATTCTTTTAAAGTCACCAGAATGCAAAAACAATGTGCCTGAAGGTCAAAGTTTATGGAGAAGATCGCTCAGTGTGAGGGACAGACGGGCGAGACTGGGGAGGAGACAAACGGGCGGGACTGGGGAGGAGACAGACGGGCGGGACTGGGGAGGCGACAGACGGGCGAGACTGGGGAGGAGACAGACGGGCGAGACTGGGGAGGAGACAGACGGGCGAGACTGGGGAGGAGACAGACGGGCGAGACTGGGGAGGAGACAGACGGGCGAGACTGGGGAGGAGACAGACGGGCGAGACTGGGGAGGAGACAGACGGGCGAGACTGGGGAGGAGACAGACGGGCGAGACTGGGGAGGAGACAGACGGGCGAGACTGGGGAGGAGACAGACGGGCGAGACTGGGGAGGAGGCAGACGGGCGAGTGTGTGTATATACACCTTGCCGGTACACTGCAGGTGTTGTCCAGGGACAGAGAGCGAGGTGACGAACATGGTGATGCAGCGCAGCATGAAGACAGTCCCCATTAGACTACACATCCTCCTCACCAGGATAGACCTACACACACACACACACACACACCTCAGTGTGTAATTTATACCGAAATAATTAATACAATATAAATAAAACCTTTAAGTAAATCAGTAATTAATTATTTGGTAATAGATAATTAAATAATTACTGAATCAGACTCACCAGCACAACAGATAAAAAGCAGCAAAAACAAAATGTTTATTCATATTTAAGCATACACTGTGTGTGAGTCTAAGTTCACTGTTTCATAATTACTAACAGATTATTTAATGATTTTATTAATGATTTTTCAATTAACAGCATCGTTAGAGACAGAATCTCCCAGAGACTGAATGATTAAAACGCAGTGTGTGGGACATGGGGAAAATGGGCGACTGGGAGAACTGAAGAAAGACCCGTCTGTGCTCAGAAGAGCCTCAGGGTTCTGTTGTTGGCTGACAGGAGATCAGATGGTTCTGAAATACTTAAACCAATGCATCCGGCACCATCAACCACCCCACAGTGTGTAACCTGTGTTCTTAATAGTTTAAATGTTACGTCTCATTCAAAACGTTTTTTGTTTTTTTAAAAAAATGTCTGTAAAACCTGTAGATAGTCTTCCTCAGGTAGTTAGTTTTTGTTAATTTATGTTCCTTAGCTAGTTGGTTTTTTGTAGTTTTTGGTAATTTATGTTGTAATTTATGTTAGGTCAATCTGTCCTGTCACTGTTAGCCAGTTAACTAGGCCTCTTAGTTAGCTAGTTTAGTTTTTCTGGTAATTTATGTTATAAATTTATTTCGCATGTAGCACCTTGGTCCTGGAGGAACGTTGTTTCGTTTCACTGTGTACTAACTGAATATGGTTGAAGTGACAAAAAAGGCTACGTGAACTTAAAAACCTTTTCAAATTTGGCATAAACTGCATGATCAAACCGCACAGCACTACCACATGATTTAAGTGATTAGATAACTGTGTAGGGTCCTATTAAATTGGAAATTTAAAAACGCGTGTGTGTGCGTGCGTGTGCGTGCGTGCGCGTGCGTGTGTGAGAGAGAGACAGAGACCTGTGTTTGTGTAGCAGCAGAACGAGTAGCCAGACGCTACATAGGATGACTCCACATGCCTCGGCCATGGCGAAGGCCCAGGGGATTCTGGGAACGCTGCAGAAGCAGAGCAGTAACAGTACATTAAATAAAGCACTTCAATAAAGGAACACTACATTAACACACTAACACTGGGTAGAGCCCTGACTCTCCATGGCATGGACTCCACATGATGATGGAACCCTTCCTTTAAAATTCTTCTCCATGACTGCATACTCCTCATCTGTGCTGTTCCACCACGCCTCAAACATGTTCAATTTGCCATTACTTGAGTTTCCATCATCCAAGAAGGCCACTGAAGAACCCTGAGCTCATTGTCATGGAACATTTCCCACACCATCTCCACCAACCTGGACTGTCAACACTAAGTAAGTTCTTGGCGTTAATGTGATCCTAACCCTGAATACAGGATAAAGTGGTATACGGATGGGTGAGTGAGTGAGTGATGTATATATAGAGCAACTGATATGCACAAGGTGGAGCAGTACAATGCTTTTAGATAACACTAAAGGTCAGCACAAGACACTAGAGGTTAGTAGATGGCGTTAGGCGACACTGGAGGGCGATAGAGATAACACAAACACACCTGTCCAGGAAGATGTCTGGGAGTGGAGGGTAGGTGCGCATGTCAGGTACGCGCTCGTGAACGATCACCATTACGAAGGAGGTGAAGCCGAAGACGAGCGTGACGTAGACGGAGCTGAGCACCGTTTTCCAGTATTCCGGGTCCAGGCGTCGGTTCTGCTGCTTCTGCTTCCCGTTAGTGTAGGAGAACTGTTCACCTCCGAGAACGTCGCTCACGCTGTCCCGGTCCCGCACAGAGTCCCCGTTACACAGCCACTCCACCCCTAAACACAAAAGGAAACGTTGCCATGGTAGCAGGATCACACGTCAACATGACAGTTTGTACTCTGGAGCGAATTTGCCAAGCTTTCTTATGCTGCAGGTGTGCTTGATGTTTGAGTGTTATTACCAGCGCCCCCTTGTGGCGAGTGTGTGTCTTGAGCAAAGCCGAGCTCCTCCAGCACGTCAGCGTTTTGTTTCTGCAGCTTGCGCACGCACAGCATGAGCCGCTTGATGTCTCCGAGCACTTTGAGCTCGAGCGGCGGTGAGCGCAGGTCAAACTCGGTCAGCGTGAGGAGGCTGGTGCCGTCCAGACGGTGTTTATTACACAGCAGCTCCACATAGTCGCCAAAACCCTCATCACGCAGCCAGCGGCCCACCTGCTTCACCGTCCAGGAGCGCACGTTTGCCGCCATCGCGCTGCGCTTACACACACTGCAACGCAAGCACACATATGGCATGAAAAATAGATTTATCAGCAGAAGTTATTTTAATAAGTCCAAATTGTGTGTGTAATGAGGAAGGGGGCGGGGCTTACTGTGGGAAAAAACAGGCTTTAACGATAAATACTGTACAGGGACAACAATAATCAAGATTTTACAGAGAAATGTTATAATTATTACTTATTATAATTAAGCAATATTTACATAAATAAATAATAAAAAAATATATATTTTTTTCTTATTGGAAATTAACATTAACATATTTCCTATACATGCTAATTGTGTGTTTCTAAATAAATTCATTTCATTTAATGTATTAGTTCTCATTAATAATTATCTAATATAATTTACAGAATTTATTATATTAACTATATTTTACTGTCAATTTTTATAAGCAAGCCATAAATAATTACCTCATAAACATAAACATTATAGTTACCGCATAAAGACATTACTTTTATATGTTTTAATTAATTCTAACTAATACTATTAAAACTCCAAATAAACTTTTAATAATTCATAATTAGAATCAGGTGGTTAAATATCTATATTTATAAATTAAAGGATAACATTCTCCTCAAAAACAGGAAGTGTAACTGATTAGCTGCTAAACTAGCCAACAGATTAGCGCAAATGTCACCGGAAGCTGTAAAATAATAATTACTATAATTCTAACATTAATAATTATAATACGTATTATTATTATTATTAATTATTAATCAGTTAATAATTATCTTTATCCTAAAAAATGTATTGTTATCCTTGTTTAAAGCTAACATGGAGAGCTAACAGTCAGTGCAGGCTAATAACCAGACACTTCAGTTTAGCCTAGCATTAGCATGTTAGCTAGTCGGTGTAGTTAAACAGTTAATGTTAGTCAGAGTCAGTGTGTAAAGGACAGGACTAACTGATGCTACAGCAGAATGTCCAGTGAAGGACAGCGAGACTTCCGTGTGAACTCGGAAATAAAAGAGAATTAAAACATTAATTAATTAGAAATACCAGGAAATCACAGCTAACAGGCTAATGCTAGCTCCCAGCAGGGGAGAGAGACAGAGGAGTGTAAACTCACCAGAGAGAGACTGGGTTCAAAATGCACAAAGTTTATAAAGGTCGAGTTGCAAACCATTGCAGTCTGACTGACCTGAACACACACACACACACACCCATGCACACACATTGATAACGAGCTACACACCCACTCACATTGCCTCCTGTCTGTGTGTGTGTGTGTGTGCGCGTGTGCAGGTTGCCAGATTGCAGTAATCACTTCTCACTGGTTGCCAGATTAAACCAGTAGAGATTGGACTGGCCAGGACATCAGACATCACCAGCATGAAGTCACCCTAATCTTGACACAGATGTGTTTTTAGGACTGTCTGACTGCACAAACCTGATGTGTTTCATTTATCTGCGTCACTTTTGCACGCGGTCCTAGATCAGACACGTATCCGATGTGCGGTCATGTGACATGTATAAGAACGGAAAATCATGTGACTTTTTGCTTCTTGGCTGACGTCATCCGCTGCTAAAACAGCTAAAGCAGGATGTCTGGTTTTCTCAGATCAAATTAGATTGGACTAGATTAGATTCAACTTTATTGTCCTTGTGCAATGTTACAAATGTACAAAGCCGGTGGGGGCGCTCTTGCGTGGCTATGGGGTAGGACGTGTTTGGCTCGTGCTCTCGCCGAACTCTTGTTTTTTAATATAAATAAGCGCTTTATTTTTCGAAAACACTATATAAAATTTTATATAATTTCACTTTAAATTAAGGGGGAAATTAACATGCGGGTCAATGGCGGAAAAACTACGCAAATATAAATACGACGCATCATCTAATACTAGGCCCAACGTCGCCTCGTCTTCGTGCTCCACCGTCACCCGGTCCCGAGCAACACCACCCCCTCCGGGCAGTCCGGAGAAAATGGATCCTGAGGCCTTGAAATCCGAGATTCTTCGTTCATTAAAAGAAAACATCTCGGCAGTAATTAAGGCTGAACTAAAAAATGCGCTTGCCGATGATTTCAGCGCCCTTAGGAACGAGATACAATCCGTTAAAAGGGAAATTATAAACAATGCGGCGGCCTTTCACTCTGAAATACAGGAGATGAAGACCGTGATACAGGAGGTGGAAGGCGGCCTATCAACGTGCTCAGACGAGGTGACAACTTTAAAATCTGTGGTCACTTGTTTGAAAACAGAGGTAGCTGAGCTAAGAGGGAAATGCGAGGACATGGAGGGAAGGATGAGAAGGTGTAATATCAGGATAGTGGGGGTGGCTGAGACGGAAGGATCAAACTCTAGTGTGTTTGTGTCGAGGCTGCTGAAAGAAACACTACAACTGGAGAAGGATGTGCTTGTGGACCACTCGCATAGAATTCAGGCTAAAGGAAGATCGGATGGAAAACCGCGTGTCATCATGGCTAAACTTCATTATCACCAAGACTGTGTCGAGGTGTTGAGCCGTGCGCGCGCTCGGGCTCCGCTGAAATTTAACGGAGAATCAGTCGCCATCTTTCCGGATTATACTGCGAGTGTTGCCAAGGCCAGGGCTGCGTTTACCGAGGCTCGGAATCTACTGCGCAATCGTCAGGGTGTCCGGTATGGCATTCTATACCCAGCCCGTTTACGTGTTTCACACGACGGGAGAGAAAAGGTGTTTACAGATGCAGAGGAATGAGGAAATATCAGGAAAAACATTATCCCCACAGAGGCTTGAAAACTATGAAAACACTTAATTTATCCGTCTCTACCGTTTTCCAGCCTAGACCGCGTTTCAGTGGAGCAGTGACCTTTTAGTTCGCATTGTTTTTAGCTCCTTCCAGAGGACGTACAGGGTACTGTTCAGTCATGAGCAGGAGACTTTCCACAGATAACTCTGACATGACAATATTTGCTTAATAGTCTCGCTGCTGATGGAAACATCACAAATTTTACTATGGATATATCGTTAAGGTTTCCTTCCCTACTTTTTTTGTTGTTGTTGTTGTTTGGTTTATTTATTTTATTGGTATTATTATTATCATCATCATTATTATTGTTGTTATTACTATATTATTATATTTTTTAATTAATAATATAGCTCTTCTTTAATTGTGAGCTTGTGTTGCTTAGTTGCAGTTTAAGAGAAGCGTCTAATATTATTGCCTTTGCTGGTGTCAATAGGCTTACTTTAACTGTTTTTCTTATTGTTATTACCATTATTATTACTATCTTATTCCGCAGATTTTACGACATATCATAATGCGCTATTTGAGTAACTTTAGTATGGTGGGATTGGCGGGAGCGTGAGCTGTTGGCTCTGTAGAGCTCCCAACACAAACACTTAATGTGTGGATTTGTTTTTGCAGGGTATTTTGTTCACCATGTTCTTGTAGGTGATGGGGGGGAGGGGGGTGGGGTTTTATCCGGGTTTTTGTTTTCTACCAGACTTATTCTGTCAGATGTCCATGTTAATTTTCACTCACTTTCAAGTTGCTTTTATGGATTTCATACATATAAATACTTCCCCTTAAGATGACGGCTATCCAAACTTTTAAAGGGCTCAATGGCTGTTCAGTTAATTTCGTGAGCTGGAATGTTAAGTCACTTAACCATCCCGTGAAACGTAAAAAGGTATTTGCACATTTAAAACAACTTGATGCGGACATCGCATTTCTTCAGGAGACTCATTTACGTACAACGGATCATTTCCGGCTCAGAGGGATTTGGGCGGAACAGATATATCACTCCAATTTCCATTCAAAAGCTAGAGGTGTGGCCATACTCATTAAGAAAAATACACCATTCACTATGACTAGTATAGAGGCTGATTCCTTGGGGCGATATGTTATTGTGGTGGGCCAGCTTTATTCCCTCCCAGTCATTCTGGCCAATATTTATGCACCAAACTGGGATAACACTGCATTCTTCTCGAATATTTTCTCTCGGTTACCAGATATATCATCGCACCACCTTATTCTTGGTGGCGACACAAATTGTGTACTCTCCCCCGTTTTAGACCGTAGCTCGTCCAAAAAAGCTCCCCTTTCTAAATCAGCACGTTCAATTAAACTCTTTCTTAAATCATATGGTATAGCTGACGTTTGGCGGTTTCGTAACCCAATTTCCAGAGAATATTCCTTCTTTTCTTCTGTTCATAAGACCTTTTCCCGTATAGATGCTTTTTTCCTAGACAAGAGACTTCTTCCTTTTATTACCAAATGTCATTATGGAGCTATAGTTATATCTGATCATGGTCCCCTAATTATGAAAATGCGTATCCCCAATACACAATCCAGCTACCGTCCCTGGAGGTTAAACTCCTTGCTTCTATCAGAGGAAGCTTTCACTGAATTCATTTCCTCTGAGATTGCACTATTTCTTGAGATCAATCAAACACCAGGGATGTCCTCTTCAACTATATGGGAGTCACTTAAGGCATATTTACGAGGCCAGATAATTTCATATTGCGCAAAGAAGAATAAAAATGACACTGCACGCTTTAAAGAACTGGCTGATGAGATACTGGAGCTAGATAGACTATATAGTTATGTACCCTCTGCAGACATAATGAAAAAGCGTTTACTTTTGCAGACTGAGTTTGATCTCCTGTCAACAAGGCAGGCTGAATATCTTCTTTCTAAATCAAGACATATGTCCTATGAGCATGGGGACAAGGCTGGGCGAACACTTGCTCATCAGCTAAAACAAAGAACTGCCAATCAGTCTATCCCTGTAATTAACAATGAGCAAGGTTTAAAAAATACTGATAGCCTTAAAATTAATGCATGTTTCCGAAATTATTATCAGTCACTATATACTTCCGATTCATGTGTCGATCCTCTTTCCCTGGAGGACTTTTTCAATAATATACATATCCCTTCTATAGATCCAGTGAATGTTGCTGAATTGGAAGAAAATCTCACGGTGGAAGAAATAGCCTCAGCAATTGCATCTATGCAGAGTGGCAAGTCACCAGGACCGGATGGTTTCCCAACAGATTTCTTTAAAAAATTTTCAGAGCAGCTTTCACCTTTACTGTTATCAGTTTTTGAAGAGTCACTTTCAGTAAAATCCCTACCACCAACCATGCGTCAGGCAGTTATCTCATTAATCCTTAAAAAAGACAAGAACCCTCTCGAGTGTAGCTCATACCGTCCAATCTCCCTACTAAATACCGATGCTAAAGTGCTTGCTAAAGTCCTTGCGCGACGTTTAGAGGGGGTGTTGCCCTCCATTATATCACCTGACCAAACGGGGTTTATTAAGAATCGTTATTCTTTTTTTAACATCAGACGACTTTTGAATATTCTTTATGGCCCCTCCCCACCTGGCACACCGGAGGTAGTTCTCTCATTGGATGCAGAAAAGGCATTTGACCGTGTGGAATGGGGTTATCTTTTTAATACTCTGGAGAGGTTTGGATTTGGTCAAAAGCTTATATCATGGATAAAACTTTTATACACATCTCCATTAGCCGCTGTGCGTACTAATAACAGCATATCTGCTTATTTTGAGCTTCAACGTGGCACGAGGCAGGGATGCCCTCTGTCTCCACTTCTATTTGCAGTCGCAATGGAACCACTTGCTTTAACTCTGAGACAAAGAGCCGATATCCATGGTATTCAACGGGCAGGATTGGAACATAAGGTGTCGCTTTATGCAGACGACATGTTATTGTATTTGTCACAACCCCTGACAAACTTACCTAAGTTAGTGACTCTACTTACAGAGTTTGGCAAAATATCTGGCTATAAAGTTAATATCCAGAAAAGTGAACTAATGCCTGTTGGTGATGGGGTCATTCTGTCATCTTTAAGCTCAATTCCCTTTAAGATTAGCCCTAAAAAATTTAAATACCTTGGGATTTGGGTTACGCATGATCATAAAGACTTGTTCGGAGCCAATTATCCACCTCTCTTATCCAATCTTAAACAGGATCTTGAGCGTTGGGACCACCTCCATCTTTCATTGGGTGGAAGAATTAATACAATAAAAATGAATGTATTGCCCAAATTTTTGTATATTTTTCAGTGCCTTCCGTTATTTTTAACAAAATCTTTCTTCTCTAAATTAAATAATCAGATCTCAACCTTTATTTGGAACAAAAAAACACCAAGAATTAAAAGAATTATACTGCAGAGACCTCGTGCAAAAGGAGGGATGGCACTTCCAAATTTCATGTATTATTACTGGGCAGCCAATATAAGAGCGCTGTTATTCTGGTTAAATAATGACATTAATCCCCCTGTTTGGACAATTCTGGAGGGGGCTTCAGTTAGGCCCACTTCTCTAATAGCATTATTGTGTTCTAAAATACCATTTATTCAACCAATCTCTAGTTTGACCTCTAATCCAGTTGTTATACATTCAGTTAAAATCTGGAACCAATTCAGATTATCGTTTTCCCTTAAGGAGTTACCGCAGGCTGCCCCAATTGCTAAAAATTACTTGTTTGTTCCGTCTATGATGGATGATGCCTTTAAAGTTTGGGCTAGAAAGGGTTTGGTCTCACTGTCTGAACTCTATATTGATGGAAATTTTGCATCCTTCGAACAGTTGGTGCAGAAATACGACATTCCCAAATCACATTTTTATAGGTACTTGCAGCTTCGGAACTTTGTGGCATTGAATTCTAATAATTTCCCATCATGCCCTCCACTTTCTTTATTAGATTCAATATTTGAATGTAAATCAGTCCAAAAACAAACTATACGCAGGATTTACGAAATACTCAATATGTATGATTTAACACCCTTAGATTTACTTAGGAATAAATGGGAGACAGATTTAAATGAACCAATTTCAGAGGAAATCTGGCACAAAATAATACAGGGAATCTTCTCATCATCCATTTGCCTTAAACATGCTGTAATACAATTTAAGATTGTGCATCGTCTACATTGGTCAAAAGTCAGACTCTCTAAGATTAAGGCTGATATAGACACCACGTGTGACAGATGCAGGCAGGCTCCTGCAACTCTGCTGCATATGTTCTGGACTTGTCCAAGACTCTACATGTTCTGGACCAATATTTTTGAAACTTTTTCTGGAGTATTTGGAGAGATAGTAGAGCCAACTCCATTTGTTGCATTGTTTGGTGTGCCTCCAGAAAATACCAGTTTTAACCAAAGGGAAATTAAAATATTGGCTTTCTGTTCCCTTTTGGCTAGGAGATTAATCTTGACTAAATGGAAAGATCCTGATCCACCAACATTTAGCCACTGGATAAGGGAGGTGATGCACTGTCTTAAACTGGAGAAAATTAGGTATACAGTTAGAGGGTCTACTGACACATTTTATAGTATTTGGCAGCCTTTCTTAACTTTTGCTGAGGTTATAAACGCAGATAAGATAGTACCGTAAAGGAAGTGTGTGTGAAGATTACTTATTATTATTTTATTTATGGACATCTGATTGTTATGGCATCCTTGTGTTTGTCTGGTTTGGGGGGGGGGGGGTTGATTTTGTGTTCTCTTTTGTTGTGGTTTGTTGTGTTTTTTTTTTTGTAAAGTTTGAAAATAAATAAAAAAACTTTGATCAAAACAAATGTACAAAGCCAATGAAATGCAGCTTGCATCTAACCAGAAGTGCATAAGTGGCCTATTTATAATGATTAACAATGTGGAGGCAGATGATTCGCTGTGGGGACCCCTGAAAGGGAACAGCCGAAAGACAAAGAAGAGGTGGTAAATGAGGGGACAAGTTCATATGTACAGGGGTGAGGGTGATTAGTGTACACTACAGAGGGTACAGGGTAATAAAGTCATGGTGAATGGAGGTATAGTATATGTGAAAGATGTGGAAGATAGAGTTAGACGGATACACTAATGGACCCCCTAACGGAAGCAGCCATTGCCTGGTTCACTTTGGTGGATAAGGAGCTAAAGATGATACAGTATTTGAAGGTATATAGTCAGTTGTGCCTTTCTGATCAGGAGAGAAGAGTTCAGAGACCAGGTGAGATCATTTTCTACTAAGGTGGTACCGGACCTAGTTTGCACACTTTGCTGGACCAGAACCAAGAACTGCTTTTGTCAGGAGATGGGGCGGTTTTTATCACCACCAACTAAAAGTTTGTGACCGCCATCTTTAAGAAGTGTACTAAATATGCAATGGGAAGCTCAAATGCGTTCTAGTGATGATAGAGCCAGGAGAACTGCGTAAAGCCATGTTGAATTTTGCCAATTTTTTTTGTTAGCTCGCGACTAACATTTTTTATCACTTGCTTTTTTTGTTTTTGCCGCTAGCATTGTAGCTAACATTGCCAGGAAAGTAAAGATGACGTAATTATGTGACTGTGAACCGGCTCTTGTACCAGACATGAACTAGCACCTGGTTCACTTTGGTGGATAAGGAGCTAAAGATGTGGACACCGAGGAACTCCCTTGATGTGAATGCAAGCATGAGTGTAATTGCCAACTTGTCTGAAATCCACAATGACTTCCTTTGTCTTCTTGGTGTTGAGTTCCCTTTTATTTTCTTCACACCATTCTAGTAGTGGCCCAGTGGTGGCTCAAGCATTTAAGGATCTGGATTACTGATCAGAAGGTCAGGGGTTCAAGTCCCAGCACCATCAAGCTGCCATCGTTGATCCCTTTATCTGCTCCATATTATGCTCTATACTCCGACCCCAGCTTCCTAACTGGGATAGATAAGGTACACCCTGCTCTAAGTTATATGTGATAAATAAGTGAATCTTAACTCTAATCTTAGGTGCTGGATCTCCTCTCTGATCAGGTCTACCGCCAAGGTGTCATCTGCGTTGATAATGCTTGGTGGAGGCATAGACAGCTACGCAGTCATGAGTGAAAAGGAAGTATTAAAGCAGGCACAGTATGCATCCCTGAGGAACTCCAGTGCTGAGGGTGAGACTGGAGGAGCTGATGCCAAGCTGTTTTAGCTTCAAGACTAGTTTGTAAGGACTGGCTATATGTAAAGCTGAGCTAAAATCAAAGAACAAACAGACATCCTGACATAAGTGTTGGGTTGCCCAGGTGAGTTAGGGTAGAATGGAGCACTGTGGAAATGGACTCCTCTGGGCGATAGGAAAACTGGTATGGGTCCAGAGTAGGTGGCAGACAGGTTTTATGGTGGGTGAAGACCAGTCTTTCGAAGCACTTTGAGGTGACAGGTATGAGTGCAATGGGACGAAAGCCACTAAGTGCTGTCGCAGAGGAATTCTTTGGTACTGGCACAATGGAAGCAAATTGAAAGCAGGTGGGGACAGTTGCCTTAGCCAAGGACGGATTAAAAATGTCCATGAAGAGCCATTTGGTCCATGCAAGCTCTGAGTACTCGGCCAGGGATGCCGTCAGGGCCAGCTGCTTTTCTTGCATTCACCCTGCCAGGGTAGCACACACTTCAGAGGTGAAGAACGTAAGTTGCTGCTCACCCGGGAATAGCTCTGCTTTGAGCATGAGTTCTATGTTCCCCTTTTCGAAATGCGCTCCTGGACGGTGCTCCTCAAGCTGCTTGTGTACATGTTTGGCTTTGCAGATTCCCTTCCTCAGATTGGCTTTGGTGACACTGTAGGCATCGCGGCCTCCAAAACTGAAATTTGTGTTGCATGCCTTAGAGCAAAAGGAGGACATCCAGGGCTTCTGATTGGTGAACGCTATGATGTTTCTTTGTACAGTCACATGACTCACACATGTGACTTAAATGAACAGTCAGAACGGAATACATGTGACGAAACTGAAATCATATTTTTGCTAAAATTGCATTAATTTTTGAAAATTTATGAGCTCTGGCACAAACTCATGACCTGTTTTAATCCAGATGATGTGAGCAAAGACGTTTTAATGTATCAAGAACCAAGATTGTTGCATCGTTTGAACAGCCAATCATGTAAAATCTTTGTTCTTTGTCAGTTCCAGTGAAGGAGGTGTGGCCTCTGTATAAGTCACAGTAAAGGAGGTGTGGCTTTTGTGTGTGTATCTGTCACGAACCATAATGAACCATGAATATCATGTAGGATATAAAAACCCAATCTTGCAACACTGTGTTTTTATTTGGCAGAAATGTGGGTTTATAATCACCATGACAACAACAACATATTATATATTAGTGGTTTAATTTTGGAACAGAGTTCAGCACCTGCCACTGTCACTGCACACATCATGATCGACTTGCGTGTGTATGTGTGTGTGAGATGGACACACGGTGTGAAACCCCCTCATTGAAGGAGCTGGAGAGGATTCTGTATGGAGGGAAACGGAGCGGAAATCATGTGGACGAGGTCTGGCCCAACCTGTTCCTGGGAGACATGTGAGTTCTGTGAGTCCAGCGTGTATTAAAGGGGAGGATATTTAACGCAGCAGTATGGCCAAAAACAAACTCTACACTTTAACAGCCGATATTTTCTATCGTAAATTTGAAGCTGTGAAGCTGTAAAAGCGTTTATCAGTATGAGCTTGAACCCATCTTCAGTTATCAGTTGACATTAAGTCTAATTACGGTGTCAGATTAATGATAATAATTCGTTCACCAACACACTCTTGAGAAATGTTGACAGTTTGGTATCATTTCCACAGTCACTGTACACTGTACCTCGCTAAGTACTAGTTAGCTCGCTAATCCCTAGCGCCCGCGTTGGAGAGAAACCCCTGGTTGCGCGTTCAGACTTTCTGTCCTGTTTGTAGGTCGATAGCTAATGATCGCTACAGCGTGTGGAAGCTCGGGATCTCGCACGTCCTGAACGCTGCTCATGGGAAAGCACACTGCCACGGCAGCCACGCGTTTTACGGCTCGTCCGTGGAGTACTACGGCGTTCCTGCAGACGACTTGCCGTCCTTTAATCTCGCTTCTTACTTCCAGCCGTGTGCGGACTACATCCATCAGGTCCTGGAGTCTCCTGGAGGTAAAGTTACACCACCACACCAGACCCACAGAACCACCTTTACTTTACACAACACCGGTCATGATATTATTATTGGTCAGCTAGCGCAGTTGTTAGCGTTGCGGTTTTGGCAATGTGCATCCATTAATTTAGGGGGTGGAGCTTCTGAAGGGATGGGTGTTTTTGTGTATATCTATCTCCATCTCCACATTGTGATGTGTGTGTGTGTGTGTGTGTGTAGCACGGTTGCTGGTGCACTGTGCAGTAGGTGTGAGCCGCTCTGCTTCCTTAGTCCTCGCCTATCTAATGATCCACCACCGGCTCCCCCTGCTGGACGCCGTCAACACGGTCAAACAGCGCAGATGGATTTTCCCAAACCGTGGATTTCTCCGGCAGCTCCGAGCTCTCGACATGAGACTACGCAACACACAGACTCTAACAACCGCATGAAGAGGAGTTTATTGATGAAAAGCTGTGTTTTCATTTATTTTTTTACCTTCAAAAGAGAGATAAAAAACGGGTTGCTGAGAGAACCAGTGTGTATATCTGCTATAACGTCACTCACAGGCGTTCCACAAAATTAAATATATAACTATAAAAGGACAAAAAGGATGATGTGTTGTTCTTCTAAAAAATGCAATTACGTGTGTGTGTGTGTGTGTGTGTGTGTGTGTAACACAATCCTGAAGACCTAAATGTAGGCACAGAGATCTCCACCTGCTCTTTCTAATCACTGGCACAGCACACACACACACGCACAGGCATGCAGCTCAGCAGCCAAGTGCTTTATGACCACACACACACACACACACACACAGAAAATGGCAGCTGGAAGACACATGAGGAAGGAGTACCTGTCAGTAAAGGACCTAGAGAAAGTTTTAGACTCCTGCACTCTGGATCTGCACCAAATAGATGAAGTCTGGCCAAATCTCTACATCAGTAATGTGTATGTATATACACACAGTACACACACACACACACACACACACAGTATACAAACGGCATACACACTACATACACACTGCACGTCCACTTCCACTATAAACAACAGACTGTAATATTCACCCAATCATTTTTTATTATAATCATTATAATAAAGTAAAACTGTACATTAACAAATAATACAATCTTTAATATCGTTATAGTTAATTTAGTTATAATTAATACAATTAAATATAGTAATATATTTATATATAGATAAAGTTTACTGATTGTCTAACCATTAGCTTTTACATTCAAACCTTTTTGTTTTTGCTTTTGTAATTTACTTTTGTCATTTTATCTAAATGTGATGCAGTAACAATTTTATGAATTAATTTTTGTTTAAAATTTTTTTTTTTAAAGTTTTAAGACTTTTTTCAAGTCTCAGCATTAATAAGGAAGTAATTAATATTTGCGCGGTTATTGAACATGGACAGTATTTAATCAGATTACAATAAACACAGGACTATTATAAGAAAAGACTTAAACATTAGTTTGATTATAATGTACATTTAAACCTAAAATTTTAACTTAAAAACAAATTATTATTGATTTGAAGGTCATTTGACCTTTGACCCAGAAGGGGCGCTGTAAAAAAAAAAAAAAAAAAAAAAAAAACTGGCTGACCCTGCGCTCTGACCCCAGTTTCCTAATTGGGATATGCGAAAATTGAGCAATTTCCCTCTGGGATTAATAAAGTTCTAATTATTTATTAATTTATTTATTTTTATTTATTTGATGAAAGGGAACATACCTAAAGCTTCAGTAAGTTACAGTGTACAGTGTGTGTGTGTGTGTGTGTGTGTGTGTGTGTGTGTGTGTGTGTGTAATGTGTAATCAAGGGGAGTCGCTCAGAACCGGACGACGCTGCAGCGGCTCGGCATCACGCACATCCTGAACGCCGCACACTCCAAACGCGGCAGCATCGGGGACCAAAAGTTCTACGGCACCAACTTCGTCTACTGCGGGATCCCGGCAGACGACTCGACCCACTTCGACCTGGACGTTTACTTCAAACCTGCTGCAGAGTTCATACACAGCGGCCTGAAATCTGTGGATGGTGAGAGTCATTACAGCGGATGGGGCGGAGCTTTCAGGATAATTAGCATTCCTAATTTGCATTTATTAATAACCTTTTTACACTAAACCCTTCAAGTTTAATACACACTGATTGTTTTAATCTTTATTATAAACACTTGCTGTAGAGGGCGTGGCCACACTTAAGTATTAGTGGGTCACATAATGGGCCACACATTAAGCCATGAGAATCGTCTCTTCTCTCACACGTCTTTTTACACGAAGTGAAACGGGATAAAACTCCTTAAATTACTGCCTTATACACGTGTACGTGAGAAATTAATCCTGTCCGAATAGGGCTCATGGAATCTTCAGATAGTTACCTGAACCGGTCCGGTATGTTGCATGTGAATGATCTGTGTTTGTTTTCATTTACAGGGAAAGTGCTGGTGCATTGCATTATGGGTATGAGCCGCTCGTCCTCGTTGGTGCTGGCGTACCTGATGCTGTATCAGCACATGTCTTTGCGCTCGGCCATCCAGCGCCTCGTCCAGAAACGAGCCATCTACCCCAACAGGAACTTCCTGGCTCTCCTGCTGGACCTCGACTTCCAACTGAAGGGCAAACGCAAAGCCTGCATCCTGCTCTAAACAAACAAACAAACGAACATCACGTGGTCTCCATGGTAACGGGACACTAATGCGGAAGCAGAGCGTGCGAGATTGTGGAGCAGTCACATGGGAAAGCTGGGACGATCAAAATAAACGCATCAAATAACCGGGGCTGTGTTCCAGACTGTTTTTAACACACCTTTGTCCAGCGTCTTAAGTGACGTTTGTTAAACAGCCACCTGACTGCACTGGCTTGTGCTCATATCGAGCAAGCTAGCGACACGGAGATCAGCGCAGAGTGTGCTCCTGTTACAGAATCAACACACACTTTATTTTTATTCACACACATAGTGGACTTGTGCGGGTCGAAAAAAACAATGTTAAAGGGCAAAGGCAAGCTGAGAGAGTCGCTTAGAAGTGCTACCACAAAACCAGTTTGTGCTACCTGACCTACTGGGATTATAGCATGTAATAATAGTAATAATAATAATAATAATAATAATAATAATCCAATAATATACACACCACAGGTCCTTAAAACCAGCTCAAGAGTAGAACAGGAAACATAAGGACAGGAAACACTGACCATATAAGGAAAGCGGTGAGGAACACTGGACACACATCGCACTGGGTACGGAGGGTAAACCGGGACAGAATCAGGACGGACAGAACTCTGATACTGAGTCAAAGAAGAGGAGGAAACACTGACCATATAAGGAAAGAGGCGGCAACAAGGGGGAAAAACAGGACTGACAACAGAATGACATCAGGGTCAGACTCAGACAGAGAGATGTGATGTGAAGAAGAACAGGAAGTGACCATATAAGGAAAGAGGTGATGTGCAGAGACTGTGATGGGACGAAACTTTCATGGAGGACATTAAACCACATGTTTGTGGTGTAACTGCTTACAGTTAAAACTCTCTCTCTCTCTAATATCAAGACTTCTTTAATTCATCAAGAGGACCAACGAATAAACACTGATTTACTTTTACGTCATATAAAATAAATAATAAATACTGTTTCTTTTCTCTTTACTGAATAAAAATTCAATATGTGACACTCTGACTGGCTGCCTGTAGCTCTATTCAGACTGGTTTAGTTTCTTACACAGAATTGTGTAATCCCCCAGGGGAAAAGTATGTGCACCCCTGACCCTCACACCCACCTGTGCTGCTCTGAAACACAAAATGGTGCAGAATGTGTCTACGTTTCCTGTAACATTATGGTTCCCCTTCACTGGAACTAGGAGGAACTAACTGAACCCCCTTCTCCAGCATGATGACGCCCCTGTGAGATCCACAAATCCGGCGCCATGGATACACGGTGTGTTAAGAATGTGTTGGAGCAGAAGAACTCAGAGCCCTGACTGAACTCAACCTCACGGAATCATCAGCTCTGGGATGAACTGGAACTGGAGCCTCCTCGATGTCCTGGCATGTGGTATCGATGTGGTGGTCAGGTGTCCACATACTTTTGGCTGTATCTCTGGGATTGTGGTTCAGTTACAGGTCAGATGTTTACGAGTATGTAAGGATCAGAGGGTACTTTAATGAAGTCCATGAAGTCCTACAGACATGCTATGTTCATGTGACCATCTAACAGTGATGGACAAAGTACACAAAACCTGTACAATTCAGTAACAGGAGAGATTATCTGGGCCAATTGTTACTAAAGTAAAAGTAGAAGTCCTTACTTTATTTGTGTACTTGAGTAAAAGTTCAAAAGTCCTTACTCTCTCTCGCTCTCTCTCTCATTTCCCAATTCTGAATGTTCTGTTTTTGTTCCTGTCTGCGATCCACCTCCGCTTCTGCCTTCAAACAGCTGTTGGGTTTATAGGAGCGTCTCAAAGAAAATGCAAGTCACGCGATTACACATAATAGCCAGCAGGGGGCCTGATTCCTGCTCCAAACGCTACACAGCACTAACACATGGTCATGCAGAAATGTAATGAAGTACAAGTACAGGTATTACTGTAGTATGTAGTGGAGTAAAAGTTAAAAGCATCATCTAATAAAACCACTTAAGTAAAGTACAGATACACGAAATATGTACTTAAGTACAGTAACGAAACACATGCCCTCCGTTTCCTCCCGCCTCTGCCCACTAATAATCAAGTGAGGCCACGCCCCCTACATCAAACGTTTATAATAAAGAATACAAATCAGGTGTGTGTAGTACACATGGAGTGTGTAAAGTACATGGTGGAGACACGCCCTCATCACTGTGTAAATCCATCAAAATTATTATACAACCATCCCCCATTAGTTACATCACTAAACACACATACACACACACACACACACACACACCTATACACACACACACATACACACACGTGTCTGGGGAAAAACAAAGCCCTAATCTCTTACCTCTCTAATGTGTAAGTTGTCTCTGGTTGTTTATTTGGAGGTAATTGTGGTGATGTGATATCTTCAGTATGTAAGGAGAGAGCACGGGTTTATAAATAACCCTGCACACTAACACACACACACACACACACACACACAGACGAACAGCTTTGACCTGCAGTGAGGCTGGGAATGGAGTTTGAGAAGAAAATCAGGTAAATCTCTCACACACACACACACACACACACACACTCTGCTATAGATAGTTCGTCACTTCCACTGAGTGAGAAATGATTTAATGTCATTTTTGCCTCGACAGTGTTTTAGACTGAATGTTGTTTCCTAACAGACTTTTACTTCATTATTTAAATCCGTATCGAGGTTTAAAGGACGTGTTGTTTTGATGATGTCACTGTGTAAGGTGCATGCACGGTGTGTAACGTGAATAAATGTGTGTGATGGTACTGGATTGTTTCGTGAACCGCGAAATAACGTATAACAGGAGGAGTGTGTAGGAGTGTGTACAGCTGTTATATCTTAAACTTCAGTACAGACCCCTGGAACACTGTGGCACATGTGTGTGTGTGTGTGTGTATGTGTATGTGTGTGTGTGTGTGTGTGTGTTGCACCAACAGGTGAAACAGGTGAAGAAATGCACCACAGAAGAGTCTCTCTCACAGACCAGGTGGGAGAAAAGGGCAGGTATGAGACTCCGCCCACCTCCGATCTCTACAGGTTACTGTGGATCAACCCGGGCAGCAGCAGCCACATGGATGAGGTCAGACCGGGCATCTACATCGGAGACCTGTAAGATACATGAAGTGTAACAGCCAATAGGAGCATCAGACCAGAGAGCCAGAACCAATCAGAATGCACCATTAAACAGTACAGCCAATCAGATTACACTATTAAAAATCAAAGTCAATCACATCCCAAGATCAGAGAGGAGAGCTTATCAGATCACAGAATCACAGGAGAGCCAATCAGATCTCAGCATTTAACATTTAGAACCAGTCTGATCTCAACATCAAAAAGAAGAGCCAATCAGATTAGCGCATAAAACAAGAGAGACAATCGGCATCAGATAGGGCAGCCAATCAAATCACAGCGTCAAACAGGAGAGCCAATTAGATCACACAGCATCAAACACGACAGCAAATCATATTAGTGCATAAAACATAAGGGCCAAACAGGAGATCACAGAATCAGGCAAATCAGATCAGAGTTGAAACAAAAGAGTCAATCTGATCAATTCAATTTAATTTAATTTTATTTGTATAGAGCGTTTAACATTGTCATTGTCGCAAAGCAGCTTTTAAATCAAATTAAAATTTTATTTGTCACATACAGTCATACACGGTACAATATGCAGTGAAATGCTTAGACGACCGCCAGTGACCTTAAAAAATATATAATAATAATAATAATAATAAATGAAAACTTATACGTAAGAAATAAATATGGATAAAGAGAAATACTAAAGAAAATAAATTTAACTGTACAAATAAGGGCATAATAAAAATATTACAAAATATAGAAATATAGAAGGAAAAAAAAGTATACATATAAAATGTGGAAGTGGCTAATGGTTGTACAAATATGCATAAAAAGTGACTTATTAAAGGGGGGGGGGTGTTTTTCAGGTATGCAGCTAAAGACAAGCCCATGTTACAGGCCCTGAACATCAGTCATGTGTTAAACGCAGCTCACGGTAAATACAACGTGAACACAGGAGCGAGTTACTACAGAGGCACCAACATCGAGTACCTCGGCGTGGAGGCCTTCGACATGCCCAACTTCGACATCAGCCCCTTCTTCCACAGCGCCGCCAAGTTCATCAAGAATGCAGTGAGCACCCCTGGAGGTGAGGAGGGGAAGTGCGCTCAGACCACCGTATTCACACAAACCCTGCGCTCGCACTTACGAGTGACATGAGGAGTACAAGGAGCAAATATTCTGTGCACAGAAAACCAGAATGTCATGGGGCGGGGCTTTATCTGCTTTAGCTCCTCCTCCTATAATTCTTCCACACACAGTGAAACAACACACTAAACAGCTGACTGATCCAGCCTCACACTAACCCTCAGATGTGTAGCGTGTGTGTGTGTAGTGTGAAGCTTGTGTGTAGTGTGTATGTAGCGTGTGTGTAGTGTGATGCGTGTTGTGTGTTTGTAGGTAAGGTGTTAGTGCACTGTGCGATGGGTCTGAGCCGCTCGTCCACGCTGGTCCTCGCCTACCTGATGATGGAGGAGAAGATGACGCTGGTGGAGGCCATCACTGCAGTGGCGCCACACAGGAACATCTGCCCCAACACGGGCTTCCTGGAGCAGCTGCGCACACTCGACACACAGCTGCAGAACAGACACAGCGCCATCTAGTGTTGTCTTAATAAATTATCATCATGATTTCTGGGGCGTCCAGATTGTACATGTGCCTGTGAATGAGCAGTTACTATAGCAACGATAACCAGCTATTGCAATATAAACCTGTCACATCAGTCACCCCACACACACACACACACAACCACACACACACACACGTTCTCAATTTATTGTTTAGCTTATCCCACATTTTCTCATCACTTTATTTAGCCCCTCCTACACTCCCAATTGATTGTGTTTAGCTCCTCCCATAATCTCACTTCATTGTGTTTGGCTCCTCCCATAATATCACTTCATTGTGTTTAGCTCCTCTCACAGTATCACTTCATTGTGTTTAGCTCCTCCCACAACATCACTTCATTGTGTTTAGCTCCTCCTACAATCTCACTTTATTGTGTTTAGCTCCTCCCACAAAATATCATTTCATTGTGTTTAGCTCCTCCCACAATATCACTTCATTGTGTTTAGCTCCTCCCACAAAATTTAACTTCAATGTGTTTAGCTCCTCCTACAAAATATTACTTCATTGTGTTTAGCTCCTCCCACAATATCACTTCATTGTGTTTAGCTCCTCCCACAATATCACTTCATTGTGTTTAGCTCCTCCCACAAAATATAACTTCAGTGTGTTTAGCTCCTCCCACAATATCACTTCATTGTGTTTAGCTCCTCCCACAATATCACTTCATTGTATTTAGCTCCTCCCACAATATTACTTCATTGTGTGTAGCTCCTCCCACAATATCACTTCATTGTATTTAGCTCCTCCCACAATATCACTTCCTTGTGTTTAGCTCCTCCCACTCTCACGTCCCTGTGTCTAAACTCCTAGCTGAACTTGAGATATAAATTTATCTTACTGACAGCTCAAAATAGTGTCATCATGATGAAGAATCTGGATATGAGACTCCGCCCACCTACATCCTATTGTGGACCTTCTGCGGAAAAGCCGCCGCCCTTCAGTCCTATTTAGTAAAGTCTGGCCCAACATCATCACCATCTCAGATATGCAGGTAAAAATCACTTATTCATCAAATGTAGTCAATTAACACATGATGCTAATAATGCTAAGGTTGCTAACAAGTAGTTTATCAGCTACTAGTTTAGCATGGTGTGCTATATCTGCACATGTATGATTATTCTGGTAAAACAAGATGGTGGGGACGTGTGAATAATAGACCAGATGGTAAGGTTTGGGACCGCGCTTTGTGATTGAGGCCTGATTGTGTTTAAAAAAATGTTTGGGTTCTTTGTTGTGGTGGTGACATCAGTGACCAGTTTGCCCAAGGTTCAGGTTCAGGTTCAAACACCAGTTGTGTTCAGTCTAAAAAGCAAATGTTTTTTGCATGTTTGTGTGTGTGTGTTTGTGTATGTTGTGATATTTAGCAGGAAATTAAACGGCTCTGCTATGGTAGTGTTAGCATTCTACGAGCGACTCCCAGCTGCCGAGGTAATCAAGGCTGTGCGATGTTACTGGGATATTCTGCTCAATGTCAGGTTTCTGGAACAACGACAAGACCTGGGTGCTGGACATCATCTACAGAGGAAATACATAAGAACCAACCATGAGACAGACATAACAAGCTTACGAGAAATAATAAGCATAATGGTCTCATAAGACAGACAGACATGAGCTTATGATTCAAACAAAACAAATTTATGAGACAGACATAAGCTCATAAGCCAGGAATGATACAAGCTCATAAGATTCATCCTGATTGTTGGGTTTAGTGAGTTCTCTAACAGGAAGTGCATCATTCTGAATTCTAACAGAAACTCTTTATCTGTTCAGTTTAGTTAAATAACCAGGAGCTTCAGAGGAGAGCAGCGGGAGACCAGAAACTCAACTCAACTCACTTCTCAGATATTTAGTGTGATGGACGATGAGTCGATACCACACATGTGAATCTGGCGAATTCCAAACAGGATGTGAAATCATCTCTCATTGCTGATGTGACAGATTTTGACGAAACTTTGCAGATGAGATGATCGCCTTCTCCTAAGGGATTCCAGGAAGCTGAACTAATCCAACTCCTCAAAACCTGTAAACTGCTTCACCTGCAACCACGATTGTATTTTATTGATACCAATTGTTTGACCTCAGAAAAAAAACCTTTCAATCCACACCTTCATTTTATGCAATGATGAACTGATGAACCCAATAATAAGGAACCAAAACCTTTACATCATCATTACACACTTTAATACAGACTCCACAAATTCAGAACATTTTACAAAACAAATGATCAGTTCTTTAATCTGAGGTGTTCTTTATCTCTTCATCATCTCTTTAGCAACCCAGAATGCCCAGTAACTAACAAACTAATAAATTAATAATTTTGTGTTTATTTAATATGCATATCATGTTGAAGGAGTCTCCAGTGTCAGTGCTTCTTCAGGACTACAAAACACCTTAACATGCAAAATAGTCAGCTTTAATATTCTAGTCTCCTTCCTCTTTACATCTCACTAACGCTACACCACATCACAACCATACAATTTATTGTAAATATACTCCAGAATGAACTTAACCTCTAATTATAATTCTTCTGTCTCTTAATTTTTCGGAAGATGCTGAAAGATTGACTTTGTGATCTAACCGGAAGTCACGTTTAATTTTAAAAACTGTATTTTTGCTGCTTCTCCCACACATTGTGTCTGAGGATCATTAAGTTTCAATAAACAGAGGATTAAAAAATGTCTCTTGCTTGGTAGGACTGAGTAGAGAGGCCACACCCACTTTCCTGGACTGACACTCAAAGGTAATACATTCTTTACTGCAACTGGCTACGCCTCCTTCACTGAGAATGACACACAGAGGCCACGCCTCCTTTATTAAGGCACCCCATCATTCTTTTATTTTTAAAGAATAAAATAATGTATTATAATATACACTCACCTAAAGGATTATTAGGAACACCTGTTCAATTTCACATTAATGCAATTATCTAATCAACCAATCACATGGCAGTTGCTTCAATGCATTTAGGGGTGTGGTCCTGGTCAAGACAATCTCCTGAACTCCAAACTGAATCTGCTCAGTTACTGGGATTTTCACACACAACCATTTCTAGGGTTTACAAAGAATGGTGTGAAAAGGGAAAAACATCCAGTATGCGGCAGTCCTGTGGGCGAAAATGCCTTGTTGATGCTAGAGGTCAGAGGAGAATGGGCCGACTGATTCAAGCTGATAGAAGAGCAACTTTGGCTGAAATAACCACTCGTTACAACCGAGGTATGCAGCAAAGCATTTGTGAAGCCACAACACGCACAACCTTGAGGCAGATGGGCTACAACAGCAGAAGACCCCACCGGGTACCACTCATCTCCACTACAAATAGGAAAAAGAGGCTACAATTTGCACGAGCTCACCAAAATTGGACAGTTGAAGACTGGAAAAATGTTGCCTGGTCTGATGAGTCTCGATTTCTGTTGAGACATTCAAATTGGCGTAAACAGAATGAGAACATGGATCCATCATGCCTTGTTACCACTGTGCAGGCTGCTGGTGGTGGTGTAATGGTGTAGGGGATGTTTTCTTGGCACACTTTAGGCCCCTTAGTGCCAATTGGGCATGGTTTAAATGCCACGGGCTACCTGAGCATTGTTTCCATTGTGTCCATCCCTTTATGACCACCATGTACCCATCCTCTGATGGCTACTTCCAGCAGGATAATGCACCATGTCACAAAGCTCCAATCATTTCAAATTGGTTTCTTGAACATGACAATGAGTTCACTGTACTAAAATGGCCCCACAGTCACCAGATCTCAACCCAATAGAGCATCTTTGGGATGTGATGGAACGGGAGCTTCGTGCCCTGGATGTTCATCCCACAAACCTCCATCAACTGCAAGATGCTATCCTATCAATATGGGCCAACATTTTTAAAGAATGCTTTCAGCACCTTGTTGAATCAATGGCACATAGAATTAAGGCAGTTCTGAAGGCGAAAGGGGGTCAAACACCGTATTAGTGTGGTGTTCCTAATAATCCTTTAGGTGAGTGTATATTATTATTATTAGAATTCAGATAAATGCATTTGATCGAAAACTATAAATAAAACATTCGCAGCACCACAAACAGATGTTTCCACTGAGTTTAATCCTAAAGGCAGGTCTAAACAAGGACTAACCGTACGGTGTTTGTGTGTGTCAGGGTGAGAAGTGTGTAAGAGCTCTATAAATAAACTGAACCGGACTCCGTTACCAGACTACCCTGGTTACCCACTGCATCACACACACACACACACACACAGTCAGGTTACTCTTTACAGCATTAAGAGCTGCGTATTGACAAGACGAAACTGAAAGCTTTCAAAACGTTTAGTGGTAAGTTCTGGCATCTTCTCCTTTCTACATTTATTAAAGTGAAGAACGTATGAACTTCAGCATCAGAATTATTTCTATATTCAGTCTAGCTTTAACTTGACGTCTGTTTCGTTTGCTAAAGTTGTTAAATGTTCAGTGAGACTTGAGTCTACAAAAACTCTTTGTAGCAGCTGCACTCTCATTCACAATAAACGCACTGATCTTCAGGAGCTCTGTGTGGAGCTCCTTCAGCAGCAGTGATGGGTTTTAGGTGATGAGAACTCCAACCAGGAGTAGGACATCAGGACCAGGCAGGTCCTACTGATTATGGAGAAGGTAATCATGCAGAGACTCTTGCCATAATATTGCTCAGAGGCCACACCTCCCTTGATGAACCAGATAAAAAAGGCCACGCCTCCTTTACTGAACCAGATAGACAGCAGCCACACCTCTTTTGCTGAACAAGACAGAGAAGCCACGCCTCCTTTGTTTAAACCAGATAGACAGAGGCCACGCCTCCTTTGCTGAAACCAAATGGACAGATGCCACACCTTCTTTGCAGGACCAATCAGTGGCCACACCTCCTTTGCTGGACCAATCAAAAACCACACCTCCTTTGCTAGACCAATCAGAGGCCTCTCCTTTGCTGAGACAGAGGCCACGCCTCCTTAGTTAAACCAGTCAGACAAAAGCCACACCTTTTTTATTTAGAATGACACACAGAACACAACACAGACTGACAGGCACAATGTAGGTATAAAGGCCACACCCCCTTCACTTAACTGTTGTAATTGTTGTTTATTACTGTAGATGTAACCCAGAGTGGAAATGGCGTCTTATGGACTGAAGTCTGGTGTAAAGGCAGATGTTCCTGAGAACAAACAAGACTACGTGACGCCCAGTAACTACGAGCTGGAGAAGCTGCTCTCACGCAGCACCGTAGCGTACACGCGCGTCAATGAAGTCTGGACAAACATCTTTATCGGAGACGAGTGAGTCCGCGAGACATCTTACACCCAAATTAGATCTGTCCAAAATGGATCTGTTCTGAGCGTGTGACTCAACTTCATCCTGACTCTGTGTGTGTGATGCTATTTTTATAGTTGTTTTAAGTTTTGTACATTAAGTTTGTTGCTAGTTTGTTGAATTTAGTCACACCACGAGGTTAATGTCGCTAACATTAGCTTGTATTGCACGCTGAAGCAGGATAAATCTTCAGGCTAGAAATGATGAGGAACAGACAGAAAGTACCAGACAATGGGTATTTAATTAGAGTATTGGATCAGGATAGTGCTAACTACTTTAACGATCGCTGACTAACAAACTCAACCGTTCCTCAGCTCTTAGATGTGTTTAAACTTGTATATCACTAAAGAGTGAGTTTCTTACATCCGCACACAATAGATGAAGAAATATCTTTCCCCCTTGTCCTGTTTGTCAGAATTGCAGTTGGGTAAAGCCTGAAAAGGTTGTGAAATTAATAAAGTTTTAAACATGGGAGTCAAAACGAAAAAAAGGAGGGGGGAGGGGGGGATTTTGTTCCCCAATTATTTGTAGTCCTGCTTTCTAATCAGCTGCAAAATACACTTCTGCAAAGGGGTGTTTAGGGGGAGTTTGCTTAAAGCTGTAGACACTGAAACAGAGTGAACTGGAGGAACATCGAGCTGGAAGGCAGGAGCTTAGGATCTCAGTCAGAGTCAGTGGAAGGCAGGAGCTGAGGATCTCGGTCAGAGTCAATGGAAGGCAGGACCTTACAGATTTATTATTAAATGAGATATAAACTTAACATTTACTTTGTTTTCCTTGATAATACAGTTGCTTCATGTTGCAGTTTGCTACATTGAAGTTTAAAAAATGATTTTGAAAAATCATTAAAAGTCTGAAAATGGCGTTTATTGTATAATTTATTTTGTAAAGTATAATTTATTAATAACTGTCTTCTCTGGTCATAATGCTGATCCTGTTGTCCTCAGACGGTCTACTAAGTTTATAAACTAGTCTGCTCTGTACATATTGTTGTCCAGATCTACAAACTCATCCGGGGTTTAGTGGACACTGCCGTCCTCAAGGAAAAATGTGTGTGTGTGTGTGTGTGTGTGTGTGTGTGTAAGACAGGCAGACAGCGCGTAACCGGTATGGGCTACAGAAAATGGGCGTGACTCATGTTTTAAATGCTGCAGAGGGCGAGAGGAACAGTGTGTGCACTGGGGCCGGTTACTATAGCGACATGGACATCGAGTACTACGGCATCGTGGCAGAGGACATTCCTTCATTTGACCTCAGTCTGCACTTCTTCACTACAGCGGAGTATATGAGACGCGTCCTGAGTGATGCACAGAGTAAGAAACCCACGTCATGCTCACAGCCTACTCACGCTACACTCACGCTACACTCACACTACACTCACGCTACACTCACACTACGCTCACGCTACACTCACACTACACTCACACTACACTCACTCTACTCAAACCACACTCACACTACAGTCACTCTACTTAAACCACACTCACGCTACACTCACACTACACTCACACCACACTCACTCTACCACACTCACACTACAGTCACTCTACTTAAACCACACTCACGCTACACTCATACTACACTCACTCTACTCACACCACACTCACTCTACACTCTCATTACACTCACACTACACTCACTCTACTCAAACCACACTTACACCACACTCACTCTACTCTCACACCACACTCACTCTACTCAAACCACACTCACACTACACTCACACTACTCACACTACACTCACACCACACTCTCACGCTACACTCTCACTACGCTTACACTACACTCACTCTACTTAAACCACACTCACACTACACTCACACTACTCACTCTACTTAAACCACACTCACACTACACTCACACTACTCACTCTACTCAAACCACACTCACACTACACACTTACTACGCTCACACTACATTCACACTACACTCACCCTATACTCACTCTACTCAAACCACACTCACACTACACTCACACTACACTCACACTACTCACTCTACTCAAACCACACTCACACTACACTCTCACTACGCTCACACTACATTCACACTACACTCACACTATACTCACTCTACTCAAACCACACTCACACTACACTTACTCTACTCACACTACACTTACTCTACTCACACTACACTTACACCACACTCACTCTACTCTCACACTACACTCACTCTACTCAAACCACACTCACACTACACTCACACTACTCAAACCACACTCACACTACACTCACACCACACTTTCACTACGCTCACACTACACTCACTCTACTCAAACCACACTCACACTACTCACTCTTCTTAAACCACACTCACACTACACTCACACTACACTCTCACTACGCTCACACTACATTCACACTACACTTACCCTATACTCACTCTACTCAAACCACACTCACACTACACTCACACTATACTCACTCTACTCAAACCACACTTACACTACACTTACTCTACTCACACTACACTTATTCTACTCACACTACACTCACACCACACCTACTCTACTCACACTACACTCACACTACACTTACTTTACTCACACTACACTCACACTACACTCACTCTACTCAAACCACACTCACACTACATTCACACTACACTCACACTACACTCTCAGTACGCTCACACTACATTCACTCTACTCACACTACACTCACACCACACTCCATTCACACTATACTCACACTACACTCTCATTACACTCACACCACATTCACACTCTCACTACGCTCACACTACACTCACACTACAGTCACTCTATTCAAACCACACTCACACTACACTCTCACTATTCTCACACTACATTTACCACACTCACTCTACACTCACACTAATCAAACCACACTCTCACTACGCTCACACTACACTCACACTACAGTCACTCTACTTACACCACACTCACACCACACTCACACCACACCTACACTACACTCTCACTACATTCACTACGCTCACACTACATTCACACTACACTCACACTACAGTCACTCTACTCAAACCACACTCACACTACACTCTCACTATTCTACTCAAACCACACTCACATTACACTCACACTACTCACTCTACTCAAACCACACTTACACTACATTCACACTACACTCAAACCACACTCACACTACACTCTCACTACGCTCACACTACACTCACACTATACTCACTCTACTCAAACCACACTCACACTACACTTACTCTACTCACACTACACTTACTCTACTCACACTACACTCACACCACACTCACTTTACTCTCACACTACACTCACTCTACTCAAACCACACTCACACTACACTCACACTACTCAAACCACACTCACACTACACTCACACCACACTTTCACTACGCTCACACACTACACTCACTCTACTCAAACCACACTCACACTACTCACTCTTCTTAAACCACACTCACACTACACTCACACTACACTCTCACTACGCTCACACTACATTCACACTACACTTACCCTATACTCACTCTACTCAAACCACACTCACACTACACTCACACTATACTCACTCTACTCAAACCACACTTACACTACACTTACTCTACTCACACTACACTCACACGACACTTATTCTACTCACACTACATTCACACTACACTCACACTACAGTCACTCTACTCAAACCACACTCACACTACACTCTCACTATTCTACTCAAACCACACTCACATTACACTCACACTACTCACTCTACTCAAACCACACTTACACTACATTCACACTACACTCAAACCACACTCACACTACACTCTCACTACGCTCACACTACACTCACACTATACTCACTCTACTCAAACCACACTCACACTACACTTACTCTACTCACACTACACTTACTCTACTCACACTACACTCACACCACACTCACTTTACTCTCACACTACACTCACTCTACTCAAACCACACTCACACTACACTCACACTACTCAAACCACACTCACACTACACTCACACCACACTTTCACTACGCTCACACACTACACTCACTCTACTCAAACCACACTCACACTACTCACTCTTCTTAAACCACACTCACACTACACTCACACTACACTCTCACTACGCTCACACTACATTCACACTACACTTACCCTATACTCACTCTACTCAAACCACACTCACACTACACTCACACTATACTCACTCTACTCAAACCACACTTACACTACACTTACTCTACTCACACTACACTCACACGACACTTATTCTACTCACACTACACTCACACCACACTTACTCTACTCACACTACACTCACACTACACTTACTTTACTCACACTACACTCACACTACACTCACTCTACTCAAACCACACTCACACTACATTCACACTACACTCACACTACACTCTCACTACGCTCACACTACATTCACTCTACTCACACTACACTCACACCACACTCCATTCACACTATACTCACACTATACTCTTATTACACTCACACCACATTCACACTCTCACTACGCTCACACTACACTCACACTACAGTCACTCTATTCAAACCACACTCACACTACACTCTCACTATTCTCACACTACATTTACCACACTCACTCTACACTTACACTAATCAAACCACACTCTCACTACGCTCACACTACACTCACACTACAGTCACTCTACTTACACCACACTCACACCACACTCACACCACACTTACACTACACTCTCACTACGCTCACACTACATTCACACTACACTCACACTACAGTCACTCTACTCAAACCACACTCACACTACACTCTCACTATTCTACTCAAACCACACTCACATTACACTCACACTACTCACTCTACTCAAACCACACTTACACTACATTCACACTACACTCACACTACACTCACACTACACTCACACCACACTCACACTACATTCACGCTACACTCACGCCACACTCACTCTACTCACACCACACTCACTCTACACTCTTATTACACTCACTACACTCACTCTACTCACACCACACTCACACCGCACTCACGCTACACTCACACTACAGTCACACTATACTCACACTACACTCTCATTACACTCTCATTACACTCACACCACATTCACATTCTCACTACGCTCACACTACAGTCACTCTACTCAAACCACACTTACACTACACTCTCACTATTCTCACACTACATTCACCACACTCACTCTACACTCACACTAATCAAACCACACTCTCACTACGCTCACACTACATTCACTACACATACACTACACTCACACTACAGTCACTCTACTCACACCACACTTACACTACACTCTCACTACGCTCACACTACATTCACTCTACTCAAACCACACTGACACTACATTCACCACACTCACTCTACACTCACACTAATCAAACCACACTTACACCCTTCAGTCACCCTACACGAACACCAGTGGTTTAATACACCACTTCATTTGCTCTCACCTGGTGCTCTCTCCTGTATACCACATTTCACCCGTCCTACACTCCGCCCTGCTCACCGCTCCATCTGCTCCTTCTCCCTCTCCCTCCCTCTCCTTGGTTCCTTCCTGTATTTCAGACAAGCTGTTAGTGCACTGTGTAATGGGACGCAGCCGCTCGGCCACGCTGGTCCTCGCCTACCTGATGATTGAGGAGAAGATGACGCTGGTGGAGGCCATCGAACATGTGAAGAGCCACAGACAGATCATCCCTAACCGTGGCTTCCTGAAGCAGCTGAGGGAACTCGACGCCTTCCTTCTGGAGCAGAGGACCGCAGACACACACACACACACTGAGGACACGACTGAGAGGACTGAACAGTAACACCAAACAACACAATAACACAAAATAATGTAGAAGGGTTCAGGGGTACAAGCTGCATTAACCAGGAGTTTATTAATGAGTGATATTATCATTAACGTCCACATGCTGGAGTCACTGCAGAGCTTCATGTTCATTCACTGAGTCACTGACCGACTCACAGACACACTGTAAAGATGAAGCTGTACGAAGGTGTGAATAAATACTCAAATAAACATTTATATAAAGAAAAAGATTTTATCAAATTTATTTTTTCATTAAATAATAAAAAACGTTTCATTACATTTTTAAATAACTAAACTCATTATGAAATCAATGCATTATTTTATAAGAAAATCTTTTTTAAGTTTAAAATCTTTTTTTATATTTTAAAGTTAACCTATGTTTATGATTTTTTTATTTTTTTTATTTAGTAATTGCTTTAACAAAATTAAAGAATAGTCTCCTGTATCAAATATTTACAGTATTAAATATACATTTCTGTATTAAATATTTAATAAGAAAAAGCCCTTATTGAAGTTACAATTTATTATATTATTGATTGAAATCATGCAGTTATTCTCCCTTTATGTCTCTATACAATCCCCTGATACACTAACGCACTTATCTCAGAGTCTCACTAGTGATTGGACACCATCAGGGTAGGGTTTCACCTGCTTCACGCCGGCCTCCCAGGAACTCCTTTAATGACCTTTCCAAAGATGTGGAAATGAGTTGTAGTGGGGTCAGGCCTGTACGGGGGACGAGGCCATAACTACCAGCTGAGCTCCTGTAACCTGCGAGTGGTGTTGGTAAATGAGTGTGTGTACAGTACACACACACGTCTTTATCCTCTAGACATTTTAGTCCCAGTTTGACTCGAACACCACATTGGGCATTGCCATGTTGTTCAGGTCAAGTACTTAAATGTAGCGTACAGGGGCAGTGCTCCACAACACACACACACACACACACACACAGTAAGGGCACAGGTTACACAGGGAGTATCTCTTTATTGGAGTGTGTGTGTGTGTGTGTGTGTGTGTGTGTGTGTGTTTATATATACACATATATGAGTGTAACATATACATTATGCATAATTTCCATTTGTGCGCTTTTTTTTTTTTAGTTTTGATTGCCTGCAAGAAACAAAGAAACACGGCTAAGCTAACGACGAAGACTTTAAAAACACTCCAGTTAAATAAAGTTACACCCGAGACCCGAGGACGCCTGACGGCATCACGTCCAGAGGTTTGGATCACCACAGCTGCTTCGTCTCTTTTGGACCTTATAAAAAAATATCTGTTCATCTTGGACTCCTCCTGTAAGACCTGCACGAGTGTAAGATCTGAGCGAGATCACGCATCACTTCCTGACGCCGATACGGCTGGGGAAGTGCAGACGTCTGTACCGCTATCAACCGGGAAAGATCAAGTCAGTATAGTGTTTTGGGGGGTTTGTTTAAGACTGCCCTGGAGGAAGTGTAAACAAAGGTAGAGGCACGCCAGTCATGTGGCTTAAGATTTAGGAGAAAGAAGGTGAAGAGAGAGAGAGAGACAGAGAGAGAGAGAGAGTTAATAGAAGTTTGGTTTCTCAGGGAAAGTGCACCCGGAGCGTCGGATGATGACGTTAGCGGCGTAGTGACCGGCCTGGATACACTGCTCCAGAGATTTCTCCTGAACCAGCTCCGAGAGGAACCCTACACACACACACACACACACACACACACATAAATATAAGGTTTTTAATATTTAACCATATATCTTGTCTCCAGTAATCCCAGAGCTCATTATCAGAGACCCTGTAACCCCCTACTGGACTGTAACGGCATTGCAGGTGGTTACATTTTTACTGTATGTGTCACCCTGTTGGTGATATAAAAAAAACAACAACACCATGACATAGTTTGTCATTTTACACACACACACACACACACACACAGTATATATATCCTGATCCGCCAGTGATCCAGACCCCCTGGTGTCCCTCTTCTGGTTAGAGACCTCGTCACATGGACGCCCCGTGTGCTCTGTCTGGGATGCGTCTGGTCTGTCTGAGGTGCGTCTGGTCTGTCTGGGAGTTTTTTCCTCAGCACCGCCACCCTCGACTCGTTCATTAGGGACGATCTGATCATTTTCGACTCGTACACATTCACAGAATTTCTTTTGATTGTGTATAACTGCTTTGCGACTTGTTAAAAATGCTACACAAATAAAATTTTATAAAAGAACAGGTTTATATTAGGTATTTGTTTATACTAGATGGAAATTAAACACATGAACTTCAGTACTAAATATCTGAAAGAGTACGGTACAAACATGCAACATGTAAAGTATAACACACATTGTGTTATACCTGTAAGTATAAGTAGTGTGTCTTTGTGCATTTCTCTCTCTCTCACACACACACACACACACACACACTTAGAGGAAGTAAAGTTTAGCATTAAAGAATTGTTCACCTCCTACAAAAGCGTCTCCTGCTCCGTTAGTGTCCACGATGTCATTCTGATCGATGTCCAACACGGGGAACCGGGTCACCTTCTCACCTGTGTGTGTGTGTATGGGGGGGGGGGGGTAAGAAAGGTATTGTGAGGAGTTATAGAGAGCTTGTGTAGATTATTGGGAGAGGGGTGCCAATAATTCCGGAATGTCATGTCATTTGTTGAGGGCTGGATGTGTAGCACAGCACCAGCTCTGTGTGTGTGTGTGTGTGTGTGTGTGTGTGTGTGTGTGTGTGTGTGTGTGTGTGTGAGACGCACCCACGGTGGCGACGGTGTCGTCCGGCCCCTGAGTGAACACCACGATCCTCTTTCTGTTCTTGTTCACTTTGGGGAGGAGCTGAACCCTGCGCGCAATCTCTTCTATATCGTCTGTCTACACACACACACACACACACACACACACACACACACACACACACACTTTTAGGATGTGTTCAGTGTGGTGCAGCCTAATAGAGACCAGGTACACACACACACACCTCTGTATATACACAGTATGTGTGTGTGTGGTGTGTACTGTAACCACAGTAACCGCAGTGAGGTGTGTGTGTGTGTGTGTGTGTGTGTGGTGACTGTTATCAGAAATGCATTGCTGTGGTTCTTTTGATATTTGTTATGATTTATTATTGTGTGTGTGTGTGTGTGTGTGTGTGTGTGTGTGTGTGTGTACATATTCACCTCTATTCCCTGCTCCTTTGCAAACGTCGCTGCTTCCTGCAGAAAAGGAAAAACTTCTTTATAAAAATAAATTCTTAATAAAAATTCTATTTAGTACAAATAAACTATTTATTATTAGAAACATGTACACACAGACAGACAGACGGACAGACAGACAAACACAGACGCACAGAGACAGACAGAAAGACAGACAGACAGACCGTCTCGTTGCCGAACAGGATGTCGACGTAGGGCAGAACGTTCATCAGAGGCTCTTTAAAGAACTGACTGATGAAGGGAGCGGAGAGGTTCAGACCGAAGATCTTGTTGTGGTCACTGGCGTGTTTGGCCACCTTCAGTACCGACTCAGGGGACACGGTCAGGAAGAAACCCTACACACACACACACACACACACACACACTACAGTCAGTATTAGATATGGTAACTTTGTAACAATAAATACATTGATATTACACTGTAACAAAGTGTGTGTGTGTGTGTGTGTGTGTGTGTGTCTCACAGCGATATAGAAGACTCTTGCTTTCTCCACCAGGTTCCAGTTATTCTCCAGATCCAGATGTTTCTCCTTATTGTAACAGTTAGCAGCTGCCAAGTTAGCAACTAGAGACCTACACACACACACACACACACACACACAGATATAAACAGGCACAGTGTAACAGGTGTTTCTGTTCATTTATAATGTTAATCTGTTTTGTCTTTAGTCAGCTAGTTAATGTTGTTAATTGGTGTTAATTGGAGGAACGTTGTTTCATGTCACTGTGTACTGAACTGTATGTGGTTGAAATGACAATAAAAGTCGACTTGACTTGGGGTGTGAAGATAGTGAAATCATATAACTGACATGTAAAAACCTCTGCGAGTGTGTGTGTGTGTGTGTGTGTGAGACCTGTTGTCCCCGGTGATGCAGGCTGCGCAGGTTCCCGTCGGCTGCTCGCTCTGCTCGTAGTAATGCGCGTCCACGTGAGCTTCAGCCGCTTTCTGCTTCAGGATCTCTCCAAAGTGGTCTTTACCGATACAGCCGAAAAACGTCGCCACCTTGTGGGGCTTCTGGATCATCCACTACACACACACACACACACACTTGTAAAGTTGTTTCTTTAAGATCACACACACACTCTTATTAAACCAGACTAACCTGGGCAATTTTAACCGAGTTCTGTGTCGAGCCGCCTGCATGGTACTCCACTTTACTCTTTTTCACAAGCTCATCAAACCTGGTGCACACACACACACACATACACACACAAGCATTTATTATTATTATTATTATTTATGTTGATAATGAGACTGCTGAGTTGTTGTTCTGTTCCCCCACCAGGGGGCAGTGTTTCCCACAGATCATTTATATGACCCACCAAATATTTCATCCTAAACACAATGTTATTTATTTCACTTCCTGTTTTCTCTTTCCACAACAAAACAGATGTGACCTTCTGGGTCACACACACACACACACACACACACACACACACAGAACATCTGGCTCGAGGTTACAGGGGTTGTAAACAGTGACCCTGGTTTATTTTAAACCTTTATTGATAGTCCGGACTTTGAAGTGATACTCACAGCGCTTTGTGCTTCTCCTCTGCCAGGATCTGATCATTGGGCTTCAGGCCATACCTACACACACACACACACACACACACACACACACAGTTACACAACACACTATGATCATAACATAAACTCCAACCTGGAGGGAAATGAGACATTTGTCCAAAAGAGCGCTAAAAAGACGATGGCTGTTTCACTTACTTGTCCAGAAAGTCTTTGTCCACCACGGCGGAGATGTCCAGCAGGGGGTTACCCATCCCGAACAGGGCATTCTCACTGTGTGGGGGGAGGGGGAGGAGAAACAGAGAGCTTCAGTACCGTAATTACCCACAGTGTCTCAATACTCTAACCTTTTTCACACGTAACATCAGGCTTAGGTCTCAGTCAGGGTTGCCAGATCACACTGAGAAATCCCACCTGGGCAACGTTCAAATGAAACGAAAGTTACTAACTGATAAAACCCCAAAATAAATAAATACTTAAATCTGGGGAAAAAAAAAAAAAAAACAGCTGTAAAACGTGTCACTCTACATCGGTACTGGTACTCGAACTGGTACTCCTGACACATAAATAGCGCTCTCACACTAGACATGATCATTTCGCCCCCCTGCCCGAGTCTGAGCCTCGACTCATGGGTCAGCTTTCACACCAGTGGTGGTGGTCCGTACCCGAGCACACTTCTGCACTTACTCACTCAAAACAAACCTGTGTGTTGCTACGGTTGGCTTTAATATCTGATTTGAACGCGTGTCTGAGTTCACATTACACTAACGGACCAGACTCTGAGGAGACGGGCACGCGGATCCGTCCCCGAGTCCTGAGTATGGGGACACCTTAAATCTTACAGAATTACATTCACACAGTGAACGGAGCAAGAGAGACATGGTGTGTGTGTGTGTAAGAGAGATGGGGGGTGTGTGTGTGTGTGTGTGTGTGAGAGAGAGAGAGAGATAGATGGTGTGTGTGTGTGTGTGTGTGTGTGTGTGTGTATTAGGTTTCAGTGGGGTCCCTTTTGCAGAACACATGGCTTAGTGCTGACTAAAAGCTTTTCTCTCACACACTCTCTCTTTCTAACACACACACTCTCTCTTACACACACACACTCTCTTTTACACACACACACTCTCTCTTACACACACACACTCTCTCTTACACACACACACTCTCTCTTACACACACACACACACACACTCTCTTACACACACACACTCTCTTACACACACACACTCTCTTACACACACACACACACACACACACTCTCTTACACACACACACTCTCTTACACACACACACACACTCTCTCATTGACAAATTCACTCCATGGAAATGAAACTATTTTCCATAAAGGAGCCACCACACACACACACACACACACACACACACACTCATTACTACTTTCCATAAAGCAGCCAACCAGAACACACACACTGCAGGCAGGCACTCTCTCTCTCTCTCACACACACACACACACACACACTTACTCAAGCCTGAGCACGTGAGAACACTTGATTTACACACACACACACACACACACACACACTGCAGGTTAAATGAACTCCGCCATTCTGGAATGTTCTTCACCTCCTCCAGCTGCAGGTCGCTAGGCAACTCACCTGGCTGTAGGCATGACGTCAGAACGGAACCCGGGAGCCGAAGCTGTGGAACAGAACGCCGCGCGCGCGCCGTACGCACCCCGCACGCAGGAAGAAGACTACAGGCTGTGACAGCGGCGCGTGCTGCACTATGGCCGCGCGGGAGCGTCACGCCAAACCGGAAACGGCCTCGCACCATCGCCGCGGCTGATTGGCTGGCATCAACGGTGGGCGGGGACACCGAGAGGGCGAGGCGGGTCTACTGGAGTTTGATTGGCAGGAGAAATGACGTGTCGCTGTAATTCACTATCGCCTGATAAAATTATAATAAAACAGAAACGCGGCGCAGAACCCGGAAGTGGAGGAGATCTGAACACATCACACTGTTAATAAACATTGTGTGTGTGTGTGTGTATGTGTGTGTGTGTGAATATAAATATCAATTATGGTTTTAAAAATTGCAATAATATTATTTTTTGTTTTGTTTGGAAAAATTCTAATTCATCAAAATGTCTAATTAGTATATATTTTATTATCTTTATTTTTATGATAAAAAACAAACACATAATAAATATACATATTGACTATTTATTTGATTATTTATTATGATTTATTAGTAATGATTTTATATTTATTTTATTATTATTGTTTTTGTCATTTTCAATGTGCTTATTTATGCATTTATTTATATATTTGTTTGTTTCCTCATTATTGCTGTCTTTGTGTTTTCCCTCCACAGGAGAGACGCGCCTGGGCGTGAGGGTCAGGGTACCAGGGCGGGACAGACACACTCGATTACAGAGATCATTTATATACTTATAATATAGGCCTAAACCGAAATTCATTATTTTGTTTGTTTTTGTTTATTAAAATCTTACCTCTGTGTTCCTCTGTGTTTATTATGTAATTATTTATTGTAAATACAAAGTTGATTTTTCTAAATAATGTGTTGAAAAAAGTGAGTAAAGCTCCATATCCATATAATAACTTTTAATTTAAATCACATAAATACATTGGACTTCCTGTATGTTCTATTCTGAATCACAACAAAATAATAGCAGTGTCATCATTCATCTTTATAAAGTGATGAATTTACAGTTTAAAAAAAATGCTTGAAGTTTAATCTTTCTTGTGTATCTCTGAAGTAATATTTAGTTGTATAACCTGCTGTCTGAGAACTGCTTCACATCTTGACGATTGTACTACACCCCACAATTCCTCTGCATTTCTTGGTTTTGTCTCAGAAACAGCATTTTTAATGTCAGGCCACAAGTTTTTTTTATTGGATTAGGGTCTATAACGTCAATCTTGTTGGTGGAATCAAGATGCTGCTTCCTTACTGGTGTGTTTGGGGTCGTTGTCATGTTGAAACATCCATTTCAAGGGCATTTCCTTTTCAGCATAAGGCAACGTGACCTCTTTAAGTATTCTGATGGACTCAAATTGATCCATGATCCCTGAAATGTAATAAATAGGCCCAACACCATAGTACGAGAAGCATCCCGTATCCCATATCATGATGCTTGTACCTCCATGCTTCACCGTCTTCACAGTGTACTGTGGCTTTAATTCAGTGTTTGGGGGCCTGACAAACTGTCTGCAGCCTCTTAACCAAAAAAGGTCTTTTTAGGCCAGTCAGTGTTCAGAGAATAATTTACCTCTAAATGAACTCCACACTGCTATTATTTTAGAACAGACTAATATTTGTTTTTCTTCACTTTCTGTAAACTGATAATCCATTTCGCACATTTTTCTTCATGTTGTGATTCAGAATAGAACATACAGGGAGTCCAATGCATTTACGTTATTTAAATTAAAAGTTATAATATGGATATATAGCTTTACTCACTTATTTCAACACACTGCTCTTATTTTGAACACCACTGTATATTCATCATATCTACTTAGATATTTTGGTTGTTTTTGTGTTTGTTTTATTTGTTTGTTTATAAACAGATATAGCAGAACTGAAAAGCCGACTCTGCCGAGCTGATGGAGAGAGACTCACGCAATCACTCATCTTCACACGCTCTCATATTCAAAGCAATTGTCAGTGGAAGACGTGAGCAACATCACTGAGCTCCAGTCTCTCCAGGCGTGTTGCGGCCGGAGTGCATCGACACGAGGCTCCACCCCTAAGAGAAATAATATTTGCATAATCTGTTTTAACACACATTTACAGCTGTGTGAGGCATCAATCACACAGAAAGAAGGGAATAATAATTGGAACAGTCATAATAGTACTGTACAGATAAACAACCGAAGCAAAGTTACACACCAGCTGGAGCATTAAAGAGTGTGTGAGGGCAGTGACAGAGTGTTATCCAAAGAGGGAAATACATGCTCATGTTTTTTTTCTAGGTCTATTCATTTCTGTTGTTTATTTGTGACTTGATTCTGAGCTTTGGCAATACAATGCATGTTTATTTACTGTATACAGTATATCACCTTTAATAACAAGCTGATAACAAAGAGATTTACAATAAACAGTACTGAAACAGTACTCAGAACAGAAACAGTACTCTTTTGCAGGTATTTGCTGGTTACATACTTACTGGTTCATTCCATTCATTACTACTTGCTGAGCCACCTTATGTACAGTTTTATTTCCAACAATATATTAATAAAGTATTTTTTAGGTTAATAAAGTATTCTATCTATCTATCTATCTATCTATCTATCTGTCTATCTATCATGTTGAACCAGCTGTAACCTGTACAGGGATGATTTTGGGAGACCAATGTGCAACACATTACAGTAATCGTACCTGGAGCTAATAAATGCATGTCTGGTATAGCCCTATAAAGAGTCGTAAATGATAGTTAAGTTTATCAGAGTTTAAAGAATTTTTTTTTTTTTTTTTTAAGACTGAGTTTATCTGCTTCTCTAAAACAAGGCTGCTATCACAGATAAACCTTTATTAAAAAAGGTTTAATGCTAGCCATGATTTTATCTCTATAAGAAAAGCAGATGTATTGCAAAAAGAGCAGGACCCAATATGGACCCCTGAGGCATACCACAAGTGAGAGGAGCGGATGGAGATGAGAGGCCGTTGATAATGACTGAGGACCGTCTTTCAGTTAGATAGGGTTCAAACCACCTGAGTGCGACTCCTTGGATAACCACAGCTTGTGGGGCTTCAACTGGTTTATAAGGATGTGATGGTCCACAGTATAAAAACTTTGTCAAATCCAAAAGTACAAGGACAACAGATTTTCCATTTATTTTAATAGTGCAGACTCTGAACTGTAATGTGTATACCTAAAATACCACCATCATCCAGATAAGAACGTGCGTAAGAATGTATAACCTCCAAAATGTTAGAGATAAAAGGAAACTTGGACGTTGGTCTGATTTAGGTTTTTTTTTTTACTGGTTCCACCGCAGCATGTTTAAAAGCATCTGGGATGTCCAGTGCTAATACAGCTAATAGAGAGGTTAGGCCCAACTACATTAAAACCCGTTGTAGCAGGCTGGATGGGACGGAGTCACCAGAATGAGAAGTCAATTTAAAGTGTAGAACAATATCTGTAAAAGACAACAACCATATGGGCTCGAAACGATCAAACGCCATAAGTGACACCACCATAAGTACATAAGAAACGCCAGCTGTGTGTCCTCTTTATTCATCCTCCTTCTCATAACTTCTTTATTCCCCTCATCCCATTATTCTCTCTCCAACCCCAACCTTGGCTCCTGTATTTATTCTTCTCCTCCTCTCTGCTGATTGTTAATCCCTGACTAACTTAATCTGTCATAACACACACACACACACAGAGAGAGAGAGAGAGAGAGCAGGTGAAAGTGGTGTGTTGGTTTAATATAAGGCACGTGAGCTACATCACACACTGATCTTATCTACAGTCACATTGCTGCATCATCATCATACAACAACCATCATCATCATCATCATCAGAGAGAATGCATAGACTCTTTATAACCACACACACACACCATGTTCATTAGTGTATTTAGCTCAGCATGAGTGCAGGAGAATTCACAGCGTCTGTGTGTGTGTGTGTGTGTGTATAAAAGATACAAAGCCTTAAAGCACCAACTGGTAGATGTTAACGTTATTATTATTATTAATAATAATAATAATAATAATAATGCAGTTTAGTTAAAAAAAAAATCTTAAATTTAAAAAATAAAAAACAAATAAAATGCCATTTTTTTGCACAGGAAGTAAAATCCCCGTCACGTTTTTCCCACGAGTCCATAAACCAGCGCGCGCATCACACTAATAATTACACTAAGGTCCTAACTTTATATTAATAATACAGTTAATACTTTTGTTTATAAAAAAAAGAATAAGAATTAAATTTATCCCAAACTAAACCAGATGGTATTAACACACACACACACACACACACACACACACAGGGTCATCATAACTACAGGAAATATGTTGTATACACATTGGGACACATCCATAAACAAACTATTTATATTCCTTACTGAGAATATTTTGGACATTGTGTGTGTGTGTGTGTGTGTGTGTGTGTGTGTGTTTGGGGGGGGGGGGGGGGGGGGTTGGGGGGGGGGGGTTGGGGGGGTTATTAATACATTATATAACTAGAAAACTTCCTTGAACCTAATGAAACACTATCACAATATCCAGTGCAACATTCCATCATATCATAAAGAGAGATGGATGATGTTACTTTAAAAGTACAGTCCTCTTAATATTTTGTGGGGAAATGGGCGGAGCTTAGCAGGCTCATTTCAGATGATGGGTGGAGCTAATTTCAGGGCCAGAAAAAACAAACAGAAATGTAGACAAATGAAAAACTTGCAAGATACACACTTAAGGGAAAACCCTTTTAGCCCAGAATCATTCAAATGATTTTATTACTTTAGTCTGATAAAAACGTTTAAACTTTACAAAAGGAAAAAAAAAAAAAAACGGAGACGCTGTGAAGCTCAGAATAAATGTAGTGCTCTTTAAATTTAATACTGACACTGTATCATAAGGAAAACGTCATGAAGTCATCGGTTATGTCAGCAGATAGTGTGTGTCTTTGGCACGGACACGACCGGGATGATCTTGAGGACATTGAGACACATGAGCGCGCTTAGCACCAGCTCGGAAAAATAATCAGCGTATAAATATAAAAACATACAGTCGAGACCTCGCCTGAAAAACTGCTTTTATTACAAAGGATAGAAAAGAGGAAGTGAAAGTGGAACCTCTCGCCAGACGGGCGTGGACCTGAGGAGGACTGTAAGTGTGTGTGTGTGTGAGCGTGTGTGTGTGTGTGTGTGTGTGTGTGTGTGTGCGCGGTTCCCCCTCCTCACTGGTACCAGGGGGTCTTTCGGACCCAGTGCAGTGTGAAGCCGGCGTCCGTGCGGATCTTGATGGACGCAGCCTCGGCCTCGCGCACCGTCTCCTTCACCGACTGCATCAGGTTCTGAGCGTTGTGGACCAACATCTCTGTCGCCTACACACACACACACACATTAAATTATTATTTAGAAACATCAACTTTTATATTTCTATTGTTTTATAATGAGATAGTACAACATACTGTATACATTTATATACACATTTATATACATCATCCTGTGTCGATTGGTGAACCCCAGGTTGAAGAGGAACGATACGGATTCCATCCCGGGCATGGAACAGCTGACCAGCTTTTTACTCGTGCAGGAATCCTGGAGGGGGTTTGGGATTATGCCCATCCAGTCTACATGTGTTTTGTGGATTAGGAGAAGCATGGGGGACTGCGGGAGTATGGGGGTGTGGGGGGGGGGGGATGTGGGGGTATTCATTCCCTTTCCGCCCAAAGTCAGAGTTGTGTTCAGGTTCTCGGCAGTAAGTCGGACTTGTTTCCAGTGGGGAAACAGTGAGGATTACATCGCTGGTTTTGCAGATGATGTGGTCCTGATATCATCACCAGTCTGTGACCTGCAGCGCTCACGTGAAACGGCAGGGATGAGGATCAGCACCCCGAAATCTCTGGCCAAAGTTCTCAGCAGGAAACCGATGGATTGTCTACTCCATGTAGGAAGCGAGTCGTTACCCCAAGTGAAGGAGTTTAAGTATCTAGTGGTCTTGTTTACAAGTGATGGAACATTGGAACGCGAGGTTGGCCGGAGAATTGGGGGAACCGGGGGGCGGGGGGGGGGGGGCTTTTGCAGTCGCATTAACGCACTGTTGAGACAAATAGAGAGTTGAGCCAGAAGCTGAGGCTCTCAATCTACTGCTCGATCTTTGTTCCAACCCTCACCGAAAGTTAAGGGCATTGGGTCATGACCAAAAGAACAAGATTGTGGATACAAGCAGCTGAAATGGGTTTTCTCAGAAGGGTAGCTGGCTTTTCTCTTAGAGACGGGATGAGAAGCTCAGTCTTCCGTGAGACACTCGGAGTAGAGCCGCTGCTCCTTTGTGTAGAAGAGAGTCAGCTGAGGTGGTTCGGGCATCTAGTAAGGGCGCCACCATGGGGAGATGTTCTTAACACGTCCAGCTGAAAGGAGACCACGGGGCAGACCAAGGACAAGGTGGAGAGACTCCAGACTGGGAACACCCCAGAACCAAAAGTCCTTACAGTGCGGTACAGTGTGTGTGTGTGTGTGTGTGTGTGTGTGTGTGTGTGTGTGTGTGAGATGTTCTATAGTTAAGGTGTGAGAAGCTTTTGGCTCTGACCTGCTCGGACTCCTCCTCACTGATGTTGGTGCGTCCCAACATGGTGGCCTTGACAGTGGAGAGGATCTTCAGCTGAGTGCTGATGGTGGGGATACGCTCACACACCTACACACACACACACACACACACACACACACACACACACACACACACAATGTTGTCATTGCATCTTCAGTAAATAAACCTCATGTAAGCATAGTGTGTGTGTGTGTGTGTGTGTGTGTGTGTACCTGCAGCAGGTTGGTTCGGATGCGTTTATCCGTGCACTGCTTGGCCACCTCTTTAGCGAGCTGCGTCACCTCGTCTGAGGCCTTGGCGATGTCTTTAGCGCACTGGATGAGAGCGCGCTTGTTCCCGCTTCCGCCTCGCACCAGACGAGACATTTCAGCCATCAACAGGGCCATACGCTTCGCCGCGCCGATGATGTCATTACCCTATATGAGAACACGCACACACACAAACACACACACATACATATATATATATATATATATATAAGATAGAAAAAGGACTGGCTTCTCTTTCTCTCTCTCACACACACACACACACCTTGCTGGACCACTTGCGGGCCTCGTCGTGGAGTTGTCGCGCCGCCACCATCATGGGCTCGCTGACCATCTCCCCGGCTCTCTGCTCAGGGAACTCCTCGTCCTTCTCCTCGGGAGGCGGCGGCCGTGGGGGCGGGACTTCACCCTCAGGCAGGGGGGGCTTCGGGGGGGCGCCCTCATCGTGAATCTGATGATGAAAAAAAACACACAACATTGATATGTGACACTATATAATGTTGAGTGAGCAGCTCTGCATGAGGTCACATGGTCACGAACAATTTACTATTTAACTGATGAGTAGAAATGAATTAATTAAGCATTTATCATTTAATATTGGGAATACAGGGGTTAGGAAATAGAGGAATTCAGGAAATAGGGATTTAGGGACTGGACCTTAGGGACGGGGGGTTCGGGGGGTTCGGGGACCGGACCTTAGGGACGGGGGGTTCGGGGACTGGACCTTAGGGACGGGGGGGTTCGGGGACTGGACCGTAGGGACGGGGGGGTTCGGGGACTGGACCGTAGGGACGGGGGGGTTCGGGGACTGGACCGTAGGGACGGGGGGGTTCGGGGACTGGACCATAGGGATTAGTGACTGGAGGACTATAAATGGATTATAAAGGAAACAGTAAAGTTAAAGTGTAGAATGGGTTTAGACTTGGAGATCAGATGAGTCTAATCCCGGTCTGTGACTCACGCTGAGCTGCTGGAGGTCGGGAGGAGGAGGAGGAGGGAACTCGGGCTCCTGAGGCTGGAGCGCTTCACGCACTTTAGCTACTGACGCCAAAATTCTGTAACCCGAGTCCATAAAGCCTTTCTGTAGATCTGAGAGAGAGAGAGAGAGATTTTATTGACGTTTATATAGTCTTATATAGTGTTGACTGTGTGTGTGTGTGTGTGCGTGTGTGTGTGTGTCTCACTCGGGTCCTGTATGTTGTTGGCCACACTCTTGGCCCCCATCACCATGGGCGATATGGAGGCGCTGAGCTCGTTGGCCGCCTCCCGCAGCGTCTCTGTGAACTTGGGCTCCTCGGAGTTCTCCACTTCCCGCTTCGCCACCAGCACGATGCGATTAGCCCTGCGCGCTATGCTCGTCGCCCCGGCAACCAGCATCTGGGGCTGGT